>NC_081313.1:130430585-130733615 GCF_026419965.1 Kogia breviceps | reverse complement strand
GTCGTAAAAACAAATGATAGTAAATCACTTCTATCACATCGTCCATTTCACCCTCACTTCCAGAGGCCACGTCTTGCCTACACTCACTGACAGTTTGAAAGTGGGCAGGTATTCATATTTCCATCACCCCTGTTGCACTAGCCAAAATATTAACGGCTCTCGTTTGGGGGGCCCTCACAGTGGCTAGCAGTGAGCTAAGTGCTTTATAAATAATATCCTATTTAACGGAGAAGCAGTCTGAGGCTCAGAGAGGCATCATAACTTGCTGAAGGTCACACGTTAGGAAAAGAATAGAGCCAGGATCCAAACACACATCTGCTTGACCTCCGAGCCCTTCCCACTCGGCCTCTCTGCTTCGACTTCATAGGATTTAAGGACTTTGTGGATTTCTGAGAGCATTTTCATCTATTATTATATTTGCTCCTCCAAAGAACCTTCTGAATTTAGCAGGTAAAGAACGCTGGCTCAGAGAGGTAAAGTGTCCTCCCCAAGGTCACACAGCTTTTGAAGGGGACAACTGGAAACTTGAAGAGAGCTCTTACCATTCCAAAGCCAAAGCTCTATCTCCTTTATCATGGCTCCCAAGTCCAGAAAGAAGATGGACAGCTACTGTTCCACCTCTGGATGTTTCTTATTTTTAAAAAAATACCCCAAACTCATGTTCTTTCCATCTCTACATTGGCAGGTATTCATCAAGCAATCAAAAGACAAATACCTAGGAGAGCAGAACGTGCAGATCACAGCAACATGACCTCACAAGGAGCAGATTGTGCCGAGCAAATCTAATTTCCTCTGGCAGAGTGGCAGCCTGGGAGATAAGGCGAAAGGCACCGACGCTGTCGTTCCCCTGGTTCTGAAGCACAAGTTAGATTAGCTCCACAGAAACACCTGGGGGACAGGGAGGGGGGCAGTTCACCCCCCCCACACCCACAGAGGCATGCACACACGCACAGTCACTCACAGACACCAACACACACACACACACACACACACACACACACGTCTCCAAAGACACACATGCAAGTCGAAAGATGCCCACAAATGCATAGGCACAGACACACATCTATCCACACACCCCCAACTCAGACACACACAGTCACTTGAATACACACGCAGACACGGAGACACACATAAATACAGACACATGCAGAGATATACAGCCGCACAGAGAGAGACATACACAAGTACACATACACACATACCTGCATGCCTCCCCTCCTCATGCAAACACATAGACACAGAGGTACATGCACACGTTCATACATGCACAGAAATAGAGGCACACACAGACGGTCACAGACACACATACACACACCGAGACACACAGACGGTCACAGACACACATACACACACCGAGACACACAGACGGTCACAGACACACATACACACACCGAGACGCACCCCCTTGCTGCCAGTAGGAGCCTACTCTTCTCAGAGTCCTCCTCTGTAGCCCTCAGATTACATCCTTCCCAAATTGGAGCCTCTGAAAACTGAATACCTCTTGGTGTCCGTGCATATTCTCGACCCTGCCTCACTGGATGTCTTGATCCAGAAACTTGAAACACACCCTGGCAGCTGCGTGCTGTTGGGAAAGATTGTTGTGGACTTTGGAGTCAGGCTGGTCTGTGTTCCAGATGAGGCTCTGCCAGTCACTAGGTGTGGGAACCTGGGCAAGTCTCTTCACCTTTCTGAGCTTCAGTTTTCCCATCTGCAGAAAGGGCTGATAATCCCTGTGATGAGCCCGTTGCACTTGAGCCCTTTGAAGTTCTGGCATTCGGCAAGGATCTGTCCGTGCCAAGCATTTTCCTTATTTGAATGTCTGTCTTCCTCCCCAGGCTGGAGGCACCTTGTGGGCAGGGGTCTTTACTGTTTCTACCCAAGTCAGTTTCCAGGGCTTAGCAGTGTCTGCCAAGCACATCGTAGGTACTCAGCAAATATTTGTGAAATGAATCAAACAAGCCTGTATCCTTAGTTCCTAGCAAGGGCTGGGCACAAAATATGTGCTCAATTACAGTTAAAGTGTGTTGAGAAAAGTAATACATGAAAGTATAATCGCAACCATGGACCAAGTTCTAACTATATGCCAGGCATGCCCTTTACCGCATTCCACACTCTCCTCGAAACAGGCATTCATTCGTAGGTGAGGAAACTGAGATCCAAAGAAGTTAAATAATTCACCCAAGGTTACCCGGCTTCCTGGGGGTGGCAGTTCAAAATCAGGAATCTGTTGATCACACACTCAAAACCTAACTCTAGTCTCCGTGAATAAACATTTTCCCCTGGTGACACAACTCAACTAATGGTGTCCACAGCCAGCTCTGCTTCAGTTAGAATGTGGAGTAACTCTTTAAGTGCATCATTATCTTCAGTTCCGGGTTGGCTTCTCAGTATCCAGCATCTGTCTGGCGTATCTTCCATATGGTCATGGCTGCATTTTAAAAATATCACAACCCCAAACTCCTGATGTCTGCATTTCTCCTTGGTCCCTCTCAACGAACAGCCATCCATCCATCCATCCATCCATTGATCTATCTATCTATCAATCTATCATCTATCACCTGACCATTTTCCATTTAAGGCCCATTCTGTCCCCAGATGTTTTGCTTCTGTGTTCATATAAACCACACAGCCCCATCCTGCATCTGTCAAATCTGTTTTCCTCTCTCTTGCATTGGTACAATCTGTGGGCTTAAAACTCAACCAACCAGTAGGCCAATTAAGCTACTTTGCATAACAACCACATTTGGCAGCAATTGATGGCGCATGGTTAAGCATCTTGCAAATCCTGAAAGGTTGCTACACTTGCACCAGGCTTGCTTCTGCACACCTCAGACAGCCTCAAATCCCCACCACCAGCTCCCACCAATTTCCCTGGAAAAAAAAAAAAAAAAAGGAGGATTTCTTGAAGGATCTCTGCCTCTGTCCAGGCACTGTGCAAAATGAAAACAGCCACAGGGCACGGAGGCCATAATTACCCCTCCCCACAAAGGAAAATTAAAATGTCCAAAGATAGTGGCCACCTCGCAGGCAGGGGGCCAAGGCAGGCAGCAGTGACTCATCGGCCGCACCAGGCAGACACTGTTCCCCTGCAAGCAGGCTCCATGCTTACTCACAGCTTTGCCAGGCATACGATCAGAACAGAGCCATCTGAGGGCGAGGGAGGTTCTATTTCTGATAGCTTGAACCCTAACATGATGCAGGTGGGTTGTTGTTTTTTTTTTAACATCTTTGTTGGAGTATAATTGCTTTACAATGGTGTGTTAGCTTCTGAACGTAGGGGCAGGACAGGAATAAAGATGCAGACATAGAGAATGGACTTGAGAACAAGGGGAGGGGGAAGGGTATGCAGGTGGGTTTTAAGGCTTTTTTTAAAGTCACTCTCTTGCTTCCCAGTTTGGGCTCTATTCATTGGGATAGCCCTTGTGAACAGAATAGATTTTTAAAATATATATAGTGTATGTATTAGCCAAGCAACCTATATTTTCCCTACCCTTGCCATCTCAAATACCTCTCCCCATCTCTCCCTCAGCATCTGAATGAAATTCTACCATGATCAGTTCATTTCATGGGATTGAACTGGGTCCTCGGTAGGGGGGGGCGGTCATTCGTTAAAACAGCAACTTTTGCTTGTATAGAGCAGATGGGTGGGAAGGAAGGGATGCGAACACAGCAAAGGAGAGAGCCACTGTGGGCTGGGAACAGTTCCAGGCACTTTACAAAAGTCATCTCCTCAAACACTCACAGTACCCGACTGTCTCCGTTTTAGAGACGCTGAAAGGGACATTCAAAGAGGGGAAGTGACCTACTCAGCACTTGCAGAAAGACCAGGATGCAGGTTTGTTTGGCTCCAAAGGCTACACTCTCCCCTTGTATCCCCATCACCTCCCAAATGTTTTATAGTCTTACTAAAATGCTGCTAGACACACTGCACTTTGTCCACCTTGGGATGAGAAATAAATGACATCTCAAGTGTCAATGCTGATACACTGGTGGAACCAGGAAAATGTAATGTTTCCTGGAAAACTGGTCTATTTCACCGAAACATTGAAGTTGAGGACACAGCGCGCATCTGCTAGCAGGAGGGATCAGTAGAAAGGCCAGAAGTCCAGAGGATGGTGAAGCAGAAAGCAAGCAAGCACCTGGGTCCCTGTTGGCATGGCTGAGCCCCTGAAAGCAGCCCTGGAACTCCCTTCTTCAGTGAATCCTAACATCTGTATTTATCTGGGCCACGGGTGCATGTTATGCTTATCTGCTGTTGAAATGTCCTAGTTGACCATGGTCCACAGCAACTATTAGAAAGTATTGGAGGGCTTCCCTGGTGGCGCAGTGGATAAGAATCTGCCTGCCAATGCAGGGGACACAGGTTCGATCCCTGGTCTGGGAAGATCCCACATGCCGCGGAGCAACTAAGCCCATGCGCCACAGCTACTGAGCCTGGGCTCTAGAGCCCGTGAGCCACAACTACTGAGGCCCGCGTGCCTAGAGCCTGTGCTCCGCAACAAGAGAAGCCACCAAAATGAGAAGCCTGTGCACGGCAATGAAGAGTAGCCACAACTAGAGAAAAGCCCACGCGCAGCAACGAAGACCCAATGCAGACAAAAATAAATAAATTAATTAAAGTACTGGAGTTCTGAGGCTGCCTCTCTGACATACTTCTGAGTTTTTCTGCTCTAGAGCTTTCTGCCGAGAAGCTTCCTTATCCACAGAGTCCTAACTCCAAACTGGACTTCAGACTAAACGAATTCCCACCTCCTCACCAACCTTGGGGTTGCCATCTTGCCAACTCGGTAAATGGCACCATCAGAGGTTGTGGAGTCGTCCTGAACTCTTGGCTCTCCATGTCCCCACATTCCCTCAGTTACCAAGTCCGGGTGGCCCTGCCCTCTAGTCTCCAGGGAATTGGTCCCCTGTTCGCCTTGCCTATCTACCCACTGCAGCCCTGTCTTTCCTTGTCCAGGTGGCTGGTACCCTGACTCTAGCCCATCCTCCACCCCGGCTCAGAGAGAACATTCTAAAGCACAAACCTGGCCACCTCGCCACATGCTTTAAAATCCTCTCATGGATCTACATTTCCTGAAGATAAAATCCCAGTGTCTAGACCTGACATCTAAGACCTTTTGTTACCAGATCCCTGCTCACTCCTTCAACCTTATCTACAGCTGCTCCGCAAGACACAACCTGCATTCTATTCAAACAGGCGGCAGCCACCCACAGGCCCGTCTCCATTCCTCCCCACCTTTAACCAGGCTCTTCCCTCGACTGAACGGCCCCGTCCTTGATTATCTCTCTCATTCTTCAGCTCAGCTCTGGCCTCCCAGGCCCACCCCCTCCCGTCTGGTCAGCCCAGATGGGGCGCCTCCTCTGGTCCTCCACACCCTCTGGCGTCACTTATCACCTGGTGTCAGGAGTCTTTCTTGGCTTTGGAGTTTTTTAAGACGAGATTCTCAGGAGATTGGAAAGATCTCATGGCTTAGTTAAAAACATTTGGAGGGAGAGATGAGCAGAGCAAGGCACTCCCCACTCTCCTGTTGGCCAGAAAAATGTCCCCCGGGCTGTACAGAAAATGACTGGGAAGAGGAGGAATGAGAAAGTCGCTGTCCTGGCTAAAGAGGCTTGCATGCTCTGCTCCCAGGGCCTGGTGTTGGGACAAAGACAAATTTCCCAGAGGGACAATCTGTGGGATCTCCGAGCAGAAGGGAAGGAGGACCCCAGGGAGGAAGGAAAGCCCCAGAGAGCAGAAGTGTCCACATGGCATGTAGGCGATTGGGAACTTAGACGTCTCAGAGTTTCCCACAATCCTGTGAGGCATAAGAAGTAATACAATGACTCCTGTGAACCCCATAATGTCACAGAGGTAACAGAGTCACCTGATCTGAGACAGGGCACAAACATGGTGACCTGCATGGACCAATGGCTAAAAGATAAATGCCACTGAAACTGACATTGATGACCGGTGGCCTCCCTCCCATCACCTTTGCACACCAAGCATAGATGTGATTGCTGGGGAATGGAGAGGATGGATTGACTGTGATTCAGTTGTGATCCAACCCGGCAAAATGGAGGCTCAAAATAGAAACTGAACTTAGTTCGGTATAATAAAGAAATACATATTTTCTATTTATCCCACACCTGAGTTTGTAGACTGAAAATCATACCCATTACAAGTGAATGAAGGAATGAATACAGTTGATAAAAGAAGCTTGGCCAGAAAAACACATGTATTCAGAGCTGGGTCCTGACCTGAAATAAGGGTCCGTCTCTTTTCCCTATTTTGACTTCTGGGGCAGCCCAGTATGAGATGTCAATCTGTGAGCTAGGGACTTCCCTGGTGGTCCAGTGGGTGGAACTCCACGCTCCCGATGCGGGGGGCCCGGGTTCGATCCCTGGTTGTGGGAACTAGATCCCACATGCATGCCGCGACTAAGAGTTCGCATGCCGCAACTCAACATGCTGCAGCAAAGGTCCTGTGTGCCAAAATAAATAAATATTAAAAAAAAAAAAAAAAAAAGAATCTGTGAGCTAGATCCAAAGTCTGTCTGCTTGATGATTACAGCTACAGCTAAAGGGTCCCAATGCAGCAAACCACACAAGAGAGAGAATTGAATGGTCAGGGTCCAGGCTTCTGCTTGAAGGTAACCTCCTGGGCTACCCAGGGCTGAGTCATGGCACCCATTCTTCCTGTGACTCAGGAGAAGGGTGGTCAGGAGAGGCTTCTCTGCAAAAATGAGGCTGGAGAAGAAATCTGAAATTAGGCAGTGAGGAAGGGAAGAGCTACCAAGCAGACAGAACTGTATGTGCAAAGACCCTGTGGTAGAAAGGAGCTGGGCTTGTTCACGGAAGGAAATAGAAGACTCCTATGTCAGGAACCCAGAGAGAGAAGGTGACTGATGAAGCAGGACATTGATTGGTGCTTGTAAAACGTTCCTCCCTCTCTCCCCTTTAGTTGGGCTGGACCTAGTGACTTGTTTCTAACAAACAGAATAAGATAGCAATGGGATGCCACCTCCAAGATTAAGTTATAAAAGACCTCTTGCTCCCACTCTGTCTCTGGTTTTCTCACTTGCTTGTTCTGATGAAGCAAGCTGCCATATTGTAAGCTGCCGTACGGAGAAGCCCTCGTGGCAAGAAACTGAGGAAGCCTCCGGCCAACAGCCAGCAAGCAGCTAAATCCTGCCAACAGCTGCATGAGTGAGCTTGGAAGCAGATGGACCCTGAGTTGAGCCTTGAGATGACTGCAGCCTCATCGGATAACTTGGTTGTGGCCTTGTGAGAAGCCCTGAGCCAGAGGACCCCAGCTTCTCACAGAGGACACTCACATTCCTGACTCACAGGAACTGTGACATAATAAACCCGTGTTGTTTTCTAAGTCACTAAGTTTGGGGGTCATTTGTTACACAGTGATAGAGAACTAATGCAGCTGATAAGGTAGGTAGGTGGGAGATAATGCAAAACATTTTTGATTTCAGTGGTCATTTTTAGGGTTTTTAGTAAATTCTCCACATGGAACTTGTATGTAATTCAGCTAAGCTTCTGACTCTGAACCTTTCTGATTCATTAAATCTAGGTAGCATTTAAAGTTGGTTGTAAGCTAATGCTAGATTCTCTTACATGGAAGCGGTAGGGGGCAACAGGAGGTTGGAAGGGAGACAGGAACAACCTATGCTGACAACCTATGGAGGACCAGGTTCTCAAGATGCTTTTGGTTCCTGGGGAAATATTCCTAGCGTTGACCTAGGCAGCCCTTTCCAGTGAAATTGAAGAAGTTTTGAATCGGCTATGGAAGGGACAACATTCTCCCATTTCTTCTTATTAATAGAACCCCTATATTATTGGGGCATCCACTCACCCAGTCCATTTCCCAGCCTCCCTGGCTGTAGGGGGAGCCAATAAGCTATAAGCAGGAATCATTGGATGGAGTTTATGGTGGGTTTTTGTTTGTTTGTTCGTTTGTTTGTTTGTTAAATTTTTAAATGCTGACTCATCTGAGAGGTGCACACTCTCATACTTCTCTTTCTCCTTGCTGGTGCCTGGAATGGGGGCATAATGGCTGGTGCTCTGGCAGCATTTATGACCATGCCATGACCTTCACGGTGGAAGCTACACTGTAAGGATAGCAGAACCAAAAGATGGAAGGAGCCTTGGCTCCTTGGAGGGAACTGCTAGGGAGTCACCATTCCAGTCCTCAACTGTTTGCAGTTTCCTATGAGAGAAAAATAAATCTTTACCTCGTTTAAGCCACTATTATCTAGGTTTTCTGTTACAGGGAGGTGAAAAACCAGTCAGTCCTAAGTGATATACTTGCATTCTAAGTAAGGCATTTAAGCAGGAGTTTGGGATTTCACTTTTAAATTGCCAAGATTCCAGACTCTCAGAGAAAGAATTTCCTTTATGCCCCAATTGGTTAAAAAGTTATTAGGATGCTCTCCAGAGGAGAGGGGGACTAAAATTTCCTGAGCTTTGCCCCATGCAGGGTAGTCTACCCATTATTTGTACTTACCTCACCATGTATTTGTGAGATGGGATTATCATCCCATTTCACAGATGAGGAATTGGAGGCTCAGACAGATTATATCACCATCCAAGGAACACAGCTAGGATTTGAACCTGGAGCTGTCTGACCCCACAGCCCATACTTTTTCTGTGGCTTTCCGACTGTCTCCCAGGTCTAGAACTCTGAGTCCCAGTTCAGGCAGAAGGTGGGGCCAGTCAGACCTTTCTGAGGTCCCTGGATCAGGCTGCCCAGCCCTCACCCAAATCTTCCAACTGCAGCCACCGACTGCAGGCTTCTCCGCTGCAAGGTGACTAAAGCAGACGGCCCAGCTGGTCCTCTCCCTAACTCACTGTCATTCTGTTTACTGGCCATCTGGCCCTCATCTCTGTGATTCTCTGACTGTCTCTCCTCAAAGACCCTCTTAAAGGGACAGAGGCCCTCCTTGGTTTCATAAAGGACCTCCATTCCTAAGCAAATACATACCCAACCTTGCCCAGGGCAAGCCTGACAAAGAAAAGGCCAAAACATCAGGGATTTCTGGTAGCAACACAAGTCTATTTCTAACCTCAGATTATAGCATCCAAAAGGATTACCTGTTCTAAGCAAACACACTCCCACCCGCTGGCAGGAATGAGATCAGAGCCACCTGACTCCTTGGCAGGCTCCAAATATTCTCCACCGAAACTTGCTTTACCCTGTTCGAAACTCCTCTGTCTGTCCCAGGAGAGACTGGAAATACACTCTTTCCAGGAGCTGCTGGAAAATTAACCCACATTTGGAGAGACCTAGGTGATGCTGAATTGGGAACAGGAAGGTCCATTTGAAAGAAAAAAAAAATGTTCTTTGTAACCAGGACAAGGCTAAACATGCCTTCTCTCCATTGGTCCAAATCTGTGCCAGCCTCCCACTGGCATCCGTGGGTGTGCTGAGAACAAGCTATGGATTTCTATAGAGACCGTCACCATGGCACTAGGGGCCTTATTCTGCTATTTCAAGAGGGAAAATAATCAAAAGGTCAAAGGAAGAAAATCTACCATAGAACTTTTCAAACTACAAATATTTATTAATGCTTTAGTGAGTGCCTGGCACCACATTTGATGCTGGCCATAGCAAGATGGGCTGGGAGAGATGACCCGTCTTGCAGGCCCCAGGAGTCAAGCACAACACTACACATCCGTCATCTGATTTCGTTCTCACAACAACCTCAAAACGGCAACAGTATAATCCTCATTTTGTCAACTGGGGAAAAAAATGAAGTTAAATAACTTGCCCACGGGCATCTGGGATTTGCAGTCAGGACTGTGATACTGGACCAGACCGAATCTCAGTAGAGGGTCCACTCGGGGGTGGGGGGATTCTGTATGTAAGTACTGCTTGGTCTGTTTAACGGAGACATGGGGTGAATTAGGAAGCTGACGGGGGAGGAATCAAGATGGTGGAGGAGTAGGACGTGGAGCTCACCCCCTCCCACAAGTACATCAAAAAATACATATACAGGGCTTCCCTGGTGGCGCAGTGGTTGAGAGTCCGCCTGCCGATGCAGGGGACGCGGGTTCGTGCCCCGGTCCGGAAAGATCCCACATGCCGCGGAGCGGCTGGGGCCGTGAGCCATGGCCGCTGAGGCTGCACGTTCGGAGCCTGTGCTCCGCAACGGGAGAGGCCACAGCAGTGGGAGGCCCGCGTACCGCAAAAAAATAAATAAATAAATCTACAAGTGGAATGATTCGCACAGAACATCTAGTAAACGCTGGCAGAAGACCTGAGACTTCCAAAAGGGCAAGAAAACCTCCATGTGACTGGGTAGGACCAAAGAAAAAAGGGGAAAAAAGAGAGAGAGAGAGAGATAGGGAGCCGACAGGGAAGTGGAGGCAGCTGGGGAGATCACGGAGAGAGTCTCATACCTTCTGTTGGCCTGCGGGGCAAGGAAACAAAACAGTGTTACCAGCCCAGTGGGGGCTGCAGGGGAGAAAGGGACCCTGGGATTGCAGCTGGGCAGAGAGTGGATGGGAGGGGGGTGGTAATGGAGAGTCACCAGCACAGGGACTCCGGCTAACCACACCTGGGGCATGCTCTCCCCCCTGGGTGGTGCCAAGCCCCAACCAAGCAACTGAGGATGGAAGGGGGATGCTTCATTGCAGGAACTGGCGATTTACTGCACTAATCCTGGTTAACAACCACCAAACCCAGTGGCTTACACTAACGAGCATTTTTTTCTTGCTCATGCATCTGAGGACAAACTCTGCCCCTGCTGGGGTCGCCTGGGCTGGGCTCCAGGCTCCAGGGTGAGTTGAGTCTGCACCACTTCCTCCTCCTCACCCCATGTGGACCAGGAGACATGATTTTCTCATCTCAGATGACAGGCATACAGAAGACCAAACCTCACAAGCACACCGAGACACTCTGCTCACCTCGTGTCCACCCACATCCCATAGGTCAGCACAAGTCTCTTGACCAAGCCCAACAGTGGTGCCAGGGGGAGATAAAGCTAGTTGACTGAGAAGCACTGAAAACCCAGGAGGTGAAGGGTACGATGTATAATCCTGTTCTATGGGAATGAAGAACTAGAAGCAATATTTGAATCTACCATCTTCCCCAAAGGAAAATAAAAATGTTAATACCAAAAGAGGAACAGAGGTAGATTCAAAACTACCCAGATCCACCATAGTGGTCTCATGCAATGTTCATTTGGACAAGCTGGAGAAGTTTGGGGGGATGAAAGTATGTTTGCTGGATTCCTTGGGTCAAGATTCAAAAGTCAGCGAGTTGGTAGAGGCCGGAGAGGGGCAGGTCTCTAGCGGAAACTTCAGGACTCTGAACTCAGCAACATCCTATTCATGACATTGATGAATGTCATGATGATTAAATTCCGGAAGTTACAAAGTTAGGGGTCACAGCCCAACCTATGATCCTGAGATACTCGGAACCCTAAAATATTGTGAATGGCATGTATGAGAGACTGAATCCAATCACATGATGTTCACAGGGTAGTTACAGGTCCTGCCCGTTGGGACTCAAAACTTGACCACAGGGATACCAAACTGGGGGCTTTCACTTAATTCTGTGCTTCTAAGTACAGCCCCTCTCTGAGCCTCAGCTGTCTCATCTGCAAATGGAGCTGATAAGACCTGCGCTGGAGAGATGGGGTGAGGATGGGTGAGCAGCCCTGTAAGGGAATTGAGCCTGGAATCCAGGAGGTGCTCCAAACACGTGGGTGCCTGCACACTTTACCTGAGTACCAGCAGCAGGTGTGCCTGTCAGCTAGGGGTTCTAGTTGACTCAAAGATGATGCTGTGCTGGGTGTGCCCAGCCGGAAGGCTGAGAGCAAGCGCTCACCATGGCAGGTGAGAAGCCGGTCACAACGCTCTTTAGCCCTCATCTGCAGTGGCCCATTCGACTTCAGGTATCTTGCTTAGAAGGGGACTTTGATGAAGGGTAGCAGGTCTAGGAAGTGTCCCAGGAAAAGGACAGGAACTCAACAGCCTTTCTAACAAGAAGATCAAAGGAATCAGGGATCTTGAGTGAGGAGAGAGTCACGATGCCAAACATTTGCCAGAGAGAAGTTGAAAGGAGTGACTTCTATTTGGGGAATGCTGCAAGCAAGGCTGGATCCAAGATTGGAGCTGTTGGATGCAAATGGCAGGCTGTGGATTTGGGCTCAAAGTAGGGAGGGATTTTGAACCCATCAGAGTGGCCTGAGTTTGGAATGCATGGCCTCATCATAGGGCTTGGGTCAGACGCGCCTTGTTCAAATCCTGGCTTAGCTGCTTACTCCCTGTGTGACCTTGGGCAAACGCTCCATTTCTCTGGCCTCTGCCTGGGTCAGAATCTTGCTCACATAAAATGCTAAGGAAGGGGTAACAGATGGCAAAGAGTCTCTGATTCTGCCTGCCGGTAAGAATCATCTCTTCCTCCAGAACCAGTGGGGAGGCAGAAGCCATATGAGGGGAAATATTGACACCCCCCTTGGCACCGGGGGAGCATGAGACAATGTGAGGGTCATTGTTTATTGCCCCCTTCCCAGCAGAATGTCAATCTCTCAGGAGAGAGGAAGGATGAGGGTGCTGTTTGACTTTTTGGGCTATCCCTCCAGGGCCTAGCACTAGACCTGACATAATGGCGACTTTGATCAACATTGGAAGGAAAGAAAGAAAGAATGAGGGAGGGAAGGAGGGATGAAGGAGAACATTCTATGTGCTCAGCGCTCCTCCCTTACAGAATCTTATCTTCCCAAGAACCTAATAAATTAGGAATTATCATCCCTCATTTTCCAAATAAGTACAAATTGGGCTCAGCAAATTGCCTTTTGCAATTTATGAGACCTTGGGCAAGTTACTTAACTTCTCTGTGCCTCAGTTTCCTCATCTGAAAAATGGAGGTAATAATAACGTCATCTAGCTCATAGATGTGCTATATGAGTACTCTGTGTTAAACCTTGACTAAACCCAGTGTCTGATTGGAAGATTTTTTTTTCCTTCCATGCCATTCACCTCTACAAATATTTAAGTGCTTCCATTACTGTCATCAGTGCCTGATATATAAATTAATTTTCTTTCCCAGGTTGATGCCTGAGCACAATTTTGGTAAGCCACAGCTGTCCATGTAGCTTTAAGGCGGATTATTTTGGAGGATGGTGAAAATGTGGCACACAGCAAAGGAGGGAAAATCACTATCATAAAATAGCGCCAAAGCAATAAATGCAGATCATGGGATTCATGAGGACGACAACCCATCAGTGTCCATGAATATTTGATCAGGTCGGCTTCTAGGAGCATGGTCTGGAATTTGCAGGCAGGCTCTGTGGTTTGGGCTTGCAAGTAATGCACATGCAGGAATGAAACTGACTCCTGCACCTGGGCAGCCCTCCCACCTGCAATTTCTGCCTTGCCAACTCGAAGCAGGTGGTGTGTCAACCAAAGGGACCAAGGGCCCCCCCCCCCCCGCAAGAGTGCCCCACATGGCCAGAGGCTCCCCTGGCACTGATCTGAGCTGATGCCATTAGCAAGGGCCAAAAGCCACTTGGCCTGCTAGGGAAGAGCTGGGCTAGAGTGAACCAATCTCCAAGCCCCAAGCTGTCCTCCAGCCCCTCTCAGGGACAGGTCTGGGAGCAGGTCAGGTTTCTGGCTGCTGCGGCCTCTCTAAGCAGATCCCGTTACACTCCAGCAATGCCTGCCTAAGCCAGGGACACTCAGTTGGGGGAGGTCAGACTTTGGCTCTGTGGAACCTGGGGTGAGGGCCATTCGCCGGGACCTGGCAGTATCTACCCCTGCATCCAGGCCTATGGCTGCTACTTGAAGCTGCACTACAGAGGGAATGCCTGGTTCGAATCCTAGGTCTGCCACTTTCTAGCTCTTGAGCGATTCAGCCTCTGTGAGCCTCAGTTTTCTCATCTTTAAGTGTGAGGATATAAAAGTATCCAGCTCTTGCGTTTATTAGGAGACACAAGTGATATAAGCCATGCAAAATGTTTTGCATAGTGCGTAGCCCACACTTAGTGTTTAATAAGTCTGAGCGGGCTTCCCTGGTGGCACAGCGGTTGAGAGTCCGCCTGCCGATGCAGGGGACATGGGTTCGTGCCCCGGTCCGGGAAGATCCCACATGCCGCAGAGCGGCTGGGCCCGTGAGCCATGGCCGCTGAGCCTGCGCATCCGGAGCCTGTGCTCCGCAACGGGAGAGGCCACAACACTGAGAAGCCCCCATACCGCAAAAAAAAAAAAAAAAAAAAAAAAAAAAAAAAAATCTGAGCTACTTTTATCATTTCTTCCTATTGCTGCTGTTCAGAGTACGTTCCTAGGAAACAGAGTTCCACATTGTATTTGGCCAAGGTCATCTCTGTTAGACCCAAATGGAACAGTGAAATAGTATAATGTCCAACCTTCTCTTCGAGACTGAGACTTCGGGGCCCACCAGATAAGCAACTTCCTCCAGGTCACACAGGTAGCTAGCTGGTGGTTGGGCTGAGTCCGAATCCAGACCTTCTGAGGCTGCTCCTCCTCCTCCGCCTCTTCCTCTCCCCACCCTCCTCTTCACTGCACTGGCCGGCATACAAAGTGTTTGCACGTGTGTCTGTGCCCATCATGCCAGGCTCCTACAAGCCCAGATTTGAAGCCACGTGCAGAGTAAAGGGAATCAGGGCCATGCAGCCTCCTCTCATTTGTCTTTGTCCTTCTCTCTTGTAGCGCATTCTTTTTTTTTTTTTTTTTTTTTTTGCGGTATGCGGGCCTCTCACTGTTGTGGCCTCTCCCATTGCGGAGCACAGGCTCCGAACGCACAGGCCCAGCGGCCATGGCTCACGGGCTCAGCCGCTCCGCAGCATGTGGGATCTTCCCGGACCAGGGCACGAACCCGTGTCTCCTGCATTGGCAGGCGGATTCTCAACCACTGCGCCACCAGGGAAGCCCCTTGTAGCGCATTCTGGGAACCTCCTCTGAGCTCTGGGAAGCCCTGACAATTAGCAGCCTTCTGACAGACTTCTTAATGTCCAAAGGAAATCAGCACAGGCAGCTTCTCCAAGATTTCAGTTTGCCCTCAAATTTCAGCCCCAAGCCTCAATAACATCTCTGTTCCTCACTCCCTCCATTTCAAAGGAGAGTTGGAGAGACACACCTGCCTTTGGCTTCTTTTTGTGAAAGTTAAAGCAAATGCTCAGGGCACAGGCCTTTTCTCTTCACAAGGAAGAGGAAAGGAAGAGTGGGGTTTGCAAAAATCATTCCCCAGGCACTGAGCTTGCTACTAAAACTTGAAGGTCACCTGTGTTGTTATGAATGTTATTTTTTTCCATAAACCTGAACTGAATTGTAGTCCAGACAAAACAATGTCTGCCTCAAAACAAAACAACCTAAACCTGTAAGCCACGAGATATAGGATGGGGGCAGGGGGAGGGGTGCAGGAGGCACAGGCTTTGAACCCAGACAGACTTGAGTTTGATTCCCAGCCCTGCCAAGCACTGGCCCCGAGTCCTCGACCACATCACTGCACATCTCTGGACCTCTGTCTTCTCAGCTGAAAAACAGGGACAACACTGTCTACCTCGATGATTCTTTGTCAGAGGCTTTGACCAAAATGAGATGATATATGAAAAGCCCCGGACACAGAAGCACAATCAATAAGAGTTTTCATTAAGTGTGACTGCCACCATGGGGTCATCAATCCCCCAGCAGCATTTAAAGCAGAGTTCCAGGCTGGTTCTGCTGCTAGGAGGAACCTTGAAAAATCACTGAACCTCTAAACCTCATTTTCCAGATGAGGAGACTGAGGCCCAGAGAGATAAATTAGAATGGAAGTAGGGGGGAAAAAAAGCTGGAGATGTCACAGAAAGTCTGTTCCAGGGCCAGTACTGCTGACTCAAGGGGCTGGAGAGGGACAGACAAGATGATAAGGATTTTCGAAACTTATTTACAAAGCCACACCCACAGCCTCGACGCTGGTGACGTCAGTGCCTCAGCCAAGTGCCCCAGTGATCCCACCGCAGGATTTGCAGCGGGGTTCAAGGCTGTGGGCGGACTGACTGGTCAGCAGAAGGAGTCCTCAGGTCAGTTCCCTTTGCCGTGAAGCGAAAATAATACCTCCATCTCAGGCTCGTTGTGAAGACAAATACCATACAGAATAAAAGAGCTGCTAACTCATCCGAGTGGCAGGCCCTGTGCCGACTGCACCCCAAATGTTCGCCATTGGTCCCCAACAGCCACAGGAGGCAGGAGCCAGTCATTTCCTCTCATTTGACAGATAGAGAAGCAGAGGCTTAAGGAGATGAAATAACCCACTCAAGGTCACATAGCTGCTAAGTGGAAGGAAGAGTGGGGCCTTGACCCCGGTCTGTCTGTCAGACTCCTGATTTCTGTGCCCTTACTCATGGCACTGTTCTGGACACGGCTGGTGGGCCCTCGGTAAGTGGCCACCACAACCAGCAGCGACAGGGGACAACTCTGCCACCCCAGAAGGAAAGGAAGGCCACTGACATGCAGACCCTTGTACCCAAATTGTTTGGGTCTAGCAGACTGTTACAGAGTCCAAGCTCATACTACTTGCCTCACGACAGACCAATAAATCAAGAAATGAGGTGTTGGGGCAGGGAATATTGACTTTATCTGGAAGCCAGCAAACAGAGATGATGGACTGGTGTCCCAAAGAACCATCTTTCCTGGGTTAGAATTCAGGCTTCTTTTATGCTAAAAGGGGAGAGGTGTGGCTGATTGTTGCAAACTTCTTGGTGCTGGAATTCTCTGCTCTTACAACTGTCCATGCAGGTGCAGTCACAATGTTCCTATACACTTCCAATGAGACAAATGTTATTCTCTGTTCTGCCACTTTTTATCTCTATATGAATGCAACAGTGTTGTACTTTTAAAGGTTAGAGCCTTGAGATTGGGCTACCTTGTATTTTTCAGGCTATTGGCAACATGCTTAACTTGTAGCAAAAGCAATAGAATGCAAAGGTTAAAGTAAAAGAAACAGACCCAATATGGAGTCAGATTTATTCTTCCCTATTACAGACCATCCTTCCTAACACCTCTGAGTGGACTGGGAGGGGGGGGAGGGTCAATGGAAGGACAGGCTTCTTGCCTCCTGTCTTAGTCAGCTAGGGCTGCCACACAAACCACCACAGACTGGGGAGCTCAAACAATAGAAGTTTATTTCCTCACAATTCTACAGGCTAGAAGTCCAAGATCAAGGTGTCAGCAGGGTTGGTTTCTTCTAGTAGATGGTCGCCTTCTCCCTGTGCCTTTGAAGGGTCTCCCCTCTGTTGTCTCTGTCCTTACTTCCTCTCTTTATAAGGCCATCAGTCATATTGGACTTCATTTTAACCTAGTTACCTCTGTAAAGACCTTATCTCCAAATACAGTCACAGTCTGGTACTAGGGGTTAGGACCTCAACATATGAATTTGGGGGGACACAATTCAGCCTGTAACCCTTCCCCTGACTGTGAGAGGTCAGGGTGCCTGCCTGGGCCTCACACTCTGGCCGGCCTCTCAGCAGCAGGGGCCTCTGAGCCCAGGGATCCCGGCAGGATCAGAGACCATCACACACAGGCAGGGCCTGCTCCAATGTCATCTCCTCAGAGGCGTTTTCTGACCATCCTGTCTAAAAAGGAAGACCCTTCCCCACCCCTACACACTCTTTGCACAGCGGTTCTCATCACCGGAACTTGCTATATGAGTTATTTGCTTGCTACTTTCTTGTCCGTCTCTTCCATTAAAATGTCAGATTCACGAAGACAGAAATTTCGGTTTGTCCCAACTGTAACCCCAGCACTAAAAATGGCACCTGGGTCAGGGGATGGGGCAGTGGAGGGAGGGATAAATAGTTGGAACACAGGGGATTCTGAGGGCAGTGAAACTCTTCTATGTGATACATGTCATTATGCATTTGTTCAAACCCAGAGAATGCACAACACAAAAAGTGAATCCTAGTATAAACTACTGACTTTAGTTAATAATAACGTATCAATATTGGCTCATCAATTGTAACAAATGTACCTCACTAATGCAAGACATTAATAATAATAGGAGAAATGGGGTTAGAGGGTTTAGAGCAGTCTGTATTTTCCACTCATTTTTCTGTAAACCTAAAACTGCTCAAGAAATAAAGTCTACTAACTAAAAAAACAACACATACCTAGCACATAGTAGGTATCCAGTAAATCTGTGCTGATGACTGAAAGAACCATCTGGTCAGCCTGAATTTATGGAGGTTTACTCCACACCTAACATGGTGATGTGAGAAACCTAGATAAGGTAAAAGGCATAGACCCCTCCTCTCCGCGCCCCCCCACAAAAGGGATACAAAATTTGCTGGGAAAACACAAGGTCAATGGTAATTAAGTGTTAATTCTAAAGGTCCTGAAACTCCTGTGGTGAGGCTGGGCTGCTGAGCACCTGCAGACAGTTCCTGTCCACCTGAGGTTGCGGGAATGCCTTCTCCTCAATAAACTGACTCCCAACCATGGAGGGACAGGAGTGGCGGATTCCCTCAGGATGACAGTCGAGGGGGTGAGGCACATGTTTTCTCAGGGGCCCCCAGCAGGATGCAGCCCAGTTGCACACGGTGGGAAGCTG
Source organism: Kogia breviceps (assembly GCF_026419965.1). Taxonomy (NCBI): domain Eukaryota; kingdom Metazoa; phylum Chordata; class Mammalia; order Artiodactyla; family Physeteridae; genus Kogia; species Kogia breviceps. Next base: position 130,715,071 of record NC_081313.1, on the reverse strand, counting down.
TTTGTTATACACACTCAATGGTTTTCCTCCCTTCCCTATGTCACGTGAGGCCTCACCAAGCTTCCTGGGGTTGCCTCCTACCTAAACTACTTGCTTCAAATCCTGGTCTCAGTGTCTGATTCTGGGGACCCAAACTAAGACACTGTCCACTGAAAAACACGGTACAGAGAAGGCACTCCGTAACTGGCAACTGCACTTATCACTAGTACAATTAACAACAATAAAAACAAGAATCATGATGATGAATAACTAAGGCCCAAGAGGGGAGGTCTCTTGCCCAAGTTCACTCGCAGTGGGTAGAGGGCAGAGGGGGATCCTGATCTAGGTCTGTGTGACACCAATGCCCGTGAGGTCCCACGCTCCCACATACCTATTCACTCTGGCCAGTGAGTGCAGAATCTGCACCCTGCTGCAGATTCCAGGGCTCCCAGGGAGCTGCTATTGGAGGTCAGATGAGAAGGACACTGGAGTAATGCCAGAGAGCTTCCTGGAGGAGGTGCCACTGGAGCCTCCACGGAAAAGCACAGATTCTGGAGTCAAGCTCAAATCTGTTGTTGGATTCTGTGGCCCTGGGCAAGTCATTTTACTTTGGGTCTCAGTAGTCTTATTAGAAAATGGGAATATGGGGCCCTCCTCACAAGATGTTTATGACATTTAAGAGGACAGATTTTAGTCTGAGACAGCTCTGGGCTGGGGTCCGAGTACTGTCATGTGCAAGCTTAGAGATTTTTAATCTCTCTAAGCCACAGTTCTTTCATCGGTAAAATGAAAATAATAACAGTACCTACCAAATAGAATTGTCATGAGAATTAAATAGGATAGCACACGTGAATGGTTTTGCTCCGCTCATGAAATACAATGAATGATCACTCAATATTTTGATACTTTTAATCAAGATGTTAGTGGCAGGGGAGTAACTTTGGATAACAATGTGGCAGGTCAAATGTAAAATGCCCGTACTTCTGACCCAGCAATTCTACTTTTAGGTGTTTATTCGGTAGATGTATCAAGATATATGTGTGAGGATGGGGATCGGAGCATTGTCTGTAGCAGCAAAACACTGGAAGCAAGTCAAATGCCCGTTGTTAGGAAACTGGTTACATCAATCGCAGCTAGACCCACAAAGAACTAACATGCAGTTGTTTTTTCAAAGGCGAAATGCAGATTTGTATGTGCTCATAATACATTGTTAGTAAAACAGCAAGTGGTGTAAGAGTTGTATATATTAATCCATCTTTGTTTAGAAAATAAAGGCACACACATGTGCTTAGAAATATTCTAAGAAGATTTTCAGGAAGCTATTCACAGTGATTCTTCTAGAGCGGCGGTTCTCGGCAGGGGTGATTTTTGCCCCCCCAGAAACAGCTGACATTTTGGTTGTCACGCTGAGGGGGTGGGGCGTGCCACTGGTACCTAGTGGGTTGAGGCCAAGGATGCTGCTCAACATTCTGCAATGCACAGAACAGCCCCACACAACGAATTATCTGGCCCCAAATGAGAAACCCTGCTGAGACAGAGATGAGGGCTCTTGAGCTTGGGAATGAAGGCTTATTTTTAATATCATGCTTTTCTAATGTTTGAATGTATTCCATTCAGAGGAACAACAACAACAAAATCTGCCCGCTCTAAACTATGAGATCAGGCATGTAAAGCGGCAGCACAGGTGTCTTCTCACGTGGTGTTCTTTCCACCACTTTCGGTTTCCGCATCTGCAGAAGTGGGTGTGCCGACGCTTGCTCTCAGGGGCGGCCGCAAGGCTCACGTAAGACAAAATGTACCAGGTTGCATCTCAGTGCGCCGTGGTCCCTCTTCAGGGGCAGGTGGAGGCACCCCAGAGACTCTCCTGGGGTGTCTGAGGGCAGGGCTGGCGGCCTTGGCTGGTGCAGAGGGAGAGGAGAAACAGGAGACAGGCGGCAGTGGCTTGTGCTCGGGGACCATGGAGCCTGCAGCTGTCAGAGGCAAAGCGAGGGGAGGCTCCAGGATGGACCCCTGGAAAAACAGTCCAGTGGGCAGCCTGCCAGAACCCACTGCACGAACAAAGGACATAGGCTCATTCAACACAGAACAGAGGGTTCCGCATGGAGGAGGGCCCGGCTGGTGGCCACGTGGGCCCGAGAACCCGCACTTGTTTTTTTCCTAAATAGCTAACAACAAAAACCTAACATAGGGATACTTACCACTGACTCCTAGGCATGCATTTTACATATATATTTTCCTACTTCATGCTCACACCATCCAAGATCATAGGAACCATCATGTTACAGGTGGAGAAACAGGTTCAGAGAGAAGTGAGATCTTCACAATTCCAGGTCGGTCATTCAGTCACCGACCTGCCTGGGGGGCAGTTGCCCCAAATCCCTTCTGCTACTGGCTACTCTTCTGCTGAAGATCAGATAACTCCACCCACTTTCCAGACCAGGAATGCTTCTGAAAGACACAGCCTGAGTTTGAATAGCCACATCCTTCTTTGGGAAAGAAGAGTCAGGAGCCCCACTGCTAAAATCAATTTTGCTTCCCATGGCAGTGAACCTGACTTTGCTGGGTCCCTGTGAGACAGGGCTGCCAGGTACCGTACAGGACACCCTGCTAAATGTCCCCTGCAAAATGTCCATACTTATACTAAAAAATTATTTGTCGTTTATCGGAAATTCAAATGGAATTGGGTGTCCAATATTTCGATTTGCCAAGTTCGGCAACCTTACCATCAGAGCAAAGAGGAGATTAGCTCTGCCCTCTGTCCCGAGGAGCAGGTCTCGTTCGGGAGAGAGTTTGCATCTGTTTCCTTGGAGGTCTTGCTCACTTACCAAGGGAGCTTGGAGACTGCAGGGAGGCTGAAGTGGTCACTGCCCCTGACAGTTAGCCTGTTTGGAGGGATTTTTCTGGAAGCTGTTGAGCACAGGTACCATGGAGGACAAAGGGTTGAGAGCAGACGGCAAAAGCTAATGGAGACCCTCTCTGGCACAGGTGTCTTCCAAGACCCTACTTCACATTGGTAAAAGTTTGCTCTTTCTTTCTTTTAAAGTACTTTTTTTTTTCTAGGGTAGTTTTAGGTTTACAACAACATTGAGAAGGAGGTGGAGAGATTTCCCATATACCCCCTGCCTCCACACATGAGTACCTCCCCCATTATTAGCATCACTCACCAGACTGGTATATTTGTTATCAAGGATAAACCTACATGACACATCATAATCCCCCAAAGTCCACAGTTTACATTACGGTTCACTCTTGGTGTTGTACATTGTATGGGTCTGGACAGATGTATGATGACATACATGAATCTGTCATTATAACATCCCACACAGTATTTTCACCACCCTAAAAATTCTCCGTGCTCCACTTTTTCATCACTGCCTTCCCCCAACCCCCGGCAACCACTTTTTTTTGGTGGAGCGGGGGCTGTGTTGGGTCTTCGTTGCTGCGTGCGGGCTTTCTCTAGATGCAGAGAGCGGGGGCTACTCTTCGTTGTGTGGGCTTCTTATTGTGGTGGCTTCTCTTGTTGCACACAGGCTCTAAGCACGCGGGTTTCAGTAGCTGTGCCTCACGGGCTCTAGAGAGCAGGCTCAGTAGTTGTGGCGCACGGACTTACTTGTTCCGTGACATGTGGGATCTTCCCACACCAAGGCTGAAACCCTTGTCCCCAGCATTGGTAGGCGGATTCTTAACCACTGAGCCACCAGGGAAGTCCCAACCACTTTTTATTGTCTCCGTAGTTTTGCCTTTTCCAGAATGTCATACACTGGGAATCATACAGCATGTAGCTTTTTCAGATTGGCTTCTTTCACTCAGTAATATACATTTAAGGCTCCTCCGTGTCTTTTCATGGCTTGATAGCTCCTTTCTTTTTAAGGATGAACAATATTCCATTGTCTGGATGTAACACAGTTTATTTATCCATTCACCTATTGAAGGACATCTTGGTTGCTCCCAAGTTTTGGTAATTATAAATAAAGCTGCTGGGCTTCCCTGGTGGCGCAGTGGTTGAGAATCCGCCTGCCGATGTAGGGGACATGGGTTCGTGCCCCGGTCTGGGAAGATCCCACATGCCGCGGAGCGGCTGGGCCCATGAGCCATGGCCGCTGAGCCTGCGCGTCCGGAGCCTGTGCTCCGCAATGGGAGAGGCCACAACAGTGAGAGGCCCGCGTACCACAAAAAATAAAATAAAATTAAATTTAAAAAAAATAAAGCTTCTATAAACATCCGTGTGCAGATTTTTGTGTGGGCATAAGCTTTCAGCTCCTTTGGGTAAATACCAAGGACTATAACTGCTGGATTGTATGGGGAGAGTTTTGTAGGACATTACCAAACTGACTTCCAAAGTAGCTGTACCATTTTGCATTCCCACCAGCAACATATGAGAGTTCCCGTTGCTTCACATCCTCTCTCCAGCACTTGGTGTTGTCTATGTTTGAATTTTCGCCATTCTAACTGGTGTGTAGGGGTATCTCACTGTTGTTTTAATTTGCATTTTCCTGGTGACTTAGGATGTAGAGCATCTTTTCATATGCTCATTTGTATCTTCATATGCTCTGAGTATCTTCTTTGCTGAGGTGTGGGTTTGGCCCATTTTTTAATCAGGTTGTGTGTTTTCTTACTATTGAATTGTAAGAGTTCTTTGTATATTTGGGATAACAGTCCTTTATCAGATGTGTGTTTTGCAAATATTTTCTCCCAGTCTGTGGCTTGTCCTCTAACTCTCTTGATACAGTTTTTTGCAGAGCAAAGTCTTTCATTTTAGTGGGGAAGTCCAGGTTATCAATTATGTCTTTGATGGTCATGTCTTTGGTGTTGTATCTGAAGAAGCATCACCATATCTAAGCTCATCGAGGTTTTCTCCTCTATTATCTTCTAGGTTTATAGCTTTGTGTTTTATATTTAGGTCTATGACCCATTTTGAGTTAATTTTTGTGACGGGTGTAAGGTCTATGTCTAGATTCATTTTTTGGTATGTGGAAGTCCAGTTTCTAGAACCATTTTTTGAGAAGACTATTTTGCTCTATTGTTTGCCTTTTGATATTTTTCAAAGATCAGTAGACTATATTTATGTGGGTCTATTTCTGGGCTCTCTATTTCTGTTCCATTGATCTATCTGTCTATTCTTTTGCCATTACCACACTGTCTTGATTACTTTGTAGCTTTCTAGTAAGTCTTGAAGTTGGGTAGTGTCAATCCTCTTTGTTTTGTTTTTGTTTTTTTTCCTTCAATATTGTGTTGGTTATTCTGGGTCTTTTGTCTCTCCATATTAACTACAGAATCAGTTTGCTGATATCCACAAAATAACTTGCTGGGATTTTGATAGGGATTGCATTAAATCTATAGATCAAGTTGGGAAGAACTAACATTTTGACAATACTGAGTCTTCCTATACACAAACATTTTTTCAGTTTTCTTTTCTTTATTTTGTTCATCAGAGTTTTGTAGTTTTCATCATATAGATATTGAACATACTTTGTTAGATTTGTACCTAAGTGTTTAATTTTGGGGCGTGCTCATGTAAATGATACTGTGTTTTTAACTTCAAATTTTATTTGTTCATTGTTAATATAGAGGAAAGCAATTGACTTTTATATATTAACCTTGTGTCCTACAACATGTTACACTTCCTTATTAGTTCCAGAATGGATGCTCTTTCTTAAAGAGGGACCACAAATTGTATAGGCTCCAGGGTCCACCAAACCTGGATTGGGTCCTGGCTGAGAAGGCAGCAGGCCTCCTTAGTTTGGGAGACCAGTGGTTGATGGTGTTTATTGAGCCTCTTCTACAAGCCCAGCCAAGAGCACACTTAACCCTGGGCGAGACCTCACTGTGGGCATTCTACAAAGGAGTAAACAGAGTGGTGGAGTAACTCCCTCAACATCACATAGCTGGGAAGTGGCAGAGAAAGGATTTGAACCTAGGTTGAGTGTCCTCCTGGCTATGAGGGCAGTGCTCAGGGCTCTGTTGCCCCTGGGACTTGTGGGAAGGAGAGGGTTTATACCCCGAGGGTCCCTGCTGGTCCAAGCACTGCAGGAAGGGGCTGACCCCTCAGGGAGGGGTAGGGCCCTAGTCAGGGCCAGAGCAGGAGGTGGTTCTAGAAGCAGAAATGAAAGCTACAGAATTATGCTCAACAACTAAAAATATCATCAAGCACAAATTTTGTGCCAGCCACTGTTGCTAAGAGACTTCACAAGCACAATTTCTTTTAACCCTCACAGCAGGCCTGTGGGGTCAGTTTGATCATGAGCTGCATTTTGCAGATGAGAGAACCAACTCCCAAAGAGATACTGTGGATGCCCAAGAGCAGCCCCTGGGTAAATAGAACTGAGATTTGAGGTCAGGTCTTCTGAGAGAAGGGAGGAGGCTGGAGACTCAGGAGAGAAAAAGTACTGGGCTGCTGTTGGTTTCTGATGGCTGCTGTAACAAACGGCCACAAACACAGTGGCTAAATCAATGTAAATGTATTACCTGACAGTTCTGAAGGTAGAAGTCCAAATGGGTCTCACTGGGCTAAAATCAAGGTGGTGGCTGGGGATGTCCCTTCTGGAAGCTTTAGGGGAGTGTACATCCCCTTGTCTTTTCCAGCTTATAAAGGTCACCTACATCCCTTGGCTTATGGCCTCTTCCTACATCTCCAAAGCCAACAGTATAGCTTCCTCCAGTCTCTCTGACTTTCACTTTCTGCCTCCTTCTCCCAAATTTTAAGGACCCTTGTAATTAATTGTGACCACCCCCGATAATGCAGGATCACCTCCCCATTTCAAGATCCTTAACTTCATCATACCTGTGAAGTCCCTTTTGCCATGTAAGGCAACATGTTCACAACTTTTGGGGATTAGGACATGGACATCTTTGGAGGGGGCATTGTTCTGGCTAACACAACTTCCTCGGCTGGAGCTGAAGGTGGGTGTGAGGCTGGGTTAGCGAGCGAAGGGAAGCCACGGAAACAGGTGTTGCTGAGCTAGGGCCATGGGATCAAGGGATGTTCCTCCCTGAGAGGTCTCTGACCAAAACTCTGAGGAGAGTATGCCATCTTCCAAGGGAGGGGTGATTCCTGCCCACTGAACCACACCAGGGGCCGCATGGCAGGGCACAGTCCCTCTCAGGGGTGTCATCCAGGTCTGTATCACTGGGGAGGAATAGAGAAGAGCTCAGACAGGGCAGGGGAAGTGGCCTGGTGGTTCATGTCTGGTCATGTTTGAATAGTGTGACCTTTTGACCTAGAAGTGCCATTCATCTGAGTTTTTCCTACCAATAGACTCACCCATTTGTGAAGTGACGTGTGCAAACTTAATTATTGCAAGATAATTTGTAAATTGGGAACAACCTAAATGTCCATCAATAAAGGACTATCTTGGTGGTTTAAGATTCCATACAATGGAATCCTCTGCTGGCATAAAAAATGGGAAGATGCTCTTTACACACTGTCATGAAAAATATCTCTCAGACAAAAGTAAGGTACCTGATATTGCATGCTACAACTAGTGCAAAAATGGGTAAAGGGAAAATATAAATACACACGGTACTTACATGTCACAAAACATCTCTGGAGGAATATACAGGGAACTGATAGCACTGGCCACCTCTAGGGAGGAGAAGTGGGTGCCTGAGAGATGAGTGGAAAGGAAATTCCATGATTTACCCATTTTCCCTTTAAAAATTCTGAACCATATGAATGTATTACCTATCAATAAATAAAAAATTAAAACATTATTTTAAAAATCCTATGCAATCACATGCTCACAGAATTACTTGATAGTCTGAGTTGGAAAAAACTTCAGCTCTTTGACCCAAACTGATGTTCTTGAGCATAAGCTCCTATCCATGGCCCCCCTTTAAGGGCCAGGGTGGGCACGATACCCAAGTCACTTCCTGTCACCATTCCTTCCTTCCATGTATAGTGACAGCCAGGCTGAGTGTGTGCTAGTTTCCCAGTATGCTTTGCTAGCTTTCCTCCAGACCTCTGCACACAATGGTTCCCTATCTAGAGCACCCCTTCCAGCAACAATATCCGTGTTCCTCCTCTTCCTGAGCACACAGCTGGATTACATTTCCCAGCAGCCATTGCAGTTGGCTATGGCCAAGAGACTGAGTTCAGAACAATGGAATGTGAGTGGAGTATGTTGCTATGTCCAGGCTCAGCCTATTAAAACTTCCCATGAACAGTGCTGCTCCACTTCCCCATCCACTCTCTGAAGAGAGGAGACTCCAAAGAGCTAGAGGAGACCCCAGACATAAGGAACCTGAGACCCTGAGTGACTGTGTGAAGCAAAGTCCCACCAACTTTCTGGACTGTGTCAGGAACAGGAAACAGACTTGTATTAGCTTAAGCCACTGAGATTTGGGGTTGTTACAGTAATTGGCCTATCTTGACTAATATTCTAAATAACTTTGATTCCTTCTTCAGGTGTTGGCTTAAATGTTACTTTGTCTTTTGGGCTGACCTCCTGTTTGCCCTATGTGCCTGGAGGTGGGACAGAAAGGTGGCTGGATACAACATCGGGGTGTGCCTGGGGCGTGCCTGGGGCTTGGCCTGGATAAGGCCAGAGGAGGGCAGATAGGCATTCACACTTAATATCACACTTGGCTGTAATATCTTGGGGCCTATAGCCAAGTAAGTTTAACTGGTATTTGTAGTGAGAGGGATTTAGGGTTCCTCCACAAGAGACCATGAGTCCAGTGACTGTGGCTGAATCACTCTACCAGGTTCCTTTCCTAAGAAAGTGGCAACATCCTTTCTGGTGTGCTTATGAAGGCCACATCTATTCTGTAAGAATGGGCCTTTTTTGAGGCTTGTTTTATGTTGATGGTTATAATTAATCAATCATTAATTAACTTATTTGTTCACCTAACTTTTATTGAGCTCTTTTTCTGCAACAGGCCCTGGTCTGGGCACTGATATTATAGAGGCTAACACCCAGCTGTTGCCCTCATGGGGCTTACAGTCTAAATGGGGGACCAGGTCCAATTATAATGCAGTGGGCTGAGGGCTAAGATGGGAGGGGGATCTTTCTATATGAGGCTGTGGAGCCTAGAGGAGGGGCCCTGAAATTTAGCTGAGGGGTCTGATCTGCAGCCTTCAGGAAGAGTAGGAGTTGGCCTGGAGAGGATAAGGGAGGAGAGAACAGTATTTGGAAAGATGGAAAAGTGAAGGAATGTAGAAGGTTTGGTGGACTAACCTTACCTGAGGTTAAGTCTGCAAATACTAACAATGCACAATCAACCTAACAGTAGCCCACATTCCTTGACTTCCTGCTGTGTGCCAGGCATTGAACCAGCTATTAGATAATCTTCTCAAGAACTCTATGAAGTAGGCATTAATGTTCTCTAGTGCTATGGACTGAAATCTTGTCCCCTCTAAATTCATATATTGAAGCCCTTACCCCCAATTGACTGTATTGGGAGATAGAGCTCTTAGGAGGTAATTAAGTTTAAATGAGGTCATAGGGTGGGATTCTTATCCAATAGGACTGGTGGCCTTTTTAAAAGAGGAAGAGAGAGATCTTTCTAGCTCTCCATGTGCATGCAACAGGAACAGTTATGTGAGAACACAGTGAGAAGGCAGCCACCTACAAACCAGGAAGAGAGCTCTCGCCAGAAGCTGCACCCTGCTGCACCTTGATCTTGAAATTTCCAGCCTCCAGAACTGTGAGAAATATATTTGTATTGTTTGCACCACCCAGTCTGTGGTATTTGTTATGGCAGCCCAAGCTAACTAACACAATTAACGTTATTTTTATTTTCGTGACCGTCATCATCATTATTGGTTTAGTCGACATTTTTTTTCTTCCACTTTTATTGAGATATAATCGACATATAGCACTGAATAAATTAAAGGTGCACAGCATAATGATTTGAATTACATACATCATGAAATGATTACCACAATAAGTTGAGTGAACATCCATCATCTCATATAGATACAAAATCAAACAAATGGAAAAAATTTTTTTTCCTTGTGATGAGAACCCTTAGGATTTACAACTTTCGTGTATACATACCGCAGTGTTAATTCTATATATCATGTTGTATATTACATTCCTAGTATTTATATATCTTATAACTGGAAGTTGGTATCTTATGACTGCCTTCATCCAATTCCCCCTCCCCTCACTCCCCACCTCTGGTACCCACAAATCTGATCTCTTTTTCTATGAGTCTGTTTGTTTGTTTGTTTTGAAGTAGAATTGAGATACAATACTATGTTAGTTCCTGTTACACAGCATAGCGATTTGATATTTCTATACATTTCAAAACGATCGCCATGATAAGTCTAGTTACCATCTGTCACCATACAAAGATATTACATAATTATTGACTATATTCCCCACACTGTACATTTTATACCCGTGACTCATTTATTTATTTTGCAACTGGAAAGTTTCTGCCTCTTAATCTCCCTCAGCTATGTCTCTCCTTCTCCCACCCCTCTCTTCTGACAATCTGTTTTTTCCTGTATCTATGACTCTTTTCCTGTTTTGTTTGTTACAGTCCATATGTAAGTGAAAATCATACCATATTTGTCTTTCTGTGTCTGACTTATTTCACTTAGCGTAATACCCTCAGGTCTATCCACATTGTTTCAAATGGCAAGATTTCATTCTTTTTTATGGCTGAGTAATATTCCAGTGTGTGTGTGTGTAAGTGTGTGTGTGTGTGTGTGTGTGTATAGATATAGATATACTTTATCCATTCATCTGTTGATGGACACTTAGGTTGCTTCCATATCTTGGCTATTAAAAATAATGCTGCAATGAACATAGGGGTGCATATATCTTTTCTAAATAGTGTTTTCCTTTTCTTCAAATAACAGTGCAAAAGTGGAATTGCTGGATGATATAGTTCTATTTTTAATTTTTTGAGGAATCGCCATACTCTTTTCCATAGTGGCTGCACCAATTTACACTCCCACCAACAGTGCACAAGTGTTCCCTTTTCTCCACGTCCTCTCCAACACTTATTGTTTGTTGTCTTTTTGATAATAGCCATTCTGACAGGTGTGAGGTTGATATTTCATTGTGGTTTTGATTTGCATTTTCCTGATGATTAGTGATGTTGAGCATCACTAATGTGCCCGTTGGCTATCTGTATGTTTTCCTTGGGAAAATGTCTATTTAGATCCTCTGCCATTTTTTAATTGGCTTGTTCATTTTTTTGATGTTAAGTTGTATGCATTCTTTGCATATTTTAGATATTAATCCTTTATCAGACATATCATTTGCAAATATCTTCTCCCTTTCAGTAAGCAGCCTTTTCATTTTATTAATAGTTTCCTTCACTGTACAAAAGTTTTTTAGTTTGATGTGGTCTCTTTTGTTTATTTTTGCTTTTGTTTCCCTTGCCTGTGGAGAAATATCCAAAAAAATATTGCTAAGATCAATGTCAAAGAGCTTATGTACTGCCTATGTTTTCTTCTAGAAATTTTATGGTTTCAGGTCTTACATTTAAGTCTTTAATGCACTTTGAATTTATTTTTGTATATGGTGTGAGAAAGCAGATGACATGATTCTATACATAGAAGGTCCTAAAGACATCACCCCAAAATTATTAGGGGTGATGAATAATGAATTCATTATCAATGAATTTGGTAAAGTCGCAGGGTTCACAATTAATGTACAGAAATCTTTTGCATTTCTATACACTAACAACAAACTATCAGAAAGAAAAATTAAGAAAACAATCGCATTTATAATCGCATCAAAAAGAATAAAACATTTAGGCATAAATCTAACTGAGGTAAAAGACCCGTATTTGGAAAACTGTATAACATTGATTAAAGAAATTGAAGATAACACAAACAGATGGGAAGATATATCATGTTCATGGATTGGAAGAGCTAATATTGTTAAACTGACCATAGGCCCCAAGGCAATCTACAGATTCAATGCAATTCCTATCAAAATACCAAAACAGAACTAGAACAAATAATTCTAAAGTTTGTATGGAAACACAAAAGACCCCAAATAGCCAAAACAATCTTGAGAAAGAAAAACAAAGCTGGAGGTATTACACTCCCTGACTTCAAACTATATTCCAAAGCCACAGTAATCAAAACAGTATGGTACTGGCACCAAAAAAGACACATAAATCAGTGAAACAGAATAGAGAGCCCAGAAATAAACCCACACTTATATGGGCAATAAATCTACAACAAAGGAGGCAAAAATACACAATGGGGGAAAGACAGCCTCATTAATAAATAGCGTTGAGAAAACTGGGCAGCTACATGCAGAAGAAACAAACTGGACTAGTAGACATTTTTTGACCACCCAACATTCATCTTGCTCCTTCCCTGCTCCAAGAGTATCCATTCAATTGTTTGTCTGTGCTGCCCTGAGTGCTGGGGGATTCTGGCCTCCCACCTGCAACTCAAGTGGTGTGTCTGATTGTGTCAATGTCCTTCTAACTCTGCCACAGTGATTTGATCAGTCTCTTTTTTGGTCTTTTCCTGGTTCCTCCTCATTTCCCAGTCTCTGCATGTAGGAGAACCCAGGACTCAGTCTATGCATCTCTTTGATTCTTGAAGTACACCCCTTTCCCAGGTGATCACAGCCAAAGTCATGGATTTAAATTCCATTTCAGTGGTTCTCAACCCTGTCTGCACAATGGAATCACTAGGGAGCTTTTAAAATTCTCAATGCCCGGCTATGGCCCACCAGTTCCAGCAGACTCTGAGGACTCACCATCATAGTTTTTAAAGCTCCCCACATGAATCCATTGAAGTTGGGTTGGGAACCACTGCTGCAGGCAGGAGATGAAGCAGGGGAACCAGCTAAAGGCCAGGCGAGACTTGGAGATTATGGGCACTTTGATGAGGGTGGCAGTGGACGTAATATGAAGTGGTAGATTCTGGATATATATATATATATATATATATATATATATATATATATATATATATATATACATTTTTTTTTTTTTTGGTTGCACCAGATCTTAGTTGCAGCTCACGGGCTCCTTAGTTGTGGCATGTGAACTCTTGGTTGCAGCTTGCATGTGGGATCTAGTTCCCTGACCAGGGAATGAACCTGGGCCCCCTGCATTGGAAGTGCAGAATCTTAACCACTGCGCCACCAGTGAAGTCCCTATTCTGGATATACTTTGAAGGCAGAGTGAACAGGACCTTTTAAAGAATTGGAGGTGCAATGTGAGACTAAGAGACGAATCAAGGACAATGCCAAGCTTCTGGCCTGAGGACTGTAAGGATAGAAAACCCACTCACTAAGACAGAGGACACTACAGGCAGAGCGGGTTTGGGGAGGGGTCAGGAATTCGACTGAGGCCAGGTTAAGTCAGGAGATGATTATTATGGTTATTAGGCATCCAAATGGAGACCTGGAGTTAGAAGTTAACTCAAATATGGACATCCAGGGAGAGTTTTAAGTCAGAGATAAGGATTTGGCATATAGACCCATGGCTCTCAACCCCAGGTGTACATTGGAATCATGTGGATTTCAGGGGAACTTTTAAAGATCCTGATTCCCAGGCCCCATCTCCACTCAATTGTATCAGAACCTCTGGGGGTGGGACCCGGGCATCTGTATGTATGTATGTATGTATTTATTTATGGCTGTGTTGGGTCTTTGTTGCTGTGCATGGGCTTTCTCTAGTTGTGGCGAGTGGGGGCTACTCTTCGTTGCAGTGCACAGGCTTCTCATTGCAGTGGCTTCTCTTGTTGCAGAGCATGGGCTCTAGGCACGTGGGCTTCAGTAGCTGTGGCACACGGGCTCAGTAGTTGTGGCTCACAGGCTCTAGAGCACAGGCTCAGTAGCTGCGGCGCATGGGCTTAGTTGCTCCATGGCATGTGGCATCTTCCCAGACCAGGGCTCAAACCTGAGTCCCTTGCATTGGCAGGAGGATTCTTAACCACTGTGCCACCAGGGAAGTCCAGCATCTGTATATTTAAAGTTCTGCAGGTGATTCTAATGTGCAGCCAAGATTGAAAATTTCTGTTTTAAAATTAGATCATGTCATTTCTCTGCTCAAACCCTCTATGGACTTCCTATTTTACTCAAAGTAGAAGCCAAAGTTCTCACCACAGGCCTCAAGGGTTGTACCACCTGCTGTTCCCCTTACCTCTCTAACTTCACTCCTCTACCCTCCTCCTCACTTTAGTCACTTGGTTTCCTTGTTCCTCAAAAATATCAAGCATTTCCTGCCTCAGGGTCTTTGCACAGGCTGCCTGTACTTCCTGGAATACTCTTCCCCCAGATGCCCTCATGGCTCACTCCCTCACCTTCTTTGGTCTCTGCTTAGCGCTCCCCCCCACTTAACATTGCAATGTCCCTGACTTGTGCTCTCCATCTCCCTGCTCTACTTTATTTTTCTCCATATTTTTCCTCTACTTATCACATCTCAAAATACTGTGTATTTTACTTTCTTCCTTGTTTTTGTCTTTATCTTCCTGCTAGAATATAAGTCCATTTTTGGAACTTTGTTTTGTTCATCACTATGCTGAATGTAGTAGGCTCTTAAACATATGTTGAAAAGAAGAAGAAGTTAATCCAGTCTTCAGCCAATAAGAGCTACAGGACCTGATTTGGAAATGGGCATATATTAAAAAGAATGAAATAATGCCATTTGCAGCAACATGGATGGGCCTAGCGATTATCATACTAAGCAAAATAAGTCAGAAAGAGAAAAACAAATACCATATGATATCACTTACATGTGGAATCTAAAATATGACACAAATCAACATTTCTACGAAACAAAAACAGACTCACAGATATAGGAAACAGATTTGTGGTTGCCAAGAGGTGGGGTATGGGGGAGAGGAGGATTGGGAGTTTGGGATTAGCAGATGCAAACTATTATATATAGCACAGGGAACTATATTCAATACCCTGTAGTAAACCGTAATGGAAAAGAATATGAAAAAGAACGTATATATGTATAACTGAGTCACTTTGCTGTACAGCAGAAATTAACATAACATTGTAAATCAACTATACTTCAATAAAAACTTTAAAAAAAGAAATGGGCATGTGACCCAACTTGGGCCAATGAAATGCAAGGGAGGTAGATTGGGGTCTTCTAGAATAGCCACAGGAAGAGACAGTATGTGGATGTGAAGGCTGCAACTGTCTCACCCATTGTAACCTTGTGTGGTGAGGGGATCTAGATGGAGGTCAAGGCCATTGCACCAGTAGGGTAGAGTTGAATGAAGGGGAGGTTCTAGGTTTGGACAATCCCCAAATTTGCTGTTTCCTTGTTTAAGCCAGTCTAAGGTTTTTTGTTGTTGTCATTGTTCATTTTTATTTTTAAGATTCCTAACTGTATGAGAGATAGTTGTGGTATTTTTTAAACAAATTAAAACTAATTATTAGAGGGCTTCCCTTGTGGCGCAGTGGTTGAGAGTCCACCTGCCGATGCAGGGGATGCGGGTTCGTGCCCCGGTCCTGGAAGATCCCACATACCGCGGAGCGGCTGGGCCCGTGAGCCATGGATGCTGAGCCTGTGCATCCGGAGCCTGTGCTCTGCAACAGAAGAGGCCACAGCAGTGAGAGGCCCACGTATCACAAAACAAACAAACAACAACAACAACAACAAAAAAAAAACACTGATTAATAGAGAAACGCACCTCAAAACCAGATTGAGGTATCACCTCACACCTGTCAGAATGGCTATCATCAAAAAGTCTGCAAATAACAAACACTGGAAGGATGTGGAGAAAAGGGAGCCCTCAAACGCTGTTGGTGGGAATGTAAATTGGTGCAGCCACTATGGAGAACAGTATGGAGGTTCCTTAAAAACTAAAAATAGAACTACCATATGACCCAGCAATCCCACTCTTGGGTACATATCCCAAAAAAATGAAAACACTAATTCGGAAAGAAACATGCACCCCAATGTTCGTAGCAGCACTATTCACAATAGCCAAGACATGGAAGCAACCTAAATGTCCATTGACAGATGAATGGATAAAGAAGATGCACTATATATACAATGGAGTACTACTCAGCCATAGAAAAGAATGAAATAATCCCATTTTCAGCGACATGGATGGACCTAGAGAATATTAAGCTTAGTGAAATAAGTCAGATAAAGACAAAAAATATATGATATCACTTATATGTGGAATCTAAAAAATAATACAAGTGAATGTATATACAAAACAGAAACAAACTCACAGACAAAGAAAACAAACCTGTGATTACCAAAGGGGAGAGGAAGAGGGGAGGGACAAATATGGACTATGGGATTAACAGATACAAAGTAAAAAAAATAAATAAATTAAAAATAAATTGTTAAAAATTTTAAAAAGACAAATTAGTTTCCAAGTACAGCCCAAATTTTTCTCAAGACATTTAAAGGCTTCATTCCTGGGCCCGAGACTCAGCAAGAACAGCAGGTCTGGAAGCCAAGAGACCCAGGAGTGAGTCCCAGCTCTGCCATGAGCTAGCCAGTCTGTTTCTCATTCTGGGCCTCAGTTTCCCCATTTTCTAAAGTGAGACGTCTGCGTTAGCCTTTAGGTTCTCCCAGCTGGCAAGTCCCTGTTTATCTGAGATGACTGGGATTTCATTCCTTAGCCTCATCTTCCCAGCACTCACAAATTAAGCAACTAGACCACGATCGCCAATTTGGCCCCCTGACCGAGGAAAACAAATGAAGGTGTTCCCTGCTCTTCTCTGTGACACATGTTACCCTGCTAATTTCATCCACGACATAACTATAACCCAGTTACAGTGATGGTGCAGGATCAGAAAGAGAGGGATGTCAGAGGGGGTCTCAACTTCCTTCAAAATCTCAAGAGATACATGATCTGAGGAATGTGGAGGCCCAGCTAAGGATGCATTCCCCATAGCCCTGTCCTCTGAGGAAGGCCACACTTCTTGAAGAGCCTGGGAGTCAGATTTCATGTAAGGTCATTCCCTCATTTAACAAGCACCTCCTGAGCCTACTGTGGGTGGATCAGGCCCTCAGCAGTTGCCAGAGCTACAGGCTGCTGATGTGAGTGTCATTAGGACCTCCCCGCGTCAGCAGTTATACAAGCATTATCTCTATGTTCACCATATCCCCCCAGGGTTGCTACCATTTTTTTCTGTTTTGTACTGAAGGAAACTGGGGCTCAGAGAGGATAAGAAACATGCTCTGTGTCTCACAGAGCAAGAAAGTGCCACAGCCAACATTCGAATCCAAGGAGTCAGCTCCTGATTCCTGAGCTATGCTTTTAGGCTCTTCATAACAGCACTTGCCACGGGAATCAGATCCCATCCGTCCGTTCATTGGACGTGTGCATGCATACTTTTTGGGCACCTGCTCTATACCTAGTCTTGTCCTGGAAGCTGGGGCTTCGGACAAGAATCAGACCCTCTCGAGCCCGAGGAGGGGCTCCAAGGTCTCAATACAGAGTCTAGCTAGTGAGATGGACCAAGCGTGGAGGCCTATTCCTACTCAGGCCCAGAGAATGTGGCCCACTCATTCATTCACTCACTCACTCATTCATTCATTACCTCACTCATTCATTCGCCCAACCCCTATGCCCCATGCTGTACCAGGCCTTGTGCTAAGACCTGGTGCATTCCTGAACAGGAGAAACCCAATCATGACCTCACAGATACTTGAGGGTCTAAAAGGAGAGTCAGACAATCAACACAGAAGCAGATGAAATGGTTCTGGTGGGGATGAGTGCTGTGAAGACAATAAAATTGGATGAGGAATTAGAGTGACTGAAGGGGCGGTGAGGGTGGCCAGGGAAGGGACCCGAGGAGATGACTTTTACAATGTAGTCAGAAAAGTGAGAAAGAGCCAGCCCAGAGAGTAGCAAGTGCAAAGCCCATAGAGCCGGGGAGAATAGAGTGGTGTAAGGGGTGACTAACAGCCTGTTTCAACCGTGGCTCCCATGAGGCCCCGGGGCATGGTCAGGCCCAGACCTACACGGTCCATATCTATAATGAAGGGTTTGGAGTTTTCTCCAGGAGCCAGTGCCGTCTCCCTACCCAGCAGCCTCTCCTGGAAACATTCCAGCTCACAGACAGCTATGACTGTAGTCGAGGCCCTGCTTGCTCCCTGGGTGGGGCCGGACCCATGTCACCAATCCCTGCTATCATGGGTCAAGGAGTGTGGCTTTCCTCAGAGGACAGGGCCGTGGGGAATGCATCCTTAGCTGGGCCTCCACATTCCTCAGATCATGTATCTCTTCTCCCACCTCCAGGGCTGGGGGCCCGATGAAACCAGCTGTGCTACAGCAAAGAAAGGCTAAGAGGCTGGCCTGAGGTCATTCAGCAGGTCCTTGGGGCAGGTGGGTCTAGAATTCAGCCTCTTCTCCAGTTTCTGGCCATGATCCTCCATCCTTGGTGGTCTCTAGGCAGAGTATATGCTTCCTTCTTTTTCTGAACAATTAGCCCAGCCTGGGCTTGAGCGAAATGTGGTGAAAGAGGAAGGTTTTCTCTGTGTTTTCTTTTATTAATGTCTAATGTTCCCTTTTCTGTAATTGCCGACCCATTCATTTATTTGTTCCATGCACTAATTTATTCAATTGATTAAAGAATTACAAAGCACACACTCTGTGAATTACCAGGAAGGACAAGTAGAGACTCTGTCTTCCAAGAGCTCACAGCTGAGTCAAGGAGTCAGGGCATGACAGAGGGCAGGAAAGATGAGAGAGACAATTGCATATAGTTACCATACAATGTGATAGAATCATATAAAAGGCATAAGCAAATTACTGTCAGAGTACTGAGGAAAAAGTAACTAACTGCTTGGGGAGTCAGGGAAGGCTTCACAGAGGAGGTGACATTTGAGCTGGGCCTTGGAGGATCAATAGAAGTTTGCTAAGCAAGTCACATAGGAGATTGTTGAACTAGGTAGAGGGGCCTGCATGTGCAAGACACAGCAATATGGAAGGCCTGTTTAGGGCAGAAACAGGATGAGACCAGGCTAAAGAAAATAAAAATAGCTATCACTTATTGTTTGGAGTGATATATGTCCATGTGTTTGCATCCATTTAATTTTCACAACAAGCTGCAGAAGTATCATGTTGTGGATGGAGAATTTGAGATTCAGAACAGTGAAGTCAACTGCCAAAGGTCACACAAATGATAAGAGGCAGAGCCAGGATTCAAATCAGGTCTGCCTGACTCTGGTACCCTCTACTCCTCTGTCTCAGGCTGAGATGTCAGGATAAGGACAGTCATGCCAAGGAATCCCATGGAAATTTAACTTGTTCCAGAATCTGCAATGAGGTGGCCTGCAGCTTTGTGGAGGACATTTCAGAGTTATCTCCCAGGACACTTTTCCTCACTCTCCCTGTTAGGACTGAAGTCTTGGGCCTTAGCATGGCAGCAGCCTCCTTGGTAATCCCTGTCTCCAACCATCCATGTCATGCAGGCCTTGTCCCATCAACTCTGAGTTAAGGAGGGCCATGGGGACAACCGACATGGCCTCATTTTCAAAGATGTCTCGGTGCCCAGGGTTGAGGTCTCATCAACAATCAAGGGGCTCCCGCAGAGGTGGGGAGCTAGGGGTGCTGACCGGCACGTTCTCCAAAGCCAGGCAGCAGACTAATTACAGGCTGGCTCTGTAATGAGAGGTGGGCAGGCTGGACGACAAGGAGTGGCCTGGGGTAGAGAGGGGTGGGCAGTGTCCAGGCCTGCAGGAGCACACTCCCGTTGGCCCCCAGCTCAGCATCTAGCTGGCTCCAGACCACATGCATGCTGGCCCTGCAGAGGACGAAAGGAAGGTGGGAAAGAGAATTGTGATGAATACCGCCCATGGGCCAGGGACTAAGCTGGGGCTTTTACCTCCACTTTCTCATGTACTCCCCCAATCGCCTAGAGAAACAGGTGTAATTTACTGAGTTTTACAGAGGAGAAAATGAAGGCTACCAGAAGCAAAGCAAATTGCTCAGACACCTAAGAATGGTAGAATGAAGATTCAAATTTAGGTCCGGATCAATCTGAAAGCCTGTTTTCTTCCAAGAAGGAAATGGAGGAAGAGGCGGGTCCATTTTGGAGCTGAGAAACCGTGAGGAACAGGAGGGAACAGCAGAGAAGCAAAATGTGGAGATGAGGTTGGCCGTGGGATTGCTGGGGATCCCCCAAATGCATGTGAGACAGAAGCCCGGGGCAGCCTTTGGGATGTTGAAGTGCAGGGTGACATCACAAGACTGAGTGGTTTGGTTACAAACTGGGGGCTGTTGTATTTTGCTTTTCTTTCTTTGATGTCTTCCCTTGCTTTTCTCTGGGCTATAAATCCCTAGGAAAGCAAATCTCTCCTCAACCCCTGAAACAGACTGCGCCTGAGATTGCCTCCCCGCTGACAGTCCTCAGAAGACTCCTCCTGCATGTGTCTTCCTCCTTGGAAGGTCCAGGTAGTTCTTTAGGAAGACAGCCACGCTTTTCCCTGGGGTCTTGGGGCATGTTTAGAAGAGATTTCAGTTGTCAGTGGCTTGCTTACATCTGCGTGGGCCAAGCAGCTATGGCTAACCTCCCTGAGCAAATGCCGGGGCCTCGTGGCACAAAAGCGAGCTAAGCGTTCTCAGCCCCTCTTGGCAGGGTCACCTGCTCCTGATTCACCATGGGGCCTGCCGAGCTGGCTGTGGGTGCAGCTGCTTCCTGGGCTCAGATCACTGCATGAGCCCCAAGCTCTGACTGGAGTCTGGCTCCCCCAGCCTGGCAGGACTCGTGCCTGGGTATGTCTGGGGTCTCTGAGAGAGCTTTCCGTTTGTGAAATGCCCATTCACAGCCGGAAAGCACCTTCCTGTGTCCAAGATGCTTCCCTGCCGATTCCAGTGATCTAGCAGGGTGAGCAAAGGTTGGAACGCAATAGACTGAGTTTCAAATCCTGGCTTTGCAACTTCTTAGCTGAATGACCTTGGGCAGTTGATCTCACCTCCGGGAGCCTCAGTGTCCTCAGATGTAAATTGGGGGTGATAATTGTTAACCCTCACATTTGTTCATAATAGTGCTACAAAGCTGTGTAAGACCTCGGCCTCTGGGAATAGAAGTCTCGATTCAAATCGCAGCTGTGCTGCCTGCCAGCAGTGTCATCCTGGGCACCTTGTTTGGCCTCGCTAAGCCTCAGTTTCCTCATCTATAAAATGGGGATAATGAGACTCTTTAATCCACAGGGTTGTGGTAAAGATTAAACACCATCTAAAGCAGTCCATTAGCCATTCAACATCTCTTTGCTGAGCACTTACTCAGGGCTCACCCGGGGATGTAAAAGCCCTAAAGATGCCCAGGGTACTTGCCTTTTCCTCTTTTTTAGGAAGACCATCCATTCAGACACAAATAATTTTCTTTCATCATCCAGGAATCAGAAAAGATGATATCACATTCACTGCAAAACACCTCTCTTTCCAAAAAGGGAAATTTCCAGTGATAGTAGCTAAGGAAACAGGCCAACAGGGCAGGGCTCTCTGTCAGCATCATGAAGGCTGGTGTAGGAGCTGAAATCACTAATGTCTATGTGTAGAGATGTCACGCAGTAGGTCTTTGCACCTCAGAGTGGCTGGCAAAGGCAATGCAAGCCTCCACTTCTACCCAGAGGGATGGGTTTCATTCACTGTACCAGCAGATTAGCTGTAGGATGGCCCCCATCCACCCTGGGAAAACAGGTGGCGGTGTTGAGGGTCTGGAAGAAGGCTGGTGATAAGAGACCGGAAAGGCCTTATGTGTGTTGTTTTCAGAGGCTCAAATCACATCTTGTCAGCCCCATGGCCGCTTTCTCCTTGTGCAAAGGCAGAAGTAGCTGGCATTGCCATGGCAACCAGGCAGCATCTTCCAATTTGCCCCTGAGTTTTCCATAACAATGGCAGAGTCACCTAAAACATGTTTGGAAAGTGAGAGCCATGAACAGAAAATCACACCAGGGAACTGCAGGGAGCTGACAAGGAGGGGCAGTCATGTTTCGTACCTTTTCAGTTAACCAAGAATTCAGTGAAATGACACGGGATCAACCCAAATTCAGGCTGAGAGAAAGAAACATTTTTAAGACTTACCTGTGCTGAGATCCCAAGAACAGGGGTTGCTCTTTGCCTTGAGATCACAAGCACAAACTGTTGTCTGCCAGGCTCTGGCTTAGAGGCTGGAGTTAGAATTTAAGGCAATTTTTGAGATTCAGATTTCCAGAAGGTTTGTCAGCATTAGGTACCTGGCATCAGAAAGGTGCCTCCATATCTGTCATCCCATCCACCTCATGAAGGTCCTGATCTCTCCTTACCTTTTTATATTAGCCACATTATTAATTTTAATGTTTCTATGAGCCACATGAATCAAAGTAAGAAGAAACAGGTGAAATTCATTTAAATCATATACTCCATTGAGTCCAATAAATATATGTAAAATATTATCATATCAATATGTAGTCAATAGACAAATTGTTGAGATGTTTTATATCCTTTTTTCTTACCAAGTCTTAGAAATCCAGTTTGTCTTCTATCCTTACAGTGCATCTCCGTTTGGACTAGCATATTTCAAGCCCACAGTAGGCGCATGTGGCTACCATATTGGATGCTGCAGTTTTGATATTGGAAGTGGAGGCTTGGCTATGTGAGATGCTTTGTCTCAAGTCACCCAGTTCATACACTTCAAAGCTGGGAATCCAGTCCCTATGTGACCATAAGAGGTGCTTTGAGTAGCAGGGATGGTCTTGGTAAGGAGGTCTGCTACGTCAGGATTCCTCAATGTCTGTTGACATTTTGGCCAGGATTGTTCTTTGTTGTGGGAAACTATCCTGTGCACCGTAAAATGTTTACAATATCCTTGGTCTATACTCACTAGATGCATTAGCATCCCTTGAATTGTGACAATCCAAAATATCTCTATATATTCCAGAATGTTCCCTGGGGAGCCAAACTCATCCCCATTTGAGAGTCACTGTGCTAGAATAAGACAGAGATGGGGGGACAGGGAGGTATGGTATTGGCTTATGTGACCAAAAGGTGGGAAAGGCAGGGGTGAGGTTGGGTCTCAGAGACACACAGAATCAGCTACTGGAAAATCACCAGAATATCCTCTTTTCATCTTTCATTGTTGCTTCTCTAGCCCCATCAACCTTGCTCTACTCTACGAGCCTGGAACCAGGGCTGCTAATGGGCTCCAAGCTCTCACATCTCAGCTTGACCACAGAGAAGGACTCTCTGCCCCTTACCATTAGCATTCATTCCCAAACTCCCAAGACAGGTGTCTGATTGGCCCAGCCTGGGTCACATGGTCACTCCTGGGCAGGGGGTAGGCAGATCATGAGGTAGGAGCAGGAGGAGTAGTTCTCCCAAAGAAGTGGGTGAAATGCCAGGAAGATAAAACAATGATGACCCCTTCAGGGCAGCAGGATTCCCAGGAGCCAGGAATGAGACAGAGAGAGGATTATGTGGGGACCAGCATGAAAGCTCACGTCCATCCTCAGAAAAGACAAGCATGGTAGGTGGGATGGAGTGGGCAAAGAGGTTAAAGCCCAGGTTGAGATTGATAACAGAATCAGGATGACTTCTTCACTAAACTTTGAGCTTTAGAATGTCAGGAATCTCATTTTTTTTTTTTTTTTTGTATTCTCCTCAGCATGGAGCAGAGCACTGGGCAGATAACATATGTGATGGTTAATTGTATGTGTCACCTTGGAGGGTGTTTTTGAGTGAGATTAACATTTAAATCAGTGAACTTTGGGTAAAACAGATTGCCCTCCATATTGTGGGTGAGCCTTATCCAATCAGTTGAAGGCCTGAATAGAACAAGAAGACAGGCCTCCAAGCAAGACGGAATTCTCCAGAAAACTGCCTTCAGACCTCATCTGCACCACTGGCTCTCCTGGCTCTCCAGCCTGCCAGCCCACGCTGCAGATTTTGGACTCGTCAGCCTCCATAACGGTGTGAGCTAATTCCTTGTTTCAGAGAGACAGATAGATAGATATAAAACATATATATATACTTATTCTGATTAATACAGAATAGTATTAATACTTCACTGGCCACTTCTTGAAAAAACAGAAGGAAAATGAATTTATGTTTTCTGTAAGAGTCAGGAAGAAATACAGTGTTTAAAGAAGGAACGTGGAAAATTCAAAATGGCATTCAATGAGGCTCTTTCTTCTCATCAGATATTGGAGACACTCGAATTTTGAGAGGGGGAGATGCTTTTTTTAAAAAAATTATTTATTTAATTTATTTATTTTTGGCTGCACTGGGTCTTCGTTGCTGTGCAGGGGCTTTCTCTAGTTGCAGCAAGTGGGGGCTACTCTTCATTGCAGTGCATGGGCTTCTCT
Organism: Kogia breviceps; assembly: GCF_026419965.1. Taxonomy (NCBI): domain Eukaryota; kingdom Metazoa; phylum Chordata; class Mammalia; order Artiodactyla; family Physeteridae; genus Kogia; species Kogia breviceps. Next base: position 130,690,891 of record NC_081313.1, on the reverse strand, counting down.
TGTTGCAGAGCACGGGCTCTAGGCCCGCAGGCTTCAGTAGTTGTGGCACACAGGCTCAGCAGTGGTGGCTCACGGGCTCTGGAGCGCAGGCTCAGTATTTGTGGCACACGGGTTTAGTTGCTCCGTGGCATGGGGGATCTTCCCAGACCAGGGCTTGAACCTGTGTCCCCTGCAATGGCAGGCAGATTCTCAACCACCGCGCCACCAGTGAAAACCCGGAGATGGCTTTAAATAAGACCCAAGTTGAATTCAGGATGGGCCAGGCTGGAGTGGGCCAGGCTGGGCTGATGGGGTGGGGGAGAAGTAGGGCAGTGCTAGATGGGACCAATTAGAATTGGCCACAGATGGTGAGGAGGGTGGGAGATGGAAGCCGAGTTGGGGAGCCCTGGGGAATGTGAATGGGAGTTGCCCAGGGTTGGTGGCCATCCTGGAACATAATGATGAATTCTTACTGGGACCCTGTTTGATTGTACTTGGTAGCTGGGCCCCCACAGGCAAACAGGCTGGACACCTGAGGGACGGGAACCTGAAATAAAGGTATCCTTTGGGAAGCTCAGAGAGTAGATGAGTTTCCCAAGGAGAAGACAGAGGCCTGCAATGGATCCTCACGGGGAACCAGCCCTGGGAAGCAGAGACAAGGAGCCAGCGGAGGGAGGAAGAGGCTTGGTTGGCAACGCCATGCAAGCCCTGCCAGGAGCACAGGCTCACTCCTGAGACTCCACCCCGACCCCTGCTTAGGGGACACAGGGGCAGCTCCCTCACACCACTGTGTGCCCTTGATCGTGACTTCTCTAAGCCAAGCTTCCTTATCTGTACTCAAGTGTTCCTCCCTGCCCCCCACCCGGTACGCGGGCCTCTCACTGCTGTGGCCTCTCCCGTTGCAGAGCACAGGCTCCGGACGTGCAGGCTCAGCGGCCATGGCTCACGGGCCTAGCCACTCTGCGGCATGTGGGATCTTCCCGGACCCGAGCACGAACCCGTGTCCCCTGCATCGTCAGGGGGACTCTCAACTACCGCGCCACCAGGGAAGTCCCTTCCTTATCTGTAAATGGTGGGTAGTAATTGCCACCCCACAGAGTTACTGTGAAGATCAGGTGGGATTATAAATGCTAAGCACGAAGCACATAATAGGTGTTTAATAAACCTCCTGGACTGCCTGTTGGCATTGGCAGCTGCCTGTTCCTAGAGTACACGCCCTAGTTGGCCCTGCATACGGGGAAGATCGCTCTGGCTTTTTTCTCCTCTAAAAGCGACCATTGCTGGGCACTCCCTGTGAGCCAATTGCTTTTCTACGTGTTTTATGCGTAGTCACTCACTCCTCAAACAACCCTCGGGGGTGGCACTAGGGTTATTATCCCTATTTTGCAGTTGAGAAAACTGAGGCTCAGAGATCTACCGAAAGGCACACAGCTCTTAAGTGCTGGGGCTGAGTTTCAGATCCAGGCTGCTGGACTCAGCGCCTGTTCAGCTCTGCTTGGCCACCCTATGATGTTCTGCCACCAGACTCTAGGCTCCTCGAGGGCAGGAGGGGCCCTCACTGACAATCTAGCCCTGTGGGAGTGACAGATGCTCTGCAGAGAATTCAAACAGTGCAGCGGGAGAGAGAGCAGGACTCGGCCCCTCCTCTGGGCCCTCAGTGCATCTTCTCACAGAACCGAGGCTCTCGGGGGCTGAGCAGTCTACACCAGGAACAACAGCTAGAGTGATCTGACAGCTGAGAGGCTGAGAGTGCCGCAGTGGCTACTCTAGGCCGGATCTACCCAGAGCCAGATACTGGACTGTGAATGTTGAACCCAGCACTTACTAACTTCAGGGGCTTTGGGCAAGTTATTTAACCTCTCTTGGCTCAGTGACCTCAAATAGAAGGCAGATAATGAAAATACCAGTGTTAGCTAATATAGGTAAAGCCTGGCACATGGTGAGTGCTGAGTAAACGTCACTCATTTTCAGATGAAGTGCTGAGGTCTAGAAATGAAAGACAACAGCTGCCACTTAACAGGCATCTGAGATGTTCCAGGTCCTTTCTCTGCATTATATTCTCGGACCCTCACCACCTGCCTGGGAGGCGGGGATCATTATTCCTCGTGCCTGACCAATGAGGGAGATAAGGGACAGAGAGGGCAAGGGAGTGTCCCAGATTACACAGCTGAATGGCCAAGGCAAGACTTCACTTTTTCCTGACTTGAAACGCCTCATCCTCTCCTGCCCTTGGTGTGTCATGGAATGTTGAAGGGGAGCACAGACCTGTTCCCCAGATTGAAGAGAACTCAAACAAGGGCGGAGGAAGAGGAGGAGGAGAGGGGATGGAAGAGGAGAGCAGGGCAGTGGCATCCCATTGGTTGGATGGACTCTGGGAGAGGCGCTTTCGAAACACTATCACTCTGCACCATTATTATCCCCATTTCCCAGATGAGGAAGGTGAGGCTCAGTCAAGGGAAGGGCCCATCCAAGGTCACACGGCCAGTAAGCACCAAGTCAGGATTAGAACCACTGAACATCAAGAGGCCCTCCTGCCTCTGCTCAGGGCACCCTGGAGAGAGGAGTGGGAGGCAGACAGGGAGTAGGCAGGGAGGTTATAATCTTACTTCCACAGATGTCCAAAGAAATGCTTGGGGCCTGGAGCATTCAGGGGAGCAGGATGCTGCTAAATGGATTTCTGAATCCCATGTGGATTGTGAGCAGGGTTAGTTCCCTCCCAGGAGAGAAAGGGTATGGGGGACAGAGCCAGGCTTCAGTAAGCACACGGGTCTGTAGTGAGCACCTCCCTCTGCATGTTTCCATTCCAGTTCCAACCACACCGTCTGCTTTCTCTCTGTCTCCCTGCTGGAATGCCAGCTCCTAGAAGGGAGGAACTGGGTCTTTCCATCTCTGGCCCCTGGCAATTCACACAACTGGCCTGCAGTATTTGAACTCACATCGAATCCTCTGCTCCAAACACCTGTCCCATCACTCACTATCCCCATTCCCTTTGTTTTTCCTCAAAGAACGTATCACTACTTGACACCAGATTTTTATTCATCTATTGGTTTGTTGTCTATCTCCATCACATATGCTAGGCTGTGATGATGAGAGACAGTCTGTTTTGTACATGGCTGTGAGCAACTAGTAGAATTTCTGGCACATGGAGGCACTCCATAAATACTTGTCAGTTAACTGAATGAATAGTAGGTATTCAATATGATCTTTTAAAATCAGTGACTGGGCAGTGGTATCGTATGCTGGGCAGTTATGTGTTTTATTGCATCTAATCCTCACATGCAGCTTTTGAGAAAGAATTACCTATCTTTTAAAGATCAGATGAGAGAGGAGAAGTAACTTGCCCAGGATCACACATCTAGTTGGTGGCATTGGTGAGATTCATGCCTGGTTCTACCTGACTTCAAAGCTATGCCTGTTCCACTTCTCCCTGCTGCCTCTAACTGAATGGGGAAATCAGGAAAGCACAGTGCTTGCTTTGCCAGGAGAATGTGTGGCCTCATTTTCTGGTTAAGGATACATAGCTCACAAGATTTGTGATCTGGTCACCAGAGGATAAGGACCAACCAGGCTGAACTAAAGAAAGCATCCAGCTGCCCCTGTTCAGTGAACTTCGATAAGCTGTGAATGACATAACTGAACTCATCCAGAAGGCCTCATGACAGCCCCGCTGCATTCATTTCCTGGTTTTACAGGGGTTCAGAGAGGTGAAGTAACTTGCCCAAAGCCACACAGCCAGCTCCTGGGAAAGCTGAGGGGAGATTTGATCCCAGCCTCGTTTGACTTCAAAGCCTGTGTTTTTCCCAAGCTGTTTTTCTTTATGTTTTTTTGTTTTGTTTTGTTTTGTTTTTTTGCAGTACGCGGGCCTCTCTCACTGTTGTGGCCTCTCCCGTTGCAGAGCACAGGCTCCAGGCGCGCAGGCTCAGCGGCCATGGCTCACGGGCCCAGCCGCTCCGCGGCATGTGGAATCTTCCCAGACTGGGGCACGAACCCGTGTCCCCTGCATCGGCAGACAGACTCTCAACCACTGCACCACCAGGGAAGCCCTCTCTTTATGTTTTATGCATGCACTGGCAGGTCCTGGAGCCAAATTGCAAAGCCATCCCATAGGCATCTGTTCTTACCCTATTCCCATAGTATTTCAAATCCTTGGCAGCTGATTTCAACTTCAGTGTGAGTTTAATAGGGGTTTCAATAGGAGCCCCTGGAGACTGAAACACCTTTGGGGTCCAATCGAATAAACCTCTGAAGAAAATTCAAGCATTTGGGCAGAGGACTGGGTGTAATCAATAACCATGATCCTACCTGCCTGGCTGCCACTCCCCTTTCCTGGGAATAACTCTGTCGCCACTCCAACCACTGAACCTCTCTCTGGAGAGGCCATGTCATATATGACCCTGCTCCCCAGCCTCTGTTGTTTGGTCCAAACTGAGCCAATCATGGTACCCTCCTACCTCAAGCAGTTTTGATTGGCTGAACCCAGACCAATCAGAGACCTTCTCTAGGACTTTCTGAAAGGGAACTGAGGGAAGAGGTGAGTCCTTCTCCAGGTGATAGGATATGCAAAATGTTCGACTCAACAATCAAGAAGTAGCAAATTCTCAGAGACATTTGAGAGTTGAGACAGCCTGCTTTGTGTCCCTGAGGACACGTGATGCTGGGGGGTGGAGAGGGGCGGTTTTCTACAGATGCACTGTTCAGTGCCACAGCCTGCTTCCCCTAGGGATTTCTCCACGGAATCGCTGCCCCCATAGGGGCCAGCCTCACTTTGGCCCCAGGATCCCCTCCAAAGGCTTGACTCCTCATCCCTTCTCTGGCCTGAGCCTCGCCCAGCTGGGCCTGGAAGGGCAAACCCCAGAATTCCTGGCTGAGCCCAGAGCCTCTCTGTTGTCATCTGAAATTCACCCACAGAGATCTCCCACCCACTTCGGCTCCCTTTACTCCAGGAGGCGGGGGGGTGCAAATGCACGGGGCGCACAGCCACACTACACACACATGTACATGCACACACAGAGATGCACACCCACTCACCCTCTCACAGCACGCTCCCGTTTATAGATTCAAATTTGCACTTTGCAGAGTACTTCGTGCCCTTCAATACAGCCCTCTCACTTCCACGCATGCGCACGTGGGCACAGGAGCATCCGCAAATGCCCCCGACATCCAACACACACACACTCACATTCACACCACACCCCCACGATCCTCTTCCCTGGGACAATGCAGACTTTTCCCGGGAAGGCCTTGTACCCCAGCATGTGCAAAAAGGGCAGGAGGAAATAAGCAAGTAGATGGTGGGCTGGGGCAGGGGAGGAGGAACATGTGGCAGGAACAGAAATGGACTTTACTCCCAGCAGTCCATAAAAAGGTAGTTTTACTAATATCTTGTTTCATTCTGTGACCCACACCATGAGGAAGGTACCATTTGGACCCCTGCCTCACAGACGAGCCAGCGGGGCTTAGAGAGGGCACACAACCATCAGGTCACAAGCTGGGTTCTGGCCCGGGCGGTTTGGTTCCAGAACTGGACTACCAGAGCCAGAGCTGTGCTCACTTAACCTGTGTCTGAGCCAGGTCAAGTTCACTGCCCTGGGCTTCCCTGGTGGCTCAGTGGTTGAGAGTCCGCCTGCCAATGCAGGGGACGCAGGTTCGTGCCCCGGTCCGGGAAGATCCCACGTGCCGCGGAGCGGCTGGGCCCGTGAGCCATGGCCGCTGAGGCTGCGCGTCCGGAGCCTGTGCTCCGCAACAGGAGAGGCCACAACAGTGAGAGGCCTGCGTACCGCAAAAAAAAAAAAAAGTTCACTGCCCTAATCGGGACTGAGGTTGCCCTTTTGCTAAACAAAGTTAAAGGAGGTATTTTCTCATTCCCTCCCCACCATTGGATGGAGAGTGTGTGATTTCATAGTTAACACTTGGCAGGGGTGAGAAACTTGACGCCTGTCAAAGCATTTCCAAATAGCCTACCTGATTGGATTTACACAACCTAGACAGGAACCTGGAGGCTCAGGAAGGTGAATAGGTGGCTAAGTCGTGCCCCGGGCTAGTGGCGGGGCCAACCCGAAGCACCTGGCGGGTTGCCTGAGTGGCCCACGCTTCTTCCTGTGTCCTCCATCCAGGGACGGGTGGGATTTGCTCCCCCAGAGAAGTAACCATCCCTGCTACCTCTAGCTTCTCCCTCCTTTCTTTCACTCAACGATAATTGAATGAATATTCAACACCTATTACACACCAGGAGCAGATGAACGCTGCCTGTGTGTGGTTGGGGGAGCTGAGGGTGGAAGTGCAGGGACCCTTAGGGGCACATGGACGGAGCCCCTCGGGGTCAGGAAGGCTTCCCTGAAGAAGAATGATGCCTTCCTGGAGAACAGTGGATTTGAAGGAATGAATGAAGTGACAGTGGAGGAGAGGGGTCTGTGCTGAGGCCCAGAGGTCAGGAAGCCCCCCTACCCACCCACCAGTCAGCTCTGGGGATGCAACCCTGCACAGCCAGTGCCTCCGAGGCCACCGACTCTTGTCAGAAGGGCGCTCCTTCCGGTGTCACCCAAAGGCCGACTGCTGCAGGGCCCCGGGGACTCCCCAGCTTTCCCCGTGCCTCGCCTGCCTCCCTCCATCTCCAGGGAAGCACGATTCATCTCAGGCCTGATTTATTAGCCTCGTCCTGGAATCATCCCAGATGCTGTCATTGGTCTCATTTTCTGACCTGCCTGAGGGCCAGGGAAGGAAATTCATTAGGCCGGGAGAGCTGGCCGCCAGGCCCATCTGTCTGGGCATCTGTCCCCCTCTTCTCCCTCCCTTTTCCCCCTCCCCCGCCCCGCCCTTCCCTTCTATCCTCTCCACCTGCAAAGGGAGGAGTTCTGTGCCTGCCACTCCACCCAGGATCACCAAGACAGTGACACCACTGAGCTGTCGGTTCCCCAGGGGAGGATCCTGACCAAGGAAAGACGGCAGAGAGCTCCTCAGAAGCTCCTTGAAGCTGCCCTCCAGCACTGCCTTCCCAGGCTCCCTGGGCATCCTGCCCTGACTGAGGAGACTAAGCGTTTTCCATCTGGGGGTGTGGAAACCTCTCTCCCAGTAACTGAAGGCAGGTACACCAGACCTGCCTGTTTTCATGCAAAAGGTGTCTTTCTGAGCAAGTCATACGGAAATCAGATCTCCTGACACAGACTGTTGCTTTTTTTTTTTTTCTTAACATCTTTATTGGAGTATAACTGTTTTACAATAGTGTGTTAGTTTCTCCTTTACAACAAAGTGAATCAGTTACACATATACATATGTTCCCATATCTCTTCCCTCTTGCATCTCCCTGCCTCCCACCCTCCCTATCCCACCCCTCTAGGTGGTCACAAAGCACAGAGGTGATCTCCCTGTGCTATGCGGCTGCTTCCCACTAGCTATCTATTTTACATTTGGTAGTGTATATATGTCCATGACACTCTCTCACTTCGTCACAGCTTACCCTTCCCCCTCCCCATATCCTCAAGTCCATGCTCTAGTAGGTCTGTGTTTTATTCCCGTCCTACCACTAATCTCTTCATGACATTTTTTTTTCTTAGATTCCATATGTATGTGTTAGCATACGGTATTTGTTTTTCTCCTTCTGACTTACTTCACTCTGTATGACAGACTCCAGGTCTATCCACCTCATTACAAATAACTCAGTTTCATTTCTTTTTATGGCTGAGTAATATTCCATTATTTGCAAATGAAGCAACTGACAAAGGATTAATATCCAAAATTTATAAGCAACTCAGGCAGCTCAACAACAAAAAAACAAACAACCCAATCCAAAAATGGGCAGAAGAACTACATAGACATTTCTCCAAAGAAGAAATACAGATTGCCAACAAACACATGAAAGAATGCTCAACATCATTAATCATTAGAGAAATGCAAATCAAAACTACAATGAGATATCATCTCACACCGGTCAGATTGGCCATCATCAAAAACTCTAGAAACAATAAATGCTGGAGAGGGTGTGGAGAAAAGGGAACACTCTTGCACTGCTGGTGGGAATGTAAAATGATACAGCCACTATGGAGAACAGTATGAAGGTTCCTTAAAAAACTACAAATAGAACTACCATATGACCCTGCAATCCCACTACTGGGCATATACCCTGAGAAAACCATAATTCAAAAAGAGTCATGTACCAAAATGTTCACTGCAGCACTATTTACAATAGCCAGGACATGGAAGCAACCTAAGTGTCCATCAACAGATGAATGGATAAAGAAGATGTGGCACATATATGTAATGGAATATTACTCAGACTGTTGCTTTTAAAGCTGAAGGCAAGAGGGGACTTGCAGAGCATTCGCATTCCGACACGGGGCAAGCAAGATGATTTGAAGGAGTATTTGGATTCATGCCTGTTATTTTAATATGTATTAAATAAATTTAAAATATATATATATGTATAAGTAGCACATCTAAACTTTGATTACATAAGATATAATTGCTTTGAATAAATAAAATTTAGGTATTAACATTTTTAAAAGCAGATCAGTTTTTTTAAATGCTAAGCAAATAACAGTTATAGGATGTGTACAGATTTGGCAAAAACATCAGAGTTTAGCACACGTTGCTTTAAATGAACGAGACAGTGAATGCATTGCCAAGGTTAAACTTCTTGAGGTGAAGCAAACCTTGATTAAGCCAGCCTATTCCATGGAGGGAAATTGCAACGCTAGTTTACCTGCTGCCTAGCACCCACTCTCCCCAGCCCACAGAGGGAAAGCATTCAAGCCAGAGTTTGCCTGTGTGCAGTGACCCTAGAGCTTTAAGCAAACACCACCTCAGGTCTCGGGAAATGTTCAACCTCGGTGACTGGCTGGCAGCACAAGGCTATAGAACCTCTGTCCCTGACATCTGGCTCCATGGGGGCAAGCAGGAAGCAGGAAGGGAGAGCCTGGGTCCCATGATGCTCCTCCCCATGGTTACCTCTTCTGACCTAAGGAGAGGTAAGATCCTGAGACCCTCGGAAGCTGCAATGAACAAATGAAGAGCAGTGTTTGCAGCTTCATCTGTGTTGATAATATCCTGGAGTCTCTCTCTCACACACACACACAGACACACACACACACACTGCCCACCGTCACCACCATCTACATGCACACACAAACACACGGCCTACATAGTCACTGGTACGCGTTTACAGGCAGACACACCGTATACTCAAACACAGATATGTAGCTACAGACACGTCCCCCACAAACATCTGTGTACATAAAAACACACCAACACACCTTCATGTGTGCACACACATCTACACAGACTCATTTCACACACACGTAGGCACAACCATGCCCATAGTCACCTACATATACACGTACACATGGACACAGCACTAACACAGTCAGAAGTAAGCAAGCCCGCAGACATGTCCGCCTGGATATTCAAACACAGGCAAACAGAAAGAAAGGCACCACGTACAGAAAGAAAGGCACCACATACACAAAGAAAGATACCTAGGCACAAAGACACATAGCACAATCTCAAACTTATACCCACATCCACAGATCCACCATGACACATACAAATCAATACACATATGGGTAAACTCACACACATGCAAACACACGCACACAAGCAGAGGATGTGAATACATATTCTCAGCTATAGTACAGAACAGCCCGCCTTTAGCTTGGGAATGTCACATCAGACATAATAGGATTTGCTGCCCACGTGCCCCCTTGGCTGCCAGCTTCCCAGTTCACAGATGATGCCCTGGAGATGGACCTGAGCCACGTGTCTGGGTGCAGGGAGGAAAGTAACCCCCCGTCCCCACAGGGAGCTCAGGGGCTGAGGGAATCAGAAGGAGACCGCTCCACTGTCCCAGGGATACATGGGAGGGACCGAGATCACACCAGGCCCTCACCCCACACAAGTCTTTGGCACATGGTTTGTATTAGACATTCCAACTGCTGCTACAGCACGAAGCCACCTGACCCTGGCACTCAGTCACAAAGACAGGAAAAAAGGGGGAACCAGAGACCATTTGTAATAGTGGAGTCAAGCAGACCAGAGTTCAAATGCTTCCACTGCCACCCCAAAGCTGTGGACCTTGAACAGGTAACTTCACCTCTCTGAGCCTCAGTTTCCTCATCTGAAAAATGGGTGTGATGTTAATCCTCGCTCAAAGAATAGTGTGAGAACTAAATTAGATGGTGCATATAGAGCACCTAGCACAGCTCTCATCACACAGTAAGCACACTGTAAATCAGGAGTTCTCAGCCTTGGTGCTATTGACATTTGGGGCCAGATAATTCATTGTGGTGTATGTGTGGTTGGGGGCTGTCCAGCACAGTATAGGATGTGTAGCAGCATCCCTGGCCTCAACCCACTAGATACCAATAGCATCTCCCCTTCCAAGTTGTGACAACAAAATATGTCTCCAGACAAAATGCCAAATGTCCCCTGGCGGGGGCAAAATCTCCCCCCGTTGAGAATCACTGCTGTAAATGTTGACCGTTATTATTATTTTTTTGCTAGGATTGTCATCATCACCATTAGGATGACATTAGCTATAAGACAGTAGGAACAGAAAGGGGACCAAGGAGAACATGCCCTGACTCCAATAGCCACTTCCCTCCTCTCTCTCCTCCTCCCCGTGGCCTTTCTCTGTGTGTGCTCCTGAAGCCACATCTCCTGACCAGACCTGGCTTAGCTGAGTAGCTGAAGAGAATGTGGTGGAGGCACCTGCAGGAGAGTCGGGCTGGAATCTCTTTCCCTAAATAAGCAGACTGGCCAGGAGCAACTATGTGCCTGGAAACCAGGCTTCTGGGGAAGAAGTTCAGGATGTATCCAACTTTTGTGTAACCTCGGGTGGGGTGGGAGTAGGGGGCCAGGACTGGGGAAGACAGAAGTGAAGAAAGTCACCTGGGAAAGTAAAGGGGCAGGACAAATGACTTCTTGGAAAGTAACCTTGCCATATCTATTAAAATACAAAATATGCATATCTTTGGGCCAAGTAATCCTTTACATGGGAATCTATCCAACATAACAAACACAAGTGGACAAGATTTATAAGTCACATGTTTATTGCAGCAGTGTTTGTAGTGGCAAAGATCTGGAAACAATCCTTGCATGTCCACCAACTAGGGACCGGTTGAGTAAATTATGGGTCACCCACACAATGGAATATTAATGCAATTTTTAAAAGAAATTAGCTATATAGCCAATAATCTGGATTGATGTCTATGGACACAGTTAAATGAGAAAAACAATGTATAGAATAATGTCAATAACAGAATCCCACTTTTTGGTAAAAGCAACTGAAAGCCCTATTTTTGTATGTGTTTCAGCGTGAAGACTACTAACATTAGCTGCTGGGCAAGAAAGGTGGAACAAAATGAATATTGAGAGATTAGTTTTTGTATATATGTGTATATATAGATTATGTGGATCATTGAGTGTTTTCACTCATAGTAATGAGAGAACCCTACTTTGTTCATTTCTGCAGAAGAATTTAGTAAGGAATGTTGTTAAGTGAAAAGAACTCAGTAGTGAACCAGTCTCCAAAGCTGAGGTTTTAAAGTATGGCAAGTGACTCATTCATTCATTGATTCATTCAACAAATACTTCCTAAGCGGGTATTGCTCTAGGCATGGTGGACACAACAGGAAATGAGATGCATCCCTGTCTCCTGGAGCTCACATCCAGGGGGAGAAGCAGACAGCAAACAGATGAACACCCGTGTATAAAGCATTGCATTGCGTGGTCATGTTTGCGTGAAAAATAGGGCGGGGCAGGGAACAGAGAGTGATGGGCGGTGGCCTCTCTTCTAGATGGGGTGAACAGAGAAGGTCCCTGGGCACAGACCCGAAGGGCCTGAGGGGGCAAGGGGCCAAGGGGAAACCCAGGCAAGAGTGTTCCTGCAGAGGACCCACGAGGGCAAATCCCCGAGCGACACGCTTGGTGAGTTCAAACACAGAAGGAGGTTAGTGCAGGAGATGGTGGTATGCGGGCACAGGAAGGACTTTGAACTTTAATGCAGATGAGCTGGGCGCCTTTGAAAGGTTTTGGGCAGAGGAACACAATGGTCTTATTTCCCCCGGCCAGATTGGCTGAGGAGTCTCAAATTTGTTCTAGAAAAGCAGGCTCCATTGTTTCTGGACTTCTTCAAGACTGCCATCAGTCCAGGCCCTACACTGGAGGGTCCGAGTAGAGGTCCAGCCAAGGTTCTGGTGGGCTCAGGCAGAAACTATAGGTGCTGCACGATGCCCCAATCATTCTTACAAACTAAACTAGAAAGGAGATGCCCTTGGATGTGAAGCGATGGGCATTCTCATCTGTCACTGGTGGGAGAATCCTCGCAGAATGATCTTTCTGGAAGCAGTTTGGCACTCCCCAATTCAGCTGAACACACACGTACCCGGGGATCCACAACTGCACTCCTATCTGTGGACCCTCCAGGAACTCTTGCACACAAGAGCCGGGAGATGCACACTTTTGTGCTCAGCAATACTATTCACGATCGCAAAGACGGGAACAGCCCAAATGTCCACAGAGAGGGGAACACGTGAAGAAACTAGGCGATATTCCTCCAATAGAACACAACACAGCAGTGAAGACCAATCAACCATTGCGTGCATGGGCTTGGGGGCTCCCAAACCCTAATGTGCGTGAAAGAAGCAAGTCACAGGCCACATACAGTACGGTTTCATTTATGCAAAGTTCCCATGCAGCCAAAACTAGCTATCCATTGTTTAGGAATCCATAAATAGGCCATACAAATATAAAGAAAAGCAAGGGAGAGATTAATACAACATTCAAAACAAGGTGGCATAGACTTTGTAATTTTCTTTAAAAACTGAAAATAGTTGATACTTCACTGTATAGCTCACTTAAAAAGAAGGCAAAATTTATGAATGTCTCAACTTATTTTGTTGTTAAATTGGAGGTGGCAGGTAAAATTGTCACTAGACTAAATGAATCCCTCTCTTCTCCCTTTTCCATAGGTTTCCAGCAAAAGAGTGCTCCACATAGGTTGGTTGTATTGTTTAAGCCTTGAAATAAGCTACACAATTATACCCATTTCAGAGGTAAGCAGAGTGGGGCTCAAAGAGGTACAGTCACTGACCCAAGGTTACCTGGGATTCAAATCCAGGTCAGTGTGACTCCAAAGCCAGAAAGAACTCAAAGCACTGGAAGAACTGAAAATAGGCCAGGGTGGCTGGAGTGTAGTGCATCAGGGGCAGAGGATGGAGGGATTTGTAGGTCATGGAGAAAAGCCTGGGTTTTATTAATGGTGCCCTGGGGAGCCACCAACAGGTTTCAGGGCAGAAGAGTGAAAAAGGCCAGATCTGCATTTTATAAATTTCTCCAGCTGCTGGGTTAAGAGTAGATTGGGAAGGAGTGAGAGTGACCGTGGAGACCGGCAGGGAGGCTGTGGAGTCATGTGTAGACGGAGGGGAGCTAACGGGTTCTTGGGACATTTCAGGGAGGGTCACAGAATCCGGCAATCGATTGAATTGGGGTCTTGAGAGGACAGAAGAGGTCAAGGATCATCTGAGTTTTGATTTCAGCCACTGAGTGGAAAGTGGTGACATTTGAATTAACTGAAGGAAAAGCAATTTGCGGGGGAAGCACTTTAATTAAATAGGACTTCTGGTTTCTGTCCCGGTCCCCACACTGGAGTAAATGAGCTGCCTGAAGAGTCACCACCAACACCTAGCAGAGGCCATGCTCTTGGCCTGCCCATGCACCCCAACTCTCTTTCTCTGCAGGTCAGTTCTTTCCCTGGGGCCCCCTCTGCCCTTTGTGCAAACTGATGTCCCTGTCTAAAGGCCTGTCTAAAGCCTTGGGGGAGCCCAGGTTGGGCTGCCAAGCTGAGACATCCAGTGCGTTTGGTGTTGGTCGTTCCTCTGGCCTTTGGTGACATTCTCTAGTCTCCTGCCTTTTGCAAAGTTGGAGAGAATCCTCAAAAATCTGTACTGGCCCATGAGCTACCAAACTTTGCTTTTTGGGTCCCCTAGAAGTTGGGTAGAGCATGAAAAGCAACTGAACTTCTTTTCTTTTCCCCTGAGCATCGCCCGAATTATTTAATAATTTGCTTTTCCTGGAGATGGTAGAATAGAGTGTGTAAGCCAATGGCATTTGGAGTCACACAGTTCTGGGCTGGAAACCAGCTCTTGCTACATTAATAGCTGTGTGATCTTGGGAGGGGTAGCACAGGGCCTGGCACATAGTAGGGCCTTACGTAATGGAAGGTGGTAGTGATTTAAGGAAGGTGAGACCGGAGAAGAGAATTTTGGCTGGCGGAGACCTTAGAGATCTTCCTGCCGTTATATAGGTGGGTTAAACTGAGGCCTGGAGAGGTCAAAGGGCCTGCTCTAGGAATCCCATTAGACGTAGGATTGGGGAGTAAATGCCACACCCTGACCCCCAGTTCAGTTCTCTCTCCAGACCTCCATTGGGAGAGCAGGGGACACGAGTGAAGGCAGCAGAATGTACACAACATGTGTTTTCAGTTGACTGCAAGGTGGGCCTAGAGCAGAGGGGCACACAGGTGTTCCACGGGCTGGGTGGGTTTGCCTGTTTGTACAGGACAGGCAGCACAATGATTAGAAAAATATCTGAACTAGTTGCTACAATTTACAAATCAGGAAGTTGCATATAAAAATCCAAATTTCTGGGCTTCTCTGGTGGCGCAGTGGTTGAGAGTCCGCCTGCCGATGCAGGGGACGCGGGTTTGTGCCCCGGTCTGGGAAGATCCCACATGCCACGGAGCGGCTGGGCCCGTAAGCCACGGCCACTGAGCCTGCGCGTCCGGAGCCTGTGCTCCGCAACGGGAGAGGCCACAGCAGTGAGAGGCCCGCGTACCGCAAAAAAAAAAAAAAAAAAAAAAAAAAAATCCAAATTTCTGAATTTTTTTTTTTTTTATATCAGAAGACGGGGCCACCCTGGACCTGTATTCACTCATGGCAACAAGCTGTTGGAGCTGACCTGGTGCTGCTTCCTCTGGCTGGCTCTGTGCACTCTGTTTGTCACAGTCTCCACCCCTCTCTATTGCCTCCTGGTTACCACAGCCTGGTGTTGCCTGCAGTGTACCATTATGTTTGACCTACTTTGTTTTGAACACGTGGCCCACTTCCCTCATCTATGTGACCTGCCTTGTCCTATGGTCATGCATTTATGATTCTGGCCCTAGAATGATTTTTTTTATAAAAAAATGTTTTGGGAGACAGAGCTATATATACACCTGTACCATATTACCTCTGTTGTGTAACCCTGAGTCATTTCTCCCAAACTCATGGCAAATGAAATCTTCCTCCTCACATCCATTTGCAAATAGAAAATCTTGCCTGTGGTCACAGTTGGGCCCTTTCTCTAGATTCCCCACTTTTCCTTTCAGTTTGGATCTTACCAAGTGTTACAGTTCTTACTTTCCCACATTCTTTCCTTCCCCCCGCCGCCCAATCCCTTGCCTGTCCATGAAGTGCCTCTCCTCCCCTCCTCCCTACAGAAGCTCAGCCCTGTGCTCTGCCTGCTGCAGCTCAGAGGGGCTTGCCCTTCCTTTCTGCATCTGGGTCGGGTGGTGTGCGGCAAAAGGATCCAAGGCCAGACAGCACTGTGAAATGCACTCTTTCCCTGGGAGGTGGGGCAGGGGTGGGGTCAGATGTCTTGAATTTCTTATAGCAGGAAAAACAATCATCAAATCCCCACCCCCATGGGTTGCCATCACATCCAGAATAAAGTCTAAGGCCTTGGCCAACCAGTGGGGCCACCAAATTTCCCAGCCTCATCTCTCACCTTCCCCGTGAAGAGCAGGCACTCAGGCCAGGAAGCCACAAGCTCTCATCTGGTCTTCTGCTTTGCCTGTGCTTCTTTCTCTACCAGGACAATCTCCTGTCCATCCTTTAGGAATCAGCTTAAACACCACCTCCTCTGACTCTTTGTCTCACCAAAGTGGTTAGATTGTCTTGCTCCTCCTCTGTGCTGACACCCTTCTTCTGTGGCCTGCATGGTTTTACTATGTTTATAGATCTGTCTCTCAGATTCTGAGGCTCTCACACAAGCACCCTCTGGTTTGTCTGTGTCAGCAGAACCTGGCACAGGGCCTGGCAGGAGGATTGGCTAATAAAGACGTGAGGAACTGAAACAGTGCAGTATGGAATTTCAGCCAAGACACAGAAAGGGTGTTCACGATTGGAAGAGGTTGTCCTTGGGTCTTTTGAGAATGTGTCTCCTGTTTCATACCAACAAAATCTCTGTCTTTCAAGGAGATGATCATGGGCTTCCTCCCCACTTGCCAGCCACAAGGCCCTTCCTCTTCTTCATTCCTCTCACAGGAACAGGTCCTTCCATCAAAGACACTGGACCACAAAGTGCCTTGAGTTACTACTGACCATTTTATGGGTTTAAATCTTGTTAATCCAAACGGACAGTAATCTCTTCAAGGGTAGGTCTGTGATATTCATCCATCCATCCATCCATCCATCTATCCATCAGTCCGTCCATTCATCTGACCACTCATCTATCCACCTATCCGTCCAACTATCCATCCAGAGATCCACCCATCCATCCATCCATCTATCCATCCAATCAAGCATCTACACTATACCATACACTCCAGTGGGTACTGAGGATAAAATGGAGAGCAAAATCAGATGGGACCTCTGCCCTCACTGCAGCTAACAGTGCAGTTTGGGAGGAGACATGTAAATAGATAATTACAAATAAGTGTAAACTATCAACTGCAGCAAGTACTTTTGAAGGTGAAATCAACAGTGCTATAAAGCTCTGTTACAGGGTGACTGCTGGTGTGGGGGACAGGCAAAGCCCCGTGTGGTGGCAGCAACGAGAACATGGGTGAGTGTGGTACAGATGAGCAGGTGCTGCAGAGCTGGGAGGCTGCGTCCAGGAGCCCTCTCTTTATGTATTAGCAACAGTAAGACATTGGCCTGTGTTTAGGCACCATTACACCATTGAGCTGGCATTCCAGGTGCTTCGCTGTCCATTCATTTATACAAACATGCCCAATAATATAGATGCATTTTTCCTGTGATGTCACTTTCTGTTGCATAATGCAAAGTGTATATTTATATACCATATATGTCTATCTATAAATATACAGACACACGCACATATGCACAAGCACATGTGCACATTGCTTCTTTCTTCTCCCTGATGCTCGGTCTACATAAAGTAATTCATTGAAATGCAGATACCGTCATCATCATCATCTTCATAATTATATAACTATCACATCTTATACTCCTATATAAGATTTTATATATATATATATATATATATATATATATATATGATATTTATATAACTCTTTAGTGAGTACCACTTTACCAGGAAAATCATATGCATTGTCTCTACTCCTCACAACAGCCCCACTGGATAGGTTTGGTTTCCCCATTTCACAGATATGGAGACTGAGGCTCAGAGACATGAAGTTACTTGCCCAGTGTCACACAGACAGAAGTGGGGGGAGGCAGCCCTAGAGTCCAGGTCTCTGTGATTCCACCTCCCTGCTGCCTCCTTTCTAGAATTTCTGGACCCAAAGTGACCTGAGACAGTGGTCAGACAGCTGGCTGAGTTAGGAGCTGCCTGTGGCTGCCGAAGAGTTTGCCTCTATTTAAAGAAAGAGCCATTCAGCAAATGGGACCATGACCGTGGCTGCACAGACCAGCTGGGTTCTGGGGACTCGATGGAGCTGCCCAGCCATCAACAGCCCCTGCACAATAGATTCACTGACCCGGCGGTCAGAGGTGACCCCCAGAGGGCCCCTGGCCGAGGAGAAGGAGCACAGACCTGTGATGGCTTTTCCTGTGGACCACATAGGGAGAGGGCCTCTGACTCAGATGGACAACCTAAGGCCCACCGGGAACTAGTCCCAGACCTTTGGGGTCAGACTTAGATTCACACGCAACCAGCTTGGGTTATGTGTCTGACATTTGTTAGGTACTTTCACATGCATCTTTTCACCAATCCTCAAAGTGATGCTTCAAGAATAGTACTATTTAATATTATCATTTAGAGAGGAAGAAAGGGAGGTGCAGAGAGGTTAAGTGTCTGACCCAAGCTCACACAGCTACTAAGTAGTAGAATTCTACTCAGTACAGTGTAGCATCCGTTCATCCATCCATTCATTCATTTAATCAACGTTCATGACATGTCTACATGTACCAGGCACTGTTCTAGGCACTTGGACTTCACAGATAAACAAAACTGACAAAATCCTCATCCTCATGGAGCTGATATTCGAGTGCCACAGTGCAAGAGTCTGTGCAGTCACTACTGAAACAAAGAAAACTAAGACCCAGTTCTTGCCTTTGGGGTGCTGTAGTTTACTCGAAGAGACACACAGGTGAAAAATTTAAAAGCACTGTTAACAGTTCAGGGTGCTTTGATGTGGTTAGCAGAGAGGCTGTGAGAACAAAGGGTGGGCATCAGGGAAGGCTTCCTGGAGGAAGTGTTACCTAAAATGAGCCCTGCAGTGAATGGAGCCCAAACCTATTCTCTTTTGGCTGCTGCACCCTGAAATCCTGACAAAGCTGCCCAGACCTGACTTGTTCTCTGAAGTACATCTTGATCAAAGGCCCAGAGGCAGGAGGCTGCTCTGTGGTTCAGGGAACTCTACTTCTGGTTACAAAGGTCAGGGATCAACCTGGCTACAGAGGACAATGGACTCAGATAGCCTTGGGCTTTCAGGAAGCACTGGTGAGTTTTAAGCAGGAAAGTGGCCCAATGCCACTGGTGGCTTCAAAGATCCCTCTGAGGCTGAGTAGAGGCTGAAGTGGAGGGGGTAAGGATGGAGGCTGGGAGGGAGCTTCGGGGGTGTCCAGGCAATGACAGAGGGACTGAAAATTGTTTTGTAACATCTTTTTAGAGGTAAAATTATCCCTGCTCATTAAAATACAAGAAAGAAAGAAAGAAAGAGAGAGAGAGAAAGAAAGAAAGAGAGAGAGAGAAAGAAAGAGAGAAAGAGAGAGAGAGAGGGAGGGAAGGAGTGAGGAAGAAAGAAGAGAAGGAGGGAGGGAAAGAAGGGAGGGAGAGAGAGAGAGGGGTGGGGTGGAGGGGAGAGAAGAAAGAGAGAAGGAGGAACGGAAGAAAGAAGGAAAGAAAATAGAAGGATGGGAGAAACATACCTAACAGCAAAGTCAAGCCAATGTTCTCCTTGAAAACATTTTATTATGAAATATTTCACACCAATGACTACATGCAGTTTATACTAAATTATAAAGCATGATAATAAAATAAACACTCATGACCCCACCATTCGATGTAAGCATTAGAACTCGCCAAGGCCTTCCTAGCTGAGGCAGATCCACCTTGATGTCCTCCCTGTTCCCCACATCCAAAGCCACCATGAGCTGACCACACCCTGCATTTCATTTTGGCCTCTTCCCCTTGCTTTGCTTCGTGTATTTACCAAATACAAATGTGTCTCTAAACAACATAGTGCTTATTTTCTTGTTTTCAAGCTTTATCAAAAATGCATCTTAGATCCTTCTGTCACCTGCATTTTAATAAGTTCAGTATCCTGTGTCTCCAATTTATCTATGTTGATGCATGTGGCTGTTATTTTTTTAAATTGAAGTATAGTTGATGTATAGTAATGTTATATAAGTTGCAGGTGTACAATATAGTGATTCACAACTCTTAAAGGTTATACTCCATTTATAGTTATTATAAAATATTGGCTATATTCCCCATGTTGTACAATATATCCTTGTAGCTTATTTTATACCTAATAGTTTGTACCTCTTATTCCTCTACCCTATGTTGCCCCTCCCCCCTTCCCTCTCCCCACTGGTAACCACTAGTTTGATCTCCATATCTGTAAGTCTGCTTCTTTTTGGTTTTATTCACTAGTGTACTGTAGTTTTTAGACTCCACATATAAGTGATATCATACAGTATTTGTCTTTCTCTGTCTATTTCACTAAGCATAACACCCTCCAAGTCTATCCATGTTGCTGCAAATGGCAAAAATTTATTTTTTATGGCTGAGTAGTATTCCATCACGTGTGGGTATGTCTGTGTGTGTGTGTGTGTGTGTGTGTGTGTGTGTGTGTGTGTGTGTGTACCACATCTTCTTGGTCCATTCATCTGTTGATGGACATGTAGGTTGCTTCCATATCTTGGTAATCATAAATAATGCTGCTATGAACACAGGGGTGCATGTATCTTTTCAAACCGGTGGTTTTGGTTTTATTCTTTCGAAAAATACCCAGGAGTGGAATTGCTGGGCCATATGGTAGTTCTATTTTTAGTTCTTTGAGACACCTCCATACTGTTTTCCACAGTGGCTGCACCAATTTACATTCCTACCAACAGTGTATGAGGTTTCCCTTTTCTTCACATTCTTGCCATCATTTGTTAATTGTGTTTTTTGATGAGTGCCATTCTGACAGGCGTGATATAGTATCTCATTGTGGTTTTGATTTGCATTTCCCTGATGATCAGCGATGTTGAGCATCTTTTCAGGTGCCTGTTGGCCATCTGCATCTCCTCTTTAGAAAAAAATGTCAATTCAGTTCTTCTGCCCATTTTTTAATCGGGTTGTTTGTTTGACATATGAGCTCTTTATATATGTTGTATATTAATCCCTTATCAGTCATATCATTTGCAAATATTTTCTCCCAGTACATGGCTGTAGTTTATTCACTCTCACAAGTATATGGTATATACCATTGTGCATATATAACCCAACTTACCTACCCATTCTCCTATCGGCAGACCTTTGGGTGACATCCAGCTCTTTGCCAATCTCAAAGAGTGCTGTTATAGGCATTCGTGGGCATAGCTCGTGAACACCTGTGCGTGAGTTTCTCTAGGCAACCTTGAGGGTGGAACTGCTGCTTGTGGGGCCCAGTGCCCGCTCCAAGCCTCTGTCCTGAGCAAGACCCAACCGCCCCAATGTGGGCCTCGCTGCCGGCATGCGGGAAGCCCGGGGTGAGGCAGCCGTGTGCATGCAGGCCCAGGCCAGTCCCCAGTCATCTCCCAGGACTCAGCAGGCGCCTCACATGCCCCTCATCTGCCAGAAAGTCCAGCAACCCTCCAGCTGGCTACTAACTAGGTCTCGAGAGAGCATCGCTCTCTGAATTTGTTCCATTTCCTTCAGCACTTGGGCCTAGTGAGGCTCTGTTCACAAGCCACTGGCCCCAGGGGAGGTGGTAATAATAGCAGCTCTGGAGCTGACTGCACACCAGGCACTGTTTAACTAACCTTCCATGCATGTTAACTCACTTAATCTTCATAACCAACCACACGAGGTAGGTACTGTGTTATTCCCATTTTACAGATCAACAACCAAAGCACAGAAAGTCGAGGCTCTGGCCCAGAGTAACACATGCTAATAAGTGATGAGATCAGGCTTCAAACCCAGGCAGCCTGGCCCCTGCACTCCCTGCCACTCTGCTAGGCCATCTCCCACAAGATGGAGAGAGCCAACCCCTTGCCCACTCCTGAATCCATCAGCATTCTTTTACTTGCAAAACAAAACCAAACAAAACAATTCGAATGAATGAACATAAGCAAAAAGGAGGACTTAGTGGATGACAAAAATAAATCCAGAAAAGAAAGGTAGGAAGCAGACATTGGGGCCTGCTGGGTCCAGGGAGGCAAACACTCTCAGACACCCCTCCATCCCCACCTTGACATCTCTGAATGTGGTGCCTTTGCTCTGTTTACCAGAGAGGGGCAGGAATGTGGCTGCCTGCAGCCTTCACTTACCTTCTAACACACCCACCAATTCCTGATAAGAAACAAAACCCAAACAAATAAACCAAACATAGGAAAGGATCCTGATTAGCTCCACCTGGGTCCCCTGTCCTCCCCTGGAGCATCGCCAGTGGCCAGGGGAGGTCGGGTGCTGGCATTGGTGCAAAGAGGCTCACAGGCCCCAGCCCATAGCCACAAAGGTGCACCTGTTCCCAGGAGAGGGACAGCGCAGATGCAACCCCTGAGGCCCGAGTGAGGGGAGAGTGACCGTGAGCACAGCAGCCGCCCCCAATGGTAGTTTCACATACCACCAGGGCCCTGACTGGAGGAAGCCCGGGGGGTCCCTGCCTCCCCTCTGGACACTCATCTTTACCCAGGATTCAACTAGACTGAAAAGAAGTCCCCCTTTAACAGCTTTCTATTCAGCATTCAGGGAAAAGAGGTTTCCTCCTGGTGTTTTTGTTTGTTTGTTTTTTAAAAAATATTTATTTATTTATTTGGCTGCGCCGGGTCTTAGTTGCGGCATGTGGGATCTAGTTCCCTGACCAGGGATCGAACCCAGGCCCCCTGCATTGGAGCGCCGAGTCTTAACCACGGGACCACCAGGGAAGTCCCGCTTCTGGTGTTTTTAATGAACAAAAACCTCCTTCCACACACCTCACCCATGGAGGGCCCCAGGACCAGCAGAAGTGTGGACATCCAGGGCTCAGGGGAGCTGCAGAGCCTTGGGAGGGGAGCCGGGGGTCCCCTCCCGGCCTGTTGATTACAAGCACTGCAGCCCAGGGTGCCATTCACCCTGGCCACTGCGAGGAAGCCCCGGGGCTGTGGGGGGTCATGGCCTCACCCTCAGGGCACAGGGAAAGGAAGCAGAAAGCCAGGCAGATGACACGCGAGTTGACATGAGAAAATCCTGCATGGGCTGGCCTGGCTCGTCGCTGCCCATCTTCCCCCTGAAGTCCACCCGACCCTCCCCCAGCCCTGTGCTCTGGCCACCCCTGTGGACCCCCACAAAAGTCTGATGTGTCCTCAGTGAAACCAGGTCAGAGAACATTCGAGAAGCGATTCGGGGAGGCCAGCAGACGCAAATCTGGACAGAACAAAGCCAACCTGTCCACCAAGGAAACTCAATCCGCTCGCACTCTGGAGCTCCCTCATAGCAGAGAAGAAAGGGTGCTTTCATGGGCTCAGCCCTCCCTGCCTGCAAAATATGTCCCGCAGGTGTCCTGTCCTCTCTCCAAGCGTCTGCCTCCTGGGACGTGTGGCCCCTCACAGCCCAGGGGTGGGCCCGGGGAAGGGACCCCATCCTTGGGCCACTGAGGAGAGGGGAAGGTGGGAGAGGAGAATCAAGAAAAGCCCCAAGTCATGAATGACTTCAAGGTTAAGGCACTGGAGATTAAAAAACAAAACAAAACAAAACAAAACAAAACAGTGTGTGTTTGTCCTGGAAATTGGCTCATGGACAGATTAAATTTAGAAGTAACTGGGGCAGATACGCAGGGAAGCATGTTTCCTTAATGAATCCGTCTTTATTTAACTGCTTAATCATTTACTGGGCCAAAAAATCTGGAGGTGACTCCAAAAGTCACAATGATGAAGACAGTGATGGACCGTACCCTGTTGATCGGTTTCAGGGCTGGGCTCCTGTGACATTACCTTGCCATGCCGATGGGGTGAGGATGGGCTGCGCTGACCGCCAGGATAACCCCACAAGACACAGCTGCTCTTTGCTCAGGAGCAATCGTCTTGCCACATCATTTTCCTAACAGGGAGGTGGCTGGAATAGGCAAAGTCGATTTGGGTGATGCTTCCTCTCACCCTGACACCTCCTCCCTTCAGCTTCCTGGGTTCTCATAAGCCCACAGTTATATCATTACACACTGCAATAAGGGCACTGAAGAAAAAGTGGAGAAAGCTGGGTTCAGAGGGAAGGGGGAGGAACAAAAGGCTGGAGCTCGGGCATTTTTAGGGTGGAGAAGCTATTCTGTCTGATACAGTCTTGGTAGATGTAGGCACGACACGTTTGTCAAAACCCGTAGAATTGTTTAACACAGAATGAACCCTAATGGAAACTATGGACTTTAGTTAATAATAATGTCCCAACTGGTTCAGCAGTTGTAACAAGGGCACAGCCCTAATGCAAGATGTTAGAAATAGGGAAACTTGGGGGAGAGGGGGTATATGGGAACTCTCTGCACTTTCTGTGCAATTTTTCTGTAAACCTGAAACTGCTCTGAAAAATAAAATCTATTTTTGAAAACAGTGAAGATGATTATAAAAGACTATAACAGGAGGCTTTATCTACACTTGAGCACCTGCAGAGATGCTGTTTGAATCCATAATCTGGCTGATGGTCATTTGGCCATGGTTGCATATCTGCCTGCAGGGATGGGAGGGAACCACTGTTTAGTGAGTGCCTGTTCTGTGCAGCTCATCACTGGCCACTGCCCACCTGTTACATTTGCTATGGGAGTGGGGAAAGGGGATCATTCTTCTAGGAGATGTACCAGAACAAAGATGGGGAGAGGCAAAGAGAGGGAAATGTGTATAGCTCCAAACAATAGAGCCAAAATAATAACATGATTTTATACTTTGGGGGGAAATCTTCTATTTCATAATACGAATTGTGGGAAAGCTGGACAAAGTGTTCTTGGTTGGTGGATGTGCGTGACATATTTATCAACAGGCCATGGAGAGGTGGAGCCTTTGAGGAAGAAGGAAGAGATTTTTGTATTTAATAAAAGAAGACACAGAATAGAATAGGTTGAGAAACACTGTACTATTGCATGTGAACTCACCACCACACTGAGAGCAAGATGGCACGACTCCCACTTTCCAGAAGAGGCAACTGAGGCTCAGAAAGTTTAAGTCCCATGCCCACGTCACACAGCTGAAGTTGCAAAGGTAGAATTTGACCCCCAACTAGACCTACCAACGCAGTAGCCATCATTGCGAATAGGGTGGTGCAGGGGCCTCCAGAGGACGCCAGTGGCATTCCTGGGGAGATTGGAAGTCACGGTCCAAAGTCAGTAGGTCAGCAAGTCACCCTCTGCCTGCATGGCCTGCAAGGGACAGCAGTGGGGAGACCCCACTGGGCTGTGCTCCAGGGAAGAGAGGGACCTGGGATCTTGACGCCATCCAGAAGTATCAGCCCAGGAAATAGAGTAACAGCCTCATTTATGCTGGATGTCACTAATGCAGGACACACTGTCAATCCAGCCTGGGCTGAGCTGAGGTCCAGGCTGTCCTAGGTGTTCAAAAGTTTTATAGAGCTAAAATGGGTGGGAGGACGCTTAACCAATCTCAGCTAACTCTTCAAGAATTTCAGGTTATCTGATTTTTTTGTTGTTTTTTAAAGGAGGTCATTAATCGTACAACAGGTGATTCCAAAAGCATGTTTCCCTCTTCCTCCTAAAAGCAGGTGCAAAAGGACTTCCAAAAGGCTAAATGTCATTAGCCATGTGAGGACGTGAAAACAATAAACGTCTGGGAACGTCATGACGCAGCACAAGCTCCTCAGCAGGGAACAGTTGGACTCTGCCACAGTGGACGTGTCCCCTACCTGCCCTGTCCAATACGGTAGCCACCAGCTACACGTGGCTATCAAGCACTTGAAATGTGGCTGCCACACCAGAGAAACTGCATGTGTCATTTTATTTAAATTAATTAATCAGTTTAATCGCCACATGTGCCGAGTGGCTCCCACTTTGGACAGGGCAGACTTCAACGGTTCCTGTCTAAGTGCTGTGACTTCTCTCCCTTTTAGTCCAAATTCTTATTCTCACCAAAGCAGCCATGACAACTCACCTCCCCATCGTGGTCCCCTGTCACAGAAGCCTTTCACACCTGCCAAATTGGCACAGACCTTGGGAGAGATGGAGGAGAGAGGCCTTGGAGGGGAACCCCTGTGGCCCAGAGAGGAAAGGTGACATTCCCAAGGTCTCCCAGCTATACATATATATATATATAGTTGGCCAAAAAGTTCGTTCAGTTAGTAAATACGATGTTCAGTAAACTTCTTGGTGAAAATGAAAAATGTCTTTTATTTTTACGTAAAATCGAACGAACTTTTTAGCCAACCCAATATCAAGCGCCAGCCTGTGCCAGCCTGGGGGACACAGCACTGGAGACAGCAGACAGGACCCCTTCCTGCTCCTTCCACAGGTCCCAACCCAGCAAGCCTGTCACAGGCGCCCAGTTGCCTGAGCTGGAGGGCTGGTGCTTTGGAGTCAAGGGCACAAGTCAAAAGACCTCGATTCCCCAGCATCTGATTCTCATAAGGCACTCTGCACTAGAAAAAAAAAGAAAGAAAGAAAAAAGTTTCCACTGACGAATATGCTTGGGAATCACTGAAAACAAGATTTCTCCTCCAGGAGACTGACAAATGCTCATCAGCATTTTAAGGAAGGGGACAGGGAGGAGGGAGGCAGTTAGGGGAGTGGACAGAAGCCTGGGTTTGGGGTTGGCCTGCCTCACTTCTAAATCCTTGCTCTGTCCCACTAACCAGGGGGGTGACTTGGCAGGGACCTTTCAAAGCCTCAGTTTGCACGACTGTAAAATGGGAATGATGGGAACACTGCATCTTATATAGGACAGGGCGTGGGTCTGCACCCAGCCTGGGGTGATGTTCTGTGACGGTTTCCTTTTCCTTCGCCTGGCGGGAATATGGAGGGCAGGGAGGGGAGGTTGACCAGGGAGTATCTGGCTGGCCAGTCTAGGCAGACCTTGGCCACTAGGTAAAGAAGGAGGAGCCTGTAATCAACTGTCACCAGGGTTCCCTGAGGAGCATGCAACACCCTGGACAGTGGAACGGAAGGCAGAATATGCACTCCACCCCGAGCCTCCCTCCTCACGTGCCCCAGGTTCTGGCCCCTCAGGCTGCCTAGCCCAGCTTGGGGTCCTTCCAATTCAAGCACAAGCCAGCTTCAAAGGGGACCCAAGCCAGTCCTCAGAAAGGACAGGCTGGCCTGTGCACACGTCCACTCACCAAGAGCCCACCGTGGCTGAAGCCAAGGCCCTCAGGAGAATGTGAGTGACCTCCTGGGCCCACAACAGAGACAGCCCATTAAGAGCAAGCATCGACACAGTTTTCTGTGTTTTTTCTGGTGGAGGCAAAATCAAAATGTAACAACCACCTCCCCGAGGCCACATCTCTGGATTGCAAATCAAAGACCTGGGGTGAATCCTGGCTCTGTGACCTTCGTGCTGTGGACAAGTCACCTCCTTTCAAATCCCACGTGCTAGCTCAGAGCCTTTAGGAAAGCGATTCAGCTGTCCAAGCCTCAGTTTCCTCTTCAGAAAAATGGGGTGAAGAACCTCTTATACTTGGGTAGTACCATGCTTACAGTAGCTATTCCCTAGACCAGTGGTTCTCAAAGTGGGAACCTCGGACCGGCAGCATCAGCAGCACCAGGGAATTGGCTAGAAATGCAAATTCTCGGGTTCCACCTTGGATCTACTGAATCGTAATTCCGGGAATGGGGCCCAGAAATTTGTGAATTTTAATGAGACCTCCAGCGGTTTCTGACACTCACGATTGCAAGGCACCACATTAAGTGGTAGCTGTCTGGGCGTTACTGACGGTCTCAAAACCCTTTCCAGCTCCCAGTCTGACTGTGGCTGGCTAAGTCCAGGGAGTGGGGTCAGACAGACCTGGGAGAAGTCCTGGTGCCTCTACTCCTAGCCGGTGGTCTTGGGCAAGTTTGTCGCTTTCTCTGAGCCTCAGTTTCCTCATCTTTGAAATGGGAGTAACACTTGTTTGGCAGTTTGCCATAGGCACCGGATGTAATTATCTCAGTGCCTGGAACACTGGAAGACCTCAGGAACTGGCAGTTACTATTATTATTGTTGGTTTTCCTCTTAAACAATCAGGTACCAGGGATTTTTTGTTCTTAAAAAGGGTCAAGTTTCTCTGGCCTGAATCCCCGTCCACCCTTCCATCATCCCCCAAACAATGTTCCCATAAGGAGTGGTGAGTAAATTGCCAAAGGGCCCTCTGCTACCCATCAGGAGGAAGGCTTTCCACGTTTGAATGAGGCAGAGGATTTCAATTACCCAGGATTACAAAGGAGGACTTCGGATGCACCATATGGTCTGGGTCTGGCCGCCCTGACGTTCTGCGTGATCGGAGGCTCTTGTGTGAGATATTAACATAATATCCCTTCCAAAAGCGATTACAGAGTTGCAGGCAGCAGAATGTCATTTGGTGGCCGCAGCCCGCTCTCATCAACAGCGATGACTAAACAAGCTAATCAAATCAGCACAAATTTGCACATGGGCCTGGCAGCTGGGCCTGAAATCGCCATGGCGAAGGCATAATCCTGCTGTAGGATGACTTGACTAATGGGCTCCCGGTGGGCAGCCAGGCCCTAGTGGGCTGCCTGGCAAGTCCTCATGGCAAGGGCGGCTGCACCCACAGGCAGGCAGAGTCAGGGGCCCGGAAGGGACAGAGGCCAGGTTAGCAAACAGCAAATAGCCGGAGAGGAGCAGGAAGGGCCGGAACCTTGCATCAACCTCTCCAGCCTCACCATGTTTGTGTGTGGCGTGTGTGGGGTGCATGCGCGTGTGTGTGTGTGTGGAGGGAGAGGGAGACAGAGAGAATGGCTGTGACATGCAACAAGAATGTGGGCTCCAGAGGCTGCCCTTGGTTCAAGTTTCAGTTCTGTCATTTAATGTGTGTCCTTGGGCAAGATGCTTAACATCTCTGAGCTCAGTGTCCTCCTTCATAAAATGGGGATACCTTGTGAGTGTTCAATGAACAATGATTGTTATTGTTGTTGTTGTTATTATATTGCTCAACAAACTTCACGTGGGCCTTCTATGTGCCAGGCCCCAGGCTATGGGAATGCCAAGTTAAGAATGACACTGTCCTTCCTTCAGGGAGTGTATTATGTAATGGGGGCTCCAGATGAGTAACTAGAGAATGACAATATCCCATGATGAGCGCTGTGACAGAGTCGAGAGAGCAGGGGGCTGAGAGCACGGAGCAGGGACACCCCAGCCTTGGGGACCTGGGAAATCATCCAAAAGGTGATACTACAGCTGAGTTGGGGAGGGTGGGCTGGGGTTATGTAGGAGAGCAACAGCGGAGTCAGAGCCCGGAAGTCAGAAACACAGGGGCCTGGCCCGTCAGGGGGAGTCCCCGGAGGGGCAGACAGACACCTGCTGCCCAGACCAGCGGGCAATCTGCCCGGGGGCACGGGCCTCCTCAAGTCAGAGACAAGATCAGAAGGTACAGCCATATCCGAGGAGGCTGGGATAAAGACACACGTGTTACTGGATAACTTCATCCTCCAAATCTTGGCTCCCAGACATATAAACAATAGAAGAAGCCGAAGGAGGCTTTCTAGGGCAGCAGGAGTGAAAAGCGGTTAGAAGGTGCCTGCTCGCCTGGCCTCACTCACTGTGAGCCTCTGGGCAAGGCCCTTCCCAACGTGACTGCTGGGAGGGATGGGCTTGTTCCTGCCTTCTGCAGATTCGGAAGTTGAGGTAAGGCAAGGCTATGGTTCCTTCTCCAGCGTGGGAGGGCCCTGGCTCGGTGCCTTCTGCCTCAGTCACCTCCTTTCTACTTCACAAGTTGCCACAGCCAGAGAAGCCTGCAGGATGATTGGCCTGACATTTGTCTCAAAACAGAGGCACCCCCTTTTAAAAACTTAAATCACTCATTTAAACGAAAACTTTATAATACTGCCCTAACTGAAGAGCCAGTATCATTTGCCATCGATAGAAGATGGCTGTAAACAAAACACGATGATACATTGCTAGTTAGATGCTGTCACATCCTGAAGACTCTGGGCCTCAGGTCTGGGGTGAGGGGCTGGGAGGAGATTAGCAGGTGTTCTGGGAGGTATTTAAAGACACCCCAACATACAGGTGAGACTTTACCAAGGTGAGACTCTCTCCCTGCAGAATCATAAGCTTGAAGGAGACCTGAAGAGGGGATGCAAGCCTCGCTGGTTAACACAATGTCATTTAGTGCCAGGTGTGTGGACCACCTCCGTGTTCTTGCAGACCACAGGTAATATCCCACCTACTTGTCCTGCACCTTGGGAAATGCTGGCCCCGATCATCTTAAAAGGCGTTTCCAGCTAGAAAACTCTTCAATGCAGTGAATGTATCAACTCTATAGGACAGGTAGAAGTGACCAGGCATGAAGCACCGGGCCACGCCCCCTGTCCTCTCTACTCCCGTCCAGTGAAGCAGACCTGGATGACACTCCTGAGAGGGGCTATGCCCTGCTGGTGGCCCCTGTGTGGTTCAGCAGGCAGGAACCACCCTGCCCTCGGACGATCACCGTGCCCGGTGTGCTGTGCTCAGATTCTTTTTCAGAAACCTCTCAGGGAGGACCATCTGTGATCCCTCCTATGAGCGCACCTCAGAGACACCTGTTTCCATGGCTTCCCTTCACCCACAGGCCCAGCCCCACCCCTACCCTCAACTCCAGCGCAGTGACTTGACCCCCACCTCCAGAACAGAGGCAAAGCCCACGAGGCCGAGGTAGCCCTGATCTACCCATGCAGCAGCCCTGTGCTGCCACCCTCCTGACTCCCCAGCTCCTCCCCTCTCTCAGGAGGCCTGGCTTCAAATTCTAGCTCTGCCACTTGCCTTCTGGGGTCCCTCTGAACCTCAGTTTCCTCATGTGTAGTCATATAACTGACCTCATGGGATTGTTTCAAGAGTCAAGTGAAATAATGTTGACAAACACACCAAAATACTATTAATAGACTGAACAGGTGAATGAATGAATGAATGAAACTAGTTGACCTATGGCTGACAAGAGAATCAGATGTCAAGTCTAGAGACCTGGGTTCTAGTCCTGGTCCAGAGCTAGCTGACTGCATAACCTTGGGCAAGTCGCTTTGTCTCACTGAGCCTCAGTTGCCCCATCTGTCAAGCAAAGAGATTGGGCTTGGATTTCTGCAGAGGTTGTCTCCAACTTTAACTGGTAAGCTATGATTCAGGGTATGAGACCCTGAATGTGTCTGCAAGCACAGTCTACACCTGTAATTTCGCCAGCACTGGGCAGTGTAGCCAGGAAGGTGGTTAGCTGAGGGGGCAGGAAAAATCCCTCTTTTGCAGCAGAGTTGGCATGGAGTTTAACAATGCAGGTGAAAATAACAAACCTGCCATTTCCTAGCTGTGGGGTGATCTTAAGAAAGTCATGTGAGGGCTTCCCTGGTGGCGCAGTGGTTGAGAGCCCGCCTGCCGATGCAGGGGACACGGGTTCGTGCCCCGGTCCAGGAGGATCCCACATGCCGCGGAGCGGCTGTGCCCGTGAGCCATGGCCACTGGGCCTGCGTGTCCGGAGCCTGTGCTCCGCCACGGGAGAGGCCACAGCAGTGAGAGGCCCGCATACCACAAAAGAAAAAAAAAAAAAAAAGTCATGTGAGCTGTGAGCCTCAGTTTTCCTCATCAGTAAAATGGGGACAATTTTCCCACTCTCTGTGGCACGTTATGAGACTCGAATGAGAGTGCTGATTCTTACTACTTTCTGGTTCTTGCTACTACATGTAACACTCTCTCAAGAAATGGTAGAATGCTTATTTTTTACGTTTTAAATTATTGTCATCCTGGTACAAACAGCCTTCACACTGAATACAAGGTCTAAAAGTAAAGGCAGGAAGTGAAGTCACAGGAGTTTGGGGTGCTCGGTTCTTCAGTCCCCTCTGCCAACACAGCTGGGGTGGCCAAACCTGGAGAGGCACAGAGGGGCAGCAAGGGGGGGCCTCTGCTGAGAGAGGAGGCCAGGCCTCAGGGATGGATGGTGGTTCTGTCTCCCTCCTGCCCCTTCTCAGCCCAGCCGAGCACACAATTCCCTGGGCCCCTGGAGGCTAGTACAGAAACCAGATCCCCCCCGTCCCCCCCCCCTACATCCCTGACTCTTCCTAAGCCCATGCCACAACCTTAACAAACAGAAATAAAGAATGCTGGGCACATGTGTGTGTTTGTGAGCACACAGCAGAGCAGTTACCAGTGTTGGACAGGAAACAGGGCCCCAAGTCTGAATCCTGGTACCACCACCTGCCAGCTCTGCAACCTGGGCAAACACCTCCACCCTCTGGGCCTCAGTTTCCTCCTCTGAACAATGAGGGCTGTGTGGTAAGGATGCCATTACATCACATAGGGAACCGATTAGCACGGTTCTGGTTCACATTGCACAACCCATCGATCCCAATTGTTCTGTTTTGTTTTAAAGTGTGGCCGTGCATTTCCCTTTAAGCCAACCTGGGATTACGAAAAGCAAAATCAGGAAGGGAAGCCTGGCCTTGAAACCAGCCCCTTGGCTCTCTGAACTTCAACATGTGACATGGATTTCAAGCAGGGGTTCTCTACCCTGGCTGCACATTCAAAATCTCCTGGGGAGCTTTGAAGAATCCTACACGGGGGCCACACCCCAGGCCAACTGGTTCAGACTCACAGGGGCAGCACCTGATGCAGGATCATTCAAAGCTCCCCAAGTGCTCTCAGTGTGGAGCCAGGGTTGAGAACCAGGGGCTTAAAGCAAAAGGACAAGCTCAGGGGTTAGACTGGCTTGGGTTGAAATCCTGGTTCTGGAACATCTAAGTGCAGCCCTACGTGAGGCACTCAACTCACTGCAGTCCTAATGTTTTCATTTGTTAAAAATCAGCAGTAGTAATATAGCCTCACAAGGACGGTATGGAGATTCGCTGAGACAGCAGGACTCATTACGTACTCAATACAGTGAGAGCTGGTTACCCTATGAGTCCTCCCAATAAATTTAAATTCATAAGATGACGTTAACTAAAGGCAAGTTTAGCCACAAATATTCTAGACCATAACATTTACTTACATATTTATTTCTTTTGATTTGCTTGTTGGTGTTTGTTAAACCCTACCTTGTCTTAGGAAACATGTAAGACTACCAGGTATATCTGTAGTACAAGTATTGTGAAGTTATTCAGTTATTCAAAGTAGCACCTCTCGCCAGCAAACATGAATGCTTTCCCAGCTTGGTTCTTCTCGGCTGTGTTTCTAGGAGGGAATCTGGGAGCCGCTCAGGGGAGCTGAGAGCTAATGAAGCCAAACAGGGCAGATGCCCTTTGACAGCTGTCCCCTTCCCCGTTGTCAGAAGGGCCCTCACCCCCACCAGCTGTTTGCCTGGTCTTGGAGGAAGCTGCTTTGGGACCCTGCAAACCTTCCCTGACAACACAGTGAACTGCACCTCATAACCCACTGGTGCCTGGTGCAGAGGAGGGTGGAATGTTCCAGAAAGGCCAGTGGGTGGAGGAGGACTCAGGAGAGCAGGGTTCCAGGCTCGTGAAGCTCATTGGCTGTGTGTCTTCAAGCCGCTGCTTCCACCCCTCTGAGACTCAATGTCCTACTCTGTAAAATGGGTGTAGCCAAGGCCACCTACCAACTTCCCCTACTTCTCATGCGGTTTCGAGGTGAGACGCTGTGGAAGGGCACTGGGTGAGTTTCCTGGGGCTGCCGTAACGAATCACCACAAACTGGGTGGCTTAAAACAACAATGACTTATTCTCTCACAGTTCTGGAGGCCAGAAGTTTGAAATCAAGGTGTTGGCAGGGCCACGCTCCCTTCGAAGGCTCTAGGAGAGAATCTTCCTCCATCTTCCAGCTTCCGGTGGCCGTTGGCATTCCCTGGCTCTTGTCTCCATCAGTCCCGTCTCTCCCTGTATGTCTTCTTCTCTGTGTGTCTCTTTTCCCATCACTGAATTTAGGGTCCACACAAATAATCCAGGAGGATCTCATCTTGAGATCCTTCATTTAATTGCATCTGCAAAGACGTTTTTTCTAAATAAGGTCACATTCAGTTTCCAGGGATTAGGACATGGGCATATCTTTGAGGGGCCACCATTCAGGCCATGACAGGTACCTTGTAAACCATTTTAGTGTTTTTTGGGGTTTTTTCGCGGTATGCGGGCCTCTCACTGCTGTGGCCTCTCTCGCTGTGGAGCACAGGTTCCGGACGCGCAGGCTCAGCAGCCATGGCTCAGGGGCCCAGCCGCTCCGCGGCATGTGGGATCTTCCCGGACCAGGGCACGAACTCGTGTCCCCTGCATCGGCAGGTGGGCTCTCAACCACTGAGCCACTAGGGAAGCCCCATTTTAGTGGTTTTTGAACTACATTCTATTGCTAGGGGGCCAGTAGGTTTCACAGTGCATGCCGATGTGACGGGTTGGTGGTGGAAGCCGGGGGAGTGAGAACCACAATCACTGAGCACCTACTATGTGTCAGGCAATGAGTGCTTTTCATCATTTATCTCATCTTATCCTCACATCAACGAAGCCAGAATTCCTGCCGCTTTCCTCAGATGGGGAGCGCAAGGCTCAGAGGGTTGAAAGAACTCGGCCAGGGTCACTCACAGAATAAGGAGTGGAGCTGGCATTGGAACCCAGGCAGGCTCTGCCTCTGTTGGCCATGCAAGTAACCACTGTTATCACCAACCACAGCAATCCACGTCCACCCAGCACACAGGCCAGAAACCCTGGCTCCTCCTTCTTCCCCATGGTCCCCATCAAGCTAGCACCATCCGGCTGATTTTAACTCTGCACAGTTCTCGAATCCACACGCACTTCTCCATCCCTGCACAATGCCCCCGGTTCAGGCCTTCATCACCTCACTCCTGGACCACTGCCCTAGTCTCCCCTGACTGCTCTCTGGACTTCTGGTATTTCCCCGCTCCCTGCTCATTAGATTCATCCTCCTCTCAGCAACTAGTATCAATTTAGGAAAACTGAATTCCAGCCATGTGGGTCCAAATTCAAGCTTCTTAATCGCAGGTACAGTAGGGACCACTGTCTTCTGGCCCCGCCTCCCTTCCCAGCCTCGCCTCACACCCCTCCTCAATCACACAGCAAACTCCCCTAGCACCGATGTGCTTGTAGCTCCCCACCTACAATGTGCTGTTTGCACCTCAGGGCCTTTGCACATGCAAGTCTCCCTGCCTGGAACACCATTCCCATGTCTAGCCTCTTGGTCCCATCTTCCAGTCTGCATATTCTTTGAGGGCAGGGACTCTGTCTGTCTTGTTCACTGTTTTATCCCTAGCTTCAGCATAAAGCCCAGCTCCTAGTAGGGGATCAGTAAACACTTCTGAATAATGAATGGACAATTTAAATAAAGATACCCTTAGGCTGAACTCAGTACCTCTTTTCAGAGGTCTGGTAGCACGTGTTCCCTTGTGGTATTATATCGAAATTCTCCATCTCCCTCACTAGTCTGAGAGCTCATCCAGGGTGGAGGGACTCAACCTGAGGTTACAGACCCATGGTCTCAAGATGTCCCCTGACATTCTGTGTTAGGTTTACCCGCATGTTTTCTTTCTTTCAAACAAAAATTTAATTAATTGCCAACCTTTTAACAGTGGGTGATTTCAAAACAATCCAAATTTAGGCTTCTCTTGAAAAATATCATTATCTGGTCACCCTGGGCTGGATCCCTGCAGGACAAGGACAGGCCAGGGTTAACAGTTGCCCCTTCAGCCAGGACATCTGCTGTCCAGTCCTCACAGGTCTACCCAGCCCACTTTCTGCATCTCTGTCACCTGCCTGCCCACTCTGGCATTTGAATTTTCAGGTCTCAGGACACATCATATTCATCCGAGAAACTCTTCTTTTGAGGACATAACAGTGTCCTGATTAGGTCTCTGCTATGTGGCATGTCTTATACATGAGGCCAAATAAGCCAATACTTCAGTTGAATTAAACCTTTTCTTCTTAGCAAAGAGGGAAACAAGCTCAGTTACTAAAGTCAAAGTGCCCATGAGATTTTTTTTAAGCACAAGTTGTCCAAAGTCAGCACAGCATCCACCCAAGGAGGGCACAGGGCTAGGTGCCCTAGGGCAGTGCTTCTCTTTTTTTTTTTTTTTTCCATATGCGGGCCTCTCACTGTTGTGGCCTCTCCTGTTGCAGAGCACAGGCTCCGGATGCGCAGGCTCAGCGGCCACGGCTCACGGGCCCAGCCGCTCCGCGGCATGTGGGATCTTCCCGGACCGGGGCACGAACCCGTATCCCCTGCATCGGCAGGCGGACGCTCAACCTCTGCGCCACCAGGGAAGCCCAATGTGCTTCTCCTTTAATGTGTGTAGGAACCGCCTGGGGCAGGGTTGGGGGGAGGGTCTGTTAAAAGACACATTCAGATCAGTGGGGACAAGCAGGGCCTGAGACTCTGCATTCTAACAAGCTCCAAGGGGAGGACAATCCTTCTGGTCCCTGCACACTCTTTCAGTGGCAAGCTCTGTGATGCCACCACCCCTGCTGCCTGTTTGAAAGAAACATCTTCCCAATCATTAGGGTGTCCTTGGGACAACCATTTGCCTGGCATCACCATGATAAAGCCCTTTGAGAATGCCCAACTCTTCATTTTAGTCCAGGAAAGGGAAACGTGGAAAGCAAAGGACACACAGCAGGTAGGGTGGGGCTCGGATGCCTTTGTCTTTGCAGCTGCCTTCCCCGCTCCCTACGGCTGACCCCCTGAAGTCCCCACGTGGGCTATCTCACGGGGTCTCAGGCTGTGACCCCCACAATAGGATGGGGGATGCTCTCAGAAGGACCTGAAGATTCAGGCTCAAGTCAACCTTAGTCACAAACCCCAACTTGCCAACTTGGTGTTTTTTTTGAGCAGCCTTCACAGTTAAGCTCACGTTCCCAGGGTGTTATTTTTCCAGGTGGCAAAGGGAAGGCCTTTGCCCTCACAAGGTCAGGGATCTCAGAGGAAGCAGAAAGAAAACTGACGTGTGCAGAACTTGTCCCCAGGGCTTCTCCCATGGAGCTGTAAACAGGAAGTTGCAGGTACACTCTTCAGGAACACCCTGGGTTCTTCTGCCGGTTTATTTTGCCGCCATTCTGCCCATTCAGATAAACTGGGGAGAGGATGATCAGAAACTCACTGAGCCTGTTGGCAGCCTGCACCTCCCCCTGCACTGACGCTGGCCAGATCTGGTGATAGCAAGGCTGCTGGGCGGAGATTTGCACCCGGGGAGGGGGCAGGCGGTGGGGGGTGCTACAGGCTGCAGGGATGTGCCCTCTGATTACTCTAGCCCACTCTCCGCCAAATTCCCTCATGCCACCCTACCCCACCGGCCCAAAGAAACATTTCTCAGGGCCATGGAGGTTTGAGAAGCCAACCCCTGGATGTGGCTGCAGCTGGCATAGCTTTCAACAGCAGGCGAGAGGAGGAAGGGGAGGTGGGGTACCCAGGCTCATACCAGGCTGCTGGCTCTAGGCCTTCATTATTGTCCCCTGTTTTCAAAGTTCCAGCTCCAGAGGAGGCTGGGGAGAGCAGAGTTTGGGGATTTGTTCAGCCTAGGTATACATAAATAGCAGCAGACAAAATGTCCTTTATCAGCTATTTCCCAGGAAACAGAAAATTCTTCTCATCGCCAGATTAATAAAAGGACAGGGAGACAGCCCTCTCTTCTTCCCTCTCCCCCATGCAGAACACTAAGTCATTGTTCTGACACCCACCGGGAGGGTCCCTGTTGGAGAGAAGGCAGGGGTGGGCTGGATGACTTGGGCAGCTGCTAGGAAGACAGGTTCGCTGCCAGCCGGAGCACAGAAATTCTTTCCCAGGAAAGGGGAGGTGACGTAGCCTGCTGGGTAAACTGGAAATTATTAACCACAGGATGAGTAGAATCAAAAAGAGCTGAAAACCGATTGTTGGCTTTACCGGGAGTTGTAAACATGCTAGGGAAAAAAGGACAAATATATTCGAAATTTTTTTTTTTTTTTTCCTGAACCAGGAAGCACCATTTCCAATAATTCTGTCAAGTAAAGCTCTCAAGTGTTCTCTCCTGCTGGTATTTCAAGGTTGGTTTTGTTATTTCTTCACACAGATGGCCTAGGAAACACTCACTACACTCAATATATTTTTCTTTTCTTTCTCCCTTTTTTTTTTTTTCGCCCAAAGAATCTGGGTCTTTGTAATCTGCCCATTGCTTATTTTCTTTCTATTTCTGATTTAGATAAAACATTGACTTAAAAGGACCTTCGAGACTATTTACATCACAGGAGAATTTGAGATTCTTTTTTATCATAAAAATAATAGGTCCAACTTCCTGCAGTCATCAACTAACATTTTATCGAGCAGTTACAGTGTGTCTGGATGTGTGGTATTTCTATTTTTAAATGGATTTTTGTTGTTGTCGTTATTGAGTTGTATGAGTTCTTTACATATTTTGGATATTAACCCTTTATCAGATATATGATTTGCAGATACTTTCTTCCATTCTGTAGGTTGCCTTTTCATTTTGTTGATTCTTTCTTTTGCCGTGCAGAATTGTTTTAGTTTGATGCAGTATCCCACTTGTTGATTTTTGCTTGTCCAGAAATCCAATTTCTGGGTATTTATCCAAAGGAAATGAAAACAGAATACTGAAAAGATACCTACACTCCCATGTTTATTGCAGAATTATTCACAATAGCCAAGGTATGGAAAGAACCTAAGTGTCCATCAATGATGAATGGATAAAGAAGATGTGGTATATTTACATACAATGGAATATCATTCAGCCATGAGAAAGAAGGAAATCCTGCCAATTTGTGACAACATGGATGAAAATGCAGGGCTTTATGCTAAGTGAGATAAGTCAGACAGAGTAAGACAAGTACTGTATGAGACCCCTTATATGTGGACTCTAGAAAAATTGAACTCATTAGAAACAGACAGCAGAATGGTCATTACCAGGGTCTGGGGCCAGGGGGTGTTGGGAGAACTGGGGAGATGCTGGTTAAAGGGTACAATTTGCAATTAGAAGATGAATAAGTTCTGGAGAGCTAATGCATAGCATAGTGATTATAGTCAACAATACTGTATTATATACTTTAAAGTTGCTAAGAGACTAGATCTTAAGTGTTCTCACCCCCAAAAAAGAAATGATCATTACTTGACTTATTTGACATGATGGAGGTGTTAGCTAACAGGCTACGGTGGGTATTATAATTACCATAATAAATATGGTAATTTATTGCAATAAATACAGTAAATGTATCAAATCAACTTACATGTATACAATGTACAGCTTACATTTATACAACGTAATATGTCAATTATATCTCAATAAAAATAAATTTAAAAGACTGATGTGTGAACAAACCACCCAGAGACTGTATCAAAACACAGAGCCTGAATCAGTTGCTGTGGGGCTCTGGAGTCTGCATTCCTAACAGTTTCCATGTGATGCCAATGTTGCTGGCCTCTGGACCGCACATGGAGTAGCAAAGCTTATACCCCAATCTCATCTAATCCTTATGTCAGGCTGGTGAAACTGATTTTATCAAAAGAACTTAAGGAGTTTTCCAAATGAAAGGGAGGAAGACAGGCCTGAAACACTCTTCAGTTTTGGAACAGGCAATGCCAACATGGAAAGGTGAGCAGGTGTGAATAAGATACTTGTGGGCAGGGGCAGGCCCAGGCTTGAGACATCCTTCTTAGCTACAGAAGACAGGAGTATAGACCTTGGGCTTTGGAGACAGAAAGACACAGATTCAAGTTCCAGCTCTGCCATTCTCCAGCTGGATGGTCTGGGCAAGTAATGTCACCTCTCTGAGCCTTAGCTTCCCCATCTGTAAAATGGGGGTAAAACCTACCACCCAGGGTAAAGAGCAAGTGAGAAACCACATTTCCAGCATTTCACATCTACCCACCACCTGGTCCCTGCCCCGCACATGGTAGCTATTCACTCATTCAACAAACTTAATGAACACCTACTAATTTTCAGGTCTGTTCTACACACTAAAGAAGGAAAGGAAATAGACTGATGTGGTCGACATAATAATGACCCAATGGCCCCCCAAAATGCCCACGTCAAAATCCTTGGAAATTGTGAACGTGTTATCTTACATGGCAAAAGGGATTTTGTAGGTGTGATTAAGGTTAAGGACACTGAGGTGGGGAGACAAGCCTGGATTATCCGGGTGGGTCCAATCTCATCACATGGCGATGAAAGTGGACAAACTTCCACATGTCAAAATGCGAGCAGCATTTCTAAATCTTCCAACCCTACTCTGCTTAGATCCTGCTCAGAGCAACCTTGAGCTTCTGAGAGGAAGTTGGAACCATCTAAGAACCAAGTGTAGGCTTATGTTCCTCACATCTTGCAGTTCTCATCTGGGTAGCTTTCAATTTGCAGGGGGTGGAAATGACCTTCACTCACTTCCAGTTCCTCTGCAGCTGCTGAGGCCTGAAAAACCCCAGAGTCATGGACACGTGGCCCGTGAGCAGCTGCTCTTTGACTCGAATCTCTCCACTTATGGGAAGCTGGTTTTTCTTGGAAATCAAGGGAGATTGTGGGATAAGTCTTGAGCAAAATCAAATGCTCCAAGCAAGAGAGATTGAACTGGGGCAGGGTGGAGGCTGTTCATTCTTAAGAATATCTTTTTCTTGCTTTAATACATGCAAATTTGAGCCCAGAGGATTTGGGTATGAAAAGCTACACAATCATATACCAAAATGTGTGTTTTTAGGCCCAAGACATTTTTATGATCCTGACCTTTGTACAGGTGTGTACATTGCACTGTATTGCATGGCATCCTGTAGAACTTATGTGGCGTGTCTATGATCCACTGCATTCAACAGCCGATGATCGTGACCCCATTAAGGAGGCTGACTATTTAGTCACTGCTAAGCATTTCATGTGCATACGGAGCAGTAACAAGGATAGGACAAGAACAGGAATCCCAACTCTGCCAATTACTGGCTTTGAAACCCTGAGCCAGCTACCTGAATCTCAGTTTCTGCATCAGGAAAATGGGAACACTACGACCATATTTCATCAGTGCTAAGATGCACAGTTTTTCACATTTTAGCAGCTCTGAAATCAGAACATGCCATACAGCCAACAGAGCTTTAGATGCGATAAAAAATGGTATTACCTGTCCAACAATCTTGTCGTGAGGATTAAAGGAGATCATTACACTTACAAAATTCTGAGCCTTGGCTCTGACACATAGTCCTCAAATATCTATCAGCAACTGACACTGAATTTCTATCTCCAGCGCTGGGCTCTCCCACACCTGTCCAGTGATCATCTTAACTTGTCCAAGTAGGACCTTGATCTTGCCCCATGCCTGCTCCTCCCCAGTCTTTCCCTTCTTAGTAAACCGTACGTACCACCTTTCACCAGCTGCTCAAGGCCAGAAATGTAAGAGTCATGCCTGAGTCCTCTTTCCCTCATCCCTGGGGCAAAATCCATCCCCTAATTCCATGAGCTCCATCTTCGAAATACATCAGGAAATTGACCACTTCTCCCCACCCCCACTTCTACCACCCTGGCCAGAGGCACCATCCCCTGTTGCCTTTGCTGTCACAACAGCCTCCTGACCCAGCTCCCAGCTTCCGCCCTTGCTGTGTTCCCTCCCACTCTCCAACCGCACAGCACCCAAAGGATCCTTTAAAAGCTAAGTCCCTCCCCTGCTCGGAACCCTACTAGCCTCTGTCCTACTCAGGGCACAATCCACACCTTCACCTGCTACAAAGCCCTGAGGACCTGGCCTCTCTGACCTCACATCCTCCCTCCCGTGATGCTTCCCCCTGGCTAACATGTCCCTTCCACTCTGGCCACCTTGCTGTCCCATGCACTTGCCAAGTTCATTCCTGACTCAGAGCCTTCACAGTTGCTATTCCCTCTGCCTGGCATGCTGTTCCCTCCCCTCCTTCAGGTTTCTACATTTATGTACAAGAAACAATTATGTACTCATTTGCTTATTGTCTCTCTCTCCTCCTAGAATAAAAGCCCCTTGAGGATGTCAGAGACAAACCATCTTGTTCGCTGCTGTTTATCTTCAGCACTCAACAGTGCCTGGCATATAGTAGATGTGCAACATATATGTGTGTTGAGTGACTGAGTGAATGAATTAGTATGCATTAGGTATGCTTTCTAGACATATGAGGATATGCATGTGTATATGTTGTTATATGCACATATATTTACATACACATACTATTCATATCTATATCTCTATATTCATATCCCTATCTATATCTATATTTATCCATAAAACACAAAGCAGAACATATTCACAAAGGGATACAAGATTTTATTTCTGGCTCTGTATTTATGGAGGAATTCTAGAGGCAAAACAATGTTGTATTTGAAGAAACCTAAGCCCAAGGTCATACAGCTACCAGATCCATCAGAAGCCACTTTGCTAACTGCACTGGATTGCCTCTTAAAAATCTCAGCATAAACTATGGGGAAGGAAAAAATAAAAGCCAAAGAATGTTAGAGCTAGAAGGTTCTTCAAGACCTTCTAGCCCAGAGTCAACAAAATGTGTCCTACCACTTTCCCCTCTTTTGCCCTTGGCAGACATCACCAATAGACCACAGTACTTTCCCCCACTGAACTTCTGAGTCCTTCTTAACATATTGCTCCAGGCAGCCTCTGCCACTTAACTGAAATGATCTGCTGTCCCAGATCTGGCCCACCCCAATCAAGTTTTGGACTGAGATTCTGAGGCCCAGAGAGGAGCCATTATTTATCCCAAATTTCATAGCATGCCAGAGGCAAAGCCCAGGTCACCATGCTGGACACCTAGTTTATGTTCCCAAGGTCAGATATTAAGCTGGAAAGGAACTTAGAGATTATCTTTAATATGAAATCACATAGTCAGAAAGTCATTTTTTAAAAAAAGATCTTTCATTACTTCTGATTACTTCAAAAGATTGTAATCATTTGCAGCCAAAGGCAACTCACTAGTAAAATGAGCTCAGGAATCAGACCACTCCTGGCTGCCAGGAAGTTGCTAAATAGAACCAATTTAGCAATCAAGAGACCAAGAAGAACGTCCTGCCTTTGGGGAGACCAAGAGACAGTTCAGCAAAAATAGAAAGGGGCTGAACAGCTTGAATGGTGGAAAGTGAAGGAAGAGCAACACATTTTCCAACTAAAAATGGAATCACAACTGTGTTCAGATTCCACCCCTCAGGCAAGGTAGCCCTATCCTCAGCTCGAGACTAAATCCCAATTGTCCAAGCCAAACATGCAGTCCCACTCCTCTGACAATAAAATGTACAAAACTGCATGTGACAAAATTCTGACCATAGTCCTGCTGCAGGACTCGGGAAAGTTTGCTCACTTTTAAAATGAGAAACACAGAGAAATTCAGTCTCTTTTGCTTATGGCAAAAAGTTGTTGCAACCGAGTGTGATGACTGGGCTGTGGCAGCCACCTTGGCACCATGAGGGAAACAGGCTAAGGCAGGACTGACAGGCCTAAGATCGAAGGAAACCGGATGCTTGGTAACATGAAGAACGAGGGAGTCAACAGGCCCTGAAGACACTCTACATTGAATCATAGATCCTCGTTTGTTTAAACTGTTCTGAGTTAGGGTTTCTGTTACCTGCTCCCCAAAGCATCCTAACTTGCACATGAAATCACCTCTCCTTTCCTTCTAGAAATTCAAACAGGCCTAGTCAAAGCTCCAGACCTCTCCCAACTTGCAGGCATTGCACTCCCACCCTCTCAATTATATAAAGACAGAGCAGACCCTTATATCCAAAGGCAACTGGGAAAGCTCTACCATTACCAAAACGTATTCCTGGTGTCTGAATACCACTCTGAGTGAGGCATGGTTCTCTTTAGGTAGGCAAAAGGTCCTGGGATAGAATAAGTCCCCTAATTGTGAAGGAATTAATCATATCTCTTTCTTCTTGTAAGAAACGTGGGCAATGTGTATTACTGGAGAAGCATGTGCCAAGACAGGAGCAAATGTACAGGGGTTTTATTAAAGGAAATGCCCATGGGATTAATGGGGGAGAGAGTGAGGGCTTGGACAGCAGTCAGACCATGATGCACTCTAACCCTGAGTGAGGGAGAAAGGGAAGATTGGGTGGAGATGTCCTAGGCTGTTGTGCTATCACAGTGGTTTGGAGGGCTGCCAAAGTCTACTGTCAGAGTAGTCCTATGTCTTCCAGGGATGGCCCACCTTTGTTTTTCTGCCACACAGATGCAGCAGGGGCCCCTAGTCAACCTTTGTTTTTCTGCCACACAGATGCAGCAGGGGTCCTTAGTCACTTACACACCCTGTAAGCAGAGGGCTGCAAGGGACATTCCCTGGCTGTCACAGGCAGCTCAGGAAGAAAAAAATGGGCTCGTGGGGTGGGGGAGAAGGAGACATGGGGGTCCAGCTGGAGATCAAAGTCTGTGTGATGGTCATGTGCCCTGTCACCCAGGGACTCAGTCAACCTCTTTCAGTGAAATTAGCTCAATGCACCTATATGTCACCTGGGTACCTGGTTGCTGTCACTGTTGTGGGAACTCAAGGCCATGGTGTGGTGTGGGCTAGGGTGGCATG
Source organism: Kogia breviceps (assembly GCF_026419965.1). Classification (NCBI taxonomy): domain Eukaryota; kingdom Metazoa; phylum Chordata; class Mammalia; order Artiodactyla; family Physeteridae; genus Kogia; species Kogia breviceps. Next base: position 130,646,963 of record NC_081313.1, on the reverse strand, counting down.
AGAGGAAGCTGGGCTCACAAGGTCCAGGAGCCACAGCACCTGGGTACTAGTATACTCTGGACTCTCAAGGGCCATGAACTTTGGGGCAGTTTGAGGCAATTCACCTGGTGAACCCCACCTGCCCTCTGACTTATTCATTGTATTGGAAGGATATAAGCTCAAGTGCTGCATCAGAGATGCAAAGACACAGTGGCTTAAAGGAGAGAGCAGTCAACATGTCCCCACATATCGGTGCAAGTGCAATGTGGGAACTGGGGCCCAGGCTCCCACACTCTTGTTGCTCTGCCCTCCTTGGAGTGCTGCAGAATCATATTGATGGAATAACGCTTTGGCAGCACATGTACATGCCAGGCCCCATTCTAAACACTTTATAGCTGTTAGTCTTTTAGGTAGTAGTATCTCAGTTTTACAGAAAACAAAGAGGTTGAATCACCAGCTCCACCATCTGTGCTCCTGGCAACCATACCCTTCAGTAAGATGCACGGGGTGAGGCGGGAGCAGTGCATGCCCTCCCCTCTTTTTTGTTGTTGTTTTTGGTTTTTTTTTTTTGTGGTACGCGGGCCTCTCACTGTTGTGGCCTCTCCCGTTGCGGAGCAGAGGCTCCGGACGCGCAGGCCCACTGGCCACGGCCCATGGGCCCAGCCGCTCCGCGGCATGTGGGATCTTCCCGGACCGGGGCACGAACCCGTGTCCCCTGCATCGGCAGGCGGACTCTCAACCACTGCGCCACCAGGGAAGCCCGCCCTCCCCTCTTTAAGGACACAAGACAGACACCATTAGTCAGATGGCCACCCTTGGCTACACGGCTACAAGGAAGGCTGAGAAATACAGTCTTTGTCTGGGCAGGCATGGGCAACAACTCCAGTGAAATTTCTACTCCTCTGCCTGGAATGGCTCTCCCAATCTTTTTGTCATGATTTAGGCTCCCTTTACCATCATTCAAGACTCAGTTCAGTTCATCTTCACTGGGAAGATACTCCCATTCCCCACACTGGATGGGTTAATGCCCACCCCCACCCCAGGCTCCCATAAGTTTCTGAGATTCCTTCTATTTCAGTTTTTATCATATGTTATTGTAAGATCCTCCCTGGGCCCAACAGGCCAACAGACGTTGTTCGGCCCACATAGTGTTTTAAAGAAGACAGAAAAGAAAAATCATACAAAATTCCAAATATTTGTTTTCTCCTTAAAAATCATAAAGTACAGCCATACTGAGCAGTTATTCTTGTATAGGAACAGTCAACTGGGATTGAGTGGCTCCCTAATCCCTGTGCAGAGGACACAATACTTTTCACGCAGACCCAACAACTCCCTACTGTCTCACACCCTGTCTGCTTCATTTATTTATGTTGCCTGCCTGGCCCCTGTAGGAAGGAGGAAGGAAACCCCCTGGACCACAGGTTTCTTTGGGGGCAAGGTGCATTTCTTCTGGGTGTACCTTGCACTTGGCACACGGTTCGTGCTCAAATGCACTCACTGAGCCTGTGACTAGATCCACGGAAACATTCAGAATTAAACTGCATTGTGGCACCGGCTTACACTCCACCCACCCCTCACCCCAAAGGATTTATATTTAATTGTCTTTGCAGAATTGGAGCCTGCGAGCAACTTCACACTGGAGACCCTTCCCAAACGTTAGAAATGCAGCAGCTTGGCCGGCCTCGTGCTCCAGCCTATCAATAGCCGGGCTGTCTCTGGTAGTGTTTCCTGGGCAGCCGCATTGTTCTTAGTGGCAGAGAAGCAAAGGCGACCTTCTAAGTCTGACCTTCCCCCTGCTTTGCTTAACCCTCCCTGGTGCCCTCCCTCGAATCTCTTTCTCTGCATGGCACGCCCCACTGTCTATTCTGCAGGATGGTTTTTTTATTTATTTTTTTTGTCAGTACTCATCAGTGTGGTGGGGATGGGAAATAAGAGCCCTGGCCCATGTGAAAGTGCTTTACCGGGGTCTCCAGGGAGAATCCTGTGCTGCTTGCAGCGCCAGAGGTCACCGTCACCTTGGCCTTGAGGTGGCCTGTTTACCAAAGTGAAATGAAGATATCAGTCAGATGTCAGGGAAATGCTAATGGCGGGCGCCGGGGAGGGAGCTGGGTGCGCGATTGGCTGGGCCCCGCTATCCCTTCCTTCCCAGTTCTGCAGCACAAAAGCCTGGGTGACTTAGCAACTCAGATAAGAGGTCAATAGGCAAATGTCAGGTCCCTGATTGAATGCTCCTCTTGGCCTGGTTGCAGAGCCTTCCAGACTGCCTCTCTCCCTTTTCCACACCCCTCTACACATCTATTCAACTGGAGGAAGGGTAAGTGTTTGTTTGAAACCCTGGCCCACCCTTTCCCTATCTCTGGCAGGAAAGAAAGCCTCATCCCTCGGGTCCCAAGGTCTGGAAGCACAATGAGATCCGGCATCATTATCCTCCGGCCATAGATGGGAAAAGTAGGGTGTTGACCATGGCTCATCACTTAGGAGGATGGATGGGACTGGATTCTGCAGCAGAAAAGGACAGGAAACAGTGGAGCCCTGTTTACGGCTGTGTGATAGATAAGCACAGCCGTGCAGCCTCCCCACCCTGGGCCTCATTAAGAAGTCACTACCTGAAACAGGACCCCAGCGTCACGAGGCCCAAGATGAAGCAGGCCTATTAGGTCTGTCTCCCAGGGGAGCAGCTCCTTTTCACATTCCTTCTATTGCTTTTCCACCCTGGGGGTTAACATCTGAGATGCGCTTCCCCTGCTCTGCTCCGGGGAGTCAGGCTATACCTCTGCTAGAGCTGGCTAGCACCCCATCATCTTCAGACAGCCCCCTTTGCGCCCTCCCAACTTCAGCTGGCTCCTCCTTTGAGCTCTTTTGCGAGAAGCTAAAGAGTTACTTTGTTTGTATTCAACACCCAGGTTTTTCTGCAAACTCTTCCTGCTCCCCAGTCAGCAAACTGCTTCATTCCTCCTCTGGGCTTTTTCCTCCAGCCCTGCATTTGTCACAATCCCTCCAGGGAGCCCTGCCCTGATACTTTCTAAAGCTAGACCACTCTCTAGTCTGTTGATGGCATTTCAGGGCAAAACAACAGGAAAATGATGATCTTTTCCACATTTCCAGAATCAAGTTTAAATTATCACCAGCTTGCTAAGGCTCTCCTTGCCGCCTATGAAAGAGCAGTGTTAAAAATGTGGTTTCATTTTTCCTGCCACAAGGGTGGGGGTTAAAAAAAAAAGCCCCCTGGTTCCTTCCAAGCCTGAGAGCAGAACTTTGGGGTGCGTTGGTCATGACAAGTTCCTTTTTTGCTCCCACCGGCCACCGACTTTGTGATCATTTGCAGCAGGAATGCACAGTCCTGCAGAGAGGGTAAAAGCAAGAGAGCAGTGCTCACCAGCAACCCAGCAACAGGGACTCAGGAGTTCTTGTAAAGCTTGGAGGATGACTGATGAGCTCCCCTGTGGGAAACATGGCCTGGGAGGCAAGGATGGCAGGAGATGAAGTCCCTGGGTTGATGTATGCGCATTCTCCCTTCTCATATTTCACGGGAAATGGGGAGTGTCTGGGTGGTGGTGAGCATGGCACGGACTGTGGAGAAAATCACCCACTTAAAGCTCAGGAAAAACAGTGACAAACAGAGAAGTCTCAAATTGTTTTCTTTTCTTCAGGAAATCAAGTGATGTCTAGAAGGACTGGCCCTGTGTGTGTTTGGGTTTTTCGGAGAATGGAGGGTTCCACAGGACCACAGGGACCGGGGACTCTTGTGGAATAAGTGGGAGGCCTCACACGTATCCCTATCTGCTGGCTACTTTCCCTTGGTGCCCTCCACCCACCCCCAGAGCGATTCCCAGCCCTGGAAGGTTGACCCCTCTGGACTGTGTCACTCAATCTCACTCAGCCTCTGGTTTCTGGTTGTTTGCCCAATAGGAGGCACTAAAAAGAAATGGGAAGTGAGGAAGGGAGAGAGGTTGGGGCATTTCTTCCCCATTGCCATCTTCCTAAGGCACAGGTCTCTGGCGGTTGTGTAATGGCAGACCTGGGGATGGTAATGGCTTCTGCTATTATTAGTTGTATCAGTTATCTACTGCTAAGTAACAAATGACCCCAAATGTAGGGATTCAAGGCAATCATCATTTATTTGCAGATGATTCTGCAGTCAGGGCTGGGCTCATCTGGGCAGTTCTTCTGCCAGTCAGGGAATCACTCATATAGCTGCCATCATCTGACAGGTTGACTAGGTGGATGGCCTGACTGAGGATTGGTGCTGTCTGTTGGCTGGGTGCCTTGGTTCTCCTCTACGTGGCCTTTCATCATCTAGTAGGCTAGACTAGGCTTCTGTACCTGGAAGTCCAGGTCATCTTCCAAGAAGGTGAAAGCAGAAGCTGCAAGCCTTCCAGAAGCCTTGCTTTGGACCTCTCACAACACCACTTCTAGCACTAGCACAACACCACTTCTAGCACTTGACCAAAGCCAAGTCCCAAGACTAGGCCAGAGTCAGGGAGTGGGAAAATGGACTTTGTCTTTTAATAGGAGCAACTGCAAAGTCTTTTTGCAAAGGGGCCTGGATACTGGAGTGGGAAGAATCTGTGACCATAACTTGCAATCTAGCACCATAGTTTTGGGATACCTCAAATTCTTTGGTTCTCTTAATTTTCCATTCCCATGTGAGTGGTGCCTTCATTAATCTCTCTTCAATAGAATCATCTGAATGAAGTTCTATTTCCTGCTAGGACCCTGGTAAATATACCTTACGACAGTAGCACTATCTCCATTCACTGTATAGTTATTATTGCCATTGTTGTTGACATGTAGCCCTTGACTTGCAAGCAGTTTGATTTGCAGAGTCACACTTATATCCTTTGTGCATTTACTTACAACTGTGGCATTTCATGTCCAATGCAGCCCTACTCATATGAAGAAAAGCTGTCTCATCAGGAGCAGCTAACACTTTTCCAGCACGCACTATGGCCCAAACACTGTCCGAGAATTCTGTGTGGTCAAGATCTGACTCGGTGCACACAGCAGACCTGAGAAGGAGACACCACCTCACAGAAGAACAAACTAAGGCACTGAGAGGCAAACTAATTTGCTCAAAGTCACACAGCAATTGGGAGAATGACTGTCAAAATCTTCCTAAAGAAAATTTTCTGATTTTTTTGGCATTGATATTTTTTCAGCTTGTGAAGAGTCAGAAATCACAAAGAATTTAAGAAATTTGAATGTTGTCCAGCATCACATGCAATAAAATGGGCATGATTTGCTCTCCTTTGTACAGTGTAATTGATAACCGTGTCAGAATACTACGAAATATGTAGGGCATAGGTATATAGCATGTCTTAAATTTATCCCTGTGTATGTTGATTTCTATAGACAGCTAGGCATCAGACCCGTGGTCTGGAATGCATCCCTGAAAATCAGACATGGCTTATATTATTTTGCCTTGCCTCACAGTTACACAACACAGACTATGGCTATTCCACTATATTCCACTGCGGGTTTGCTTTGAGTATCCACCGTGCTCAAGTCTACTCTCACTGGCTTGTTACTGCAGGGCTGCTGGTGCTCAAAAAATCAGACCCTTGCCCACAGGTGAGTTTCTGGGGCCTGGTTAGTAAAACATATGTCAGAGAGCACTCAAACCTCCATCCAGCTGTCCACTGGGGTGTGGCTCTCAATGTCCAGAATAAGCAAAACCCTAGAAATATTATCTTGAAGAAGGGCACCGTATTTGTTTTGTGGAAGGTGTCTCTGTCATTGGAAGATAAAATGATTCCATTCTCCCACCTGGAGTGCCTGAGTAGCTTTCTGATTGGCAGCCCTGCTTCCTGCCTTGTGCCCATCCAATCCATTCTCTATCCAGAAAGCAGAGTGATACTCTTAAAACATAAATCAGGTCATCTGTCTCTCCCCTGCCTCCAAACTACCACAACACATTCAGCATCTCCCTCAGACTCCTTCCTATGATTGTACCTACTTCTCCGACTTCACCTCATGCCCTTTCCCCCTTGGTCACCCAGGCTCCGGCCATACATGCTTCCTCGTTGCTTAACAGACATGCCAAGATCACTTCCTGCTCAGAGGCTCTGCACTTGCTATTTCTTCTACCTAGGATGCTGTTCCCTCAGATCTCTGTGTGGCTGGCTCCTTCTCATCGTCTTGCCTTGAATGTCACCTCCACCGAGAAGCCCTCCCTTCTTGCTCTTTCACATCACTCAGTAATCACAGCACTCATCACTAGCAGTATCCTTCTAGTTACTCAGCTGTGTACTTTCTTTTCCCCGTGAGCAGATGAGCTCCATGAGAGAAGCAACACTGTCTGGGGTCACAGACACAACCCACTGATTCTGGGTCCATCTCCAGGTGGCTCCCAGTTCACAGTTCTAGCCACAGCACCAGCCTGCTTCTGGAACAAGTGCTGGCATTTTGTTCTCAGCAGCTCTGGAAACCAGATCTCATTCCCAAACCTCGTGACTCAGTCAGCAGCAAGAGAGAAGGCTGGGTTGGGGACACAAGGGTGCCTTCAGTCTTCGGAGAGATAGCAGCCCTCCAGGGAACCGAGCCACAGATAAAGCCTGAGAATCAGTCCCGAGAGCTGCCCTGTTCACTGGAAGCTGACCCTCTCCTAAACCCTGCCAGCTCTCAGCATCTCACGAACTCGGCTATCTCCCAGCCTTTTGAACGTGCCAGTATCGCCTAGCTACGGAATTACCACGCAGATAGGGCTCCAGGGATGAAATTAGATTTCCCTTTGCAGAACAAAGAAAACACACACTCCTCTAGCCCATCCTGGGAGAGCTGCATTGGGAGGGCCTGCTTCGGGAACAGGCATTGAAAGCCCATGGGCTGTCTTGCTTGCTTCAGCAGTTCCTGGCAAAGTGCAACAGAGTTCTCCGGCTTTGAAATCTAATTGCCTGCCCATGGCTGTGAATCCAACTCCAAAGGCAAAAAAAAAAAAAAAATGTTTTAAGTGAGGGGGTGAGGGGGACGGGGACAGTTCTCACAGAACCAGCCGAGATGACCCCCTTTTAAGCTTTGGCATGATACCTTTGGGGGAGGCCAATTTTTAATACTCTAGTCTGAGAAGCTCCTGTTTAAAAGAGAAAGATCCATAAACGCAGCTTCTGTCAGTAATGAGAAAATGGAAATCACAGGCAAAAATCAGAAAACTCATTCCCCCAGAATCTTAATGATCTCCAGAATAATTGTGCTGGTTTCTCAAATCAAGGAGTGAACGGTGACAGCTCCGGATTTTCCTGAGGGTCAGATGGGTTCATGTTTTTTTAATTGGGCTCATTTCTAAGCCACGTGCTTGTCATGATGCCTTAATCCCTTCGCTGTCCCCCAGAAAAATGCCTTCTCTCTCCCTCTTTCCCTCAAACAAATGCAGCTTCTCAAAGGCGATATGAGCCTCCCTCTCTTGCAAACAGATTTCTTATCATATGACTGCTCTGCTGTGAGTGAACTTGCATTTCTCTTGCATAAGAGAGCAATTTCCTGAAGGTAAAAAAAAAAAAAGGGAAAAAAATCCAACTGCTATAGCCGCTCCTCTCCTCGTTTTCCATGTAAATATCTGGAGCCTCAGCTCCCAAATATAATGGGAAAGAAGTGGCTTTATTTTGGGAGGATGAATATCAATCTTTCAGATGGCAGTGAAATGCTTTCTTGCATTTGTTTTATTTGGCGGGACTCACAGCAGGAAGAAATTTGTTAACAATTTCAAGGGTTTTCCAGGCCAGAAGATATCTTCTGGTAAGATCTCCTAGCAGCTTAGAGTTCAACAATAATTAACAAATTAGAAAACTCTACCATTATGGCCGAATATAAATTAGTGGCCTTAATTTAGGAGGCTTAAAACAAGGAATGAGATCTTAAAAGTAATAAAAATAATAATGAGCCTCAGGATTAAAAAAAAAAAAAAAAAGGAAAGTGTAATTTCTGAAGTGTGCTCAGAGGTGTGAAAGGTGACAGCAGCCACCGATTAAATAATGAAGCGCCAGCTCTTTGACAGATATTGGCCATACCACGAAGTCTCAGGGGAGCCTCAGATCTCTCTTGGCCATTTTACTCTCCTTCTAGGTTCTGGCTACCAGCTTTATCCCACCCAGAGAGGACAGTGAGTCCTGTCCCGGCTCGTGTGATGGTCAGCTCCTGCTAGTGGGGGTGGAGTGTCAAAGAAATAGGAAAGAGGGAGGGAAGGAGACTAGAAGGGAATAGACGACCATTCTACAGTCATTAACTGATTGAATAAAAGCTTGTTACGTATCCATTATGTGCCACTCATACTAGGTGCCCAGGAGACAAGAGCGAGAAAAGCAAGACCCCACTCTAGCCCTCTTGGAGCTTATGGAGGAGATAACTTCAACCACATAAATACATAAATAAATAAACACAAGACTGTTGCTTTGCTGAGTGTCACTGGGATGGATGCAGGAATAACCAGGAGACAAGACCTGTGTGGTGGGCAGCACGTCTGGGGTGTGAGGGAGTTTGGGGTGAATGGCCACTAGGTTTGAGTGCTTTCACATGCCACGTCCTGCCTAAGTAGTCTTACAAGCGTCATCTGATTCACTTCTCACACCAGCCCAGTGGGGCAGATGCCATTATGATCCCATTACAGACAAGTCCCCTTAGGCTCAGAGAGGTAATATTGCTCGCCCAAGGCCACGGGGCTTTTGATGTGGAAGAGCTCAGACTCAAAGCCAGGTGGACCTGTCTCCATCACCCATGACCCTGAGCAAACAGCACATACAGCCCTCCCAGGAGTGGCAGAGATAGGCAAGGCCAGCCTTCCCGTCCTCGCCTCCCTGCACTTGCCTCCCCCTCCTCTCTCAGGCAGGCACGCATGCACACACTCATGCTCTCTCACAAGCACACAGTCTTTACACACACGCACGCACACACGCACACCCCCTGCCCTCCTGCTCCCAGAAGCCAAGGTGACCCTCAGCTTGCTGCCAGCTTCCCCACTTCCTTCCTCCCCAATTGAAATGTTCCTTCGGGTCCAGTGTGACTCAGGCTATGAGCAAAGGGAGATGCTGAGCTGCCACCAAGGGTGCAGCTGAGCATCCCTGAGGAAGGGGCATCTGACCTGGACCTTGGAGTGTGAACAGGCATTTGGCCAAAAGAGCAGAAAGAAGAGCTTTCTGGACAGCTGCACGTGGAAAAGTGTGGGCATGTGAGAAGCAGAGCACATCTGGGGAAAGAGGATAACGTCGGGTGGCTGGCTCAGACGTCCCCCTCCCCACTCCCCTCAGCACCCCGCCCCTACAGCCTGCTTCTCCCCAGGATCCCCCGTCTCAGCAGAGGTACCACCAGCTCCCCAGGGTCACAAGCCACAAATACAGGCGGCACCCGGGCACCTGCCCACTCACTCGTCCAAGTGGGCGGCACATCTGCCCACTCACTCGTCCAAGCTGTCAACAAATCCTCCTAAATATAACGCGAATCTGCCCACTGCTCCGCCCCATCTTTGCTGCTGCTGCCCGCCTCCCCGCACCCCCCAAGCTCCTCCTGGACTGCCGTCACAGGCTCCTGACAGCGCCCCCGCACCCATCACCCTGCGCTCCTGGAGCAGCCGAGGTGGCCTTCATCTCTGCACGTCAGAATCCCTGCTGAAAACCGCTTCCCAGGGCGCCGCTCAAACACTCCTCTCTGACAAAGACTCCCGCCCCCAGACTAGGTCAGATCCCCGGTTTTATGCCTCATGACTTGCTCTTCTTTCCCTCCCTGACGCTCAGCAAAGTTGACACTTCCACATACACGTCTGGAATTGCTCGGTCTGACACTTGGAGCTACAGGAGGGTAGATACTGTCCCCACTCATCCCCGGTCCTACACACAGCAAGCCTGTTGTAAATTTTTTTTGAGTGGATGGGTAGATGCTAAAGCCTGCAAGTATGACACAGATGGGACCTGTAAGCGAGTGGGGGAGAAGGACGCATTCCTGGAGGGTCTCAGTCACCACAACGAGTGATGCAAGGACGGCCTTGGCAGTCTCTCTGGATGGAAGGGCTACACTGACCTCCTTCTTCCCTGCTGCGGGCAGACTTTGGAAAATGGCTTTGGGCTCACTGCAGGGCCCCCCCTCTCCACGAGCAAATATGGACTGCTGAGGAAACAAACCTGGGGAAGGTATCTGGAAGGCGAGGTGCTGACACCTGCCACCCATAGACAGGCGGCACCTCGGTCCCTCCCACAAGCTTTGATGCCCAAGGCTCAATAGGGCCCTGGAAGTTGGCAAGGTGGCCAGCACCTTCCTCGGGCTCCAAAATTCCAGCCAGGAAGCTGGGTAAGATGGGGGGATGCCTTCTTGGTGGGCTGTACAACGCTAATAACATTTTCTGCAGCTGCCCGAGAGGCAAAGAGGTAGATAGTCTTACTCGTGATGACTCCAGGCCCCCAGGCCAGCCAAAGAGTCCTGGGAGTCATATCAATGCATCCGAGAAAGGAGGATCCTCTGGAACCTAACGCCATGGCCCAGCCAGAAACATACCATGGAAAACATTCATTCATCCATTCCTTCATTCACACGGCAGACGATGACAGTCTTCCTTGATCCGGGCCCCGGGGCTACACCAGATCTGGTCCTGTCCTCGTGGTATTTAGAGCTGGTGCAGGGTAAACAGGTGGGATGCTAAAAGAACCTGGGCCCTGGGTATGTTTGGTTTATTCTTAAAAGAAAATGGCTTCCAACATTTAAAACAGGCAATTTCACATCAAAGTCTAGATTTCCGGCTTCTCTTTGAAAAAAAGCTGGAGGATTCCATTCCCTCTTGGCATTAATTTCTGCCACCCCCCTAGATGGTCATGAGCTCTGCACCCCATCAGCGCTCCCACTCTCTGTGCACTTACACTCAGTCCTATTAGCTCTCTGGCCCTTGTCAGCACCTGAGACGGACAGTCAGTCATCAGATAATCCACCTACTGGGTGATCACATGTGCGATGAGGGACACAGAGGAAAAACAGAAGAGGGTTCCTGAGCCCTTGGCCTGATGGGGTTGCGGCCTTCCCACTACGGAATGCAGGGAAGCCTCCTGTTGGCCCCCGTTCATCTGGGTCACCCAATCCTGTCCTCTGAGGTGGAGGAGCTTCAGACCCATCGATGTTCTCGAGACCAAGGCAGCCAGGTGTGGAGCGAGTCACCCGGGCCTCTTCCCAGTTCAGATGCCATGGAACACATTTCAAATCCCGACAGACGTCCCCCCAGCTCATTCGATGGTGATAAACCCATCTCCCTGAACAGTTAGCATCTTCAGCAACACCAGGCATGACACCCACTGCACCCCTGATCTAAAACCCTCCATGACTCTCCATGGCCTCGGCTTGATACTCAAGGCCTGCTCCGCCTTGGCCTTGTGCCCTCCTTACCTCACCCTACTCTTCTGTCCCACAGAGCCTGGTCCCAGCCAAACTGCCCCAGTGTACACCTCCCAGGGGACGAGTGTCCCCTTCCCTAGCCTAGTTCATCACTACCCCCAACACCTTCCCTTCTCCCTGCCTTCATCTGTCCCTTCCTGACCTCTCTCCCAAGGACCCAAGCCAACCGCTCCAGGAGGCCTTTCTGAGGCCCTAACCACTCCCTCCTGTGTCCTTGTGTTTAAGTCAGGTGGTTTTCCATGACAAAACACACTGGGAGAATAGACTCACAAATCTATACTTGCCAGGGCCAGAGCAGACCCAGGGCTGGTGTAAGGATGGCAGGAAGCTGCCTATCTCTACACCTCTCACCCTGCCTCCCCACCCACCTTTGGGCAGCCTTTGTCCAGGTGGCAGTCCCTGAAGGACCCAGGCTCACTTCTTGCCAGCATGACAAGCCCATGGAAAGAGCCCCCTTTCCCATAGTTCCAGCGAAAGTCCTTCAACTGACCCTCAGCGCCCTGGACCACTCACTGTGGCCGGAGAGAAGGGTCAGCCACGCCTAGATTACATAGGGTGAGACTAGAGGAAGCATCCTTTCCCAAAGGAACAAGTTTCTGGCCGAAGAGGGCTTGGATGCCTTCCAAGCACACCCAGTAGATGTCATTGGCCCTTTGGCCCTACGTCTCTTTAATTACGTACCTTACTCCGCCAGGGCCCATGGCTGGCTGGCTCACTTTTGCAGCCCCTCCAGGGTGTGGCTTTATGCCCTACACATAAAGCTTATGGAATTAAACTCTAGTAATTGACATCATCTCTGCTAAGAAAGACCATGACACATATGTCCTCAAAGTGCCGTGTCTGTTCATTTTCTCTAACAGACAAAACCTCCCTGAGAGCAGGCCTGGTTTCTCTTTCTTCAGTGTCATCCGTGGTCTACCACAGCACTGGGCACCTGGCTGACCAACAACTCTCTATTGATGAGAATCCTAGAGCACATCACCGGGAGGATAGAGGCTTCCAAGGCGGACAAAGCTGGGTTTAAGCCAAGGTTTCTTACACCTCTTAGTATCCGTGCCTTTGTCAAGGGATCAGTCAGGATTCAAGTGGGGAAGAGGCCACTAGGGTCATGGGATAAGGGCTTTATTATTGAAGTTCGACCTTACACCTGGTGGGAGAAGGAAGGTTGGGACAGGGGAGTGGGAGGGTCAGATGGCTGACGGGCTGGTGGATCCGGGAAGCCGAATGGGACTGGGAAGGGGGAGCTGGTGGGGGAGAAACCAGGGGGCTGCTGCCTTCATGCATCTGCCAGAGTGTCTGGGGGAGGAGAGCTGGACACAGAGCCAAAGAGAGCAAAGGCCCCCAGGCACCACAGGCCCTTCAGCATCTCACCGCCACCACATCCAACGAGGTCCGAGCTGAGCACGGCCGCTGCTCGCCTCCACTTCCGGATTCCCGCACACGTGCTTCCTTCCAGCAGTCACACCCAGGGCCACGCAGGGAAGCGGATTCCGGACAACACAGTCCAAATCACCTCAGTCAAATAGTGGACCCCTCTGAGCCCCTGTTTCCTCATCAGTGAAATGGGGATGTTACTACTTAGTGCAGGACACAACAGGCACACAAATTTCATTTACTATAATAATTATTTATATACTAAAAAGGTATTATTACTTATTAACCTTTGCCAGAATCTGCTTACTCATGGAAACTTCTGGCCCTTCCCTCCCACCGTGGCAGTGCCTTTAAGAATTTCCACCCCAAATCATTCAGGTAGAGAAAGACAAATACAGTATGACCTCACTTAGACGTGGAATCTGAAAATGTTGAACTCATAGAAACAGAGAGGAGACAGGTGGCTACCAGGAGCTGCGGGGTGGGGAAATGGGGAGGTGCCGGTCAAAGGGCAGACACTTTCAGTTATAAGATGAATAGGTTCCAAGGATCTAACGTACAGCATGGCAACTACAGCAAACAATTCGGAAAGTTGATATGAAAGTAAATCTTAAATGTTCTCACCACGACAACAACATCGTGATTATGTGAGGTGACAGATGTGTTAACAAGCCTTATTATGGCCAACACTCTGCAATATATCCGTGTATCAACTTACCACATGGTACACCTTAAGCTTTCAAATGTTACGTGTCAATTACATCTCAATTAAGCCGGCAAAGAAAATTCCATCCCCAAAGCCCCCAAGCTCTGGCAGTGGCCTCAGAGAGCAGCCATGACTAAATTTAAGTCTCAAATTTGAACCAACATTAATTATTGCCCCAAAGGAGTGGCCTATGTCTGTAGAGTGCTCTGGCCTTTCACAGAACCGGGGGCCTCTGGTCCAAGGGCCCACTTAGATTTCCATTTCCCACCCAGCCTGCATCTGGGGACATACTGGTGTGAGAATTGGACAGGTGGCATGAGGTTCTAACCTTTCAGGTGTAGGCTAGTCACCACTTGCAGCCCGGGGAGAGCTGCCACTTCCTTGGGGAGCCCTGACTCCACAGCTCCTATAGCTACAATTTGCCTCCCCAAAGGATAAAACCAAATGAACATCTTGCCAGGAAGCAACAGCTATCCTGTGACTTCAGAAGACATCTTTCTCTGGGAACTGCAGAGCTGGGCTTTAAGGCCCGTGGGCCACCTCCTGGGGTGGGGCTGGAGGGGACTGGGAGGAGGAAAGGACTTCTCAGCTGCTTGGGGGAGACAGAGAAAGAGAGAAAGAGAGAGAGAGTGAGAGCAGTTGTAATACCATGGCTATGCCGAATACTCCAAATAGATTTGTTTAGTTCAAAGACTAATATTCAGGGAAACAGGACAACTTGCTCTGGGCTGCTCACAGGTCCCTGAAGGCTGGTTCAGGTGAGACCTGTGCTGGGTGGGTTGAGACCTGGTGGAAGGGACCCACTTCCTCGGTGCTGGGGAAACTGAGGCTAGGATAGGGGAAGGAACCAGTCCATTGTTACCTAGTTTGTCAGCAGCAGCTCCAGCAAACACGTCAACGGCTCATTTGTTCATTTAGGCAACATATTTATCGAGTGCCTCCTATGTGCCAGGTGCTATTCTAGGTGCTGGCAGTATGGCGTGGGATACTTGAAGGGTCCACTGCTGGTAGAGTGAATGTGTACAATGACCCCATGCCAAGCTTGCTGCAAGCGCGTGCGGCGCGCTGCTTGATCCTCATAGACAAAACCCAAGCAGGTGCGATCCCGTAGTACAGCAGGAGCTCAGGCACTCGCCAAGGTCACCCACCCAGTCTGCCTGAACTCTGCGACCACAAGGTGCCTTCGCCTCTTTTCCACATCACCACCCACACGCTTGACTGGTGTGACTCTGAGCTCACAGCCCAGAGACCCCAGTCACCTAAATCCCTGGGAGTTGGGTCACTGGGGGCTCTGAGAGAGGCACATAGGAAAGGATGCTGGGAACATGGGACCCCATGGCAGCAGGTCCCATTACAGTAGGAGGTCACTTGGGTCATGAAAACCGGGAAATAGGACTTGCTCTATAGTCAGAAAGATCTAAGTTCTTTCAGAAAGGTAAGTCACTTGACCTCTCTGAGCCCCGGTTTCCCCATCTGTACAAAGTGAGGTAAAGAGGACAATGCACACAGAGGAGCCTGGTCCAGTGCCTGGCTCAGAGTAGGCGCTCTCTAAACGGCAGCTGTGATGCACTCACCTGGGAACGGGCAGGGAGCCCAAGGGCAGGGCCTCTTCCACAGGGCCTTCTGGCTCTGGCCTACCGGTGTGTCCCATTATCATCCTTCTCCCTAAAAAGCTGGGGAGGCCAACCACTGTTCAGGGGTCCAGCACAGCCCATGCTTGGTGTCCACTGGCAAGGGGCTGGCATTTATGAACTGCATACATTGACAGTAGCACTCAGCTCCGTTTAGAGAACGTGTCATCACTGCGGCCCTTCCAGACTGATTCATGGGGGTTAGCGATGGTGACACCGCACTTCTGATGTCACCTTACAGTTCACAAGTCTCTGTCACATGTATTAGTCACTAATCCCAGGGCCTGAGTTTTAGAGCTGAAACATCCCTAGGAGGGCAAGAATCATCTAATCCAGCGGTTTACCAAGCCTAGGGGCTCATCAGATTTACGTGGGAGCTCTGCAGATGCTAGCATGAGAATGGTTTCCTTTTGCATGCACACCGCTGTACCCTCCAGCTGTACAAAAGGGTATTCGGTAAACAGACCCCCAGCGTCTCCTCTCCAGAAGCAACCACTCTTTCTTATGTACCTTCCAGAAGGCAATCCATATAAGTGCAAGCAAAACTATTCTCTACACTCCTGGATGCCCAATCCACACACCGTTTACCTCCCTGTTCTTATTACCAGTGTATTTTGGATGTTTGTATCCATATGCCAGGACATGAAGATATAACTAACTTTTCATGACTGCATAGCATTCCGTCGTACAGAATTGGCCCCTGATCGATGGACATCTAAGGACATTCTAATTACGTGCTCAAACAAGGCAGCAGTAAGGTTTCTAGCACTTATATTCCTTTATATGTAAATCTTTGTGTACTTCTGTGAATTCACTAAAGGATATTAGGGAGGTTTAAAATGACTGATTCTTGGGCCTTCTCAAAGATATTTTGATTCCATCGGCCTAGGGTGACACCCAGGAATCTGACTTTTGTAAAGCACTCCCATAATTCGGATGGACACCCACATTGGGAATTTCCTGGTTCATCTTGTAAAAGTGGAGTGTGCTGCCCTGTGAAACTGAGTGGTCTGTATCAGGCCACTGATGCCCAGGTCAAGCACTGGGTCCATTGTAGTAACCTGGTGAAAAGCCTTGCATTGTCACCACTACCAGTGACCAAGCATGGGCATCCCTGAGCACATGCCAGGCTCTCCCCAAGAAGCAGTGATCATTAGTCAAGTGGCTGTGGAGCCTGGCTAATCTCAACCAGTCCCAACTTCATGTAATTTTATTACGTTTGATATCCAGATGGACACACAAAAAGCCAGTAACAGTGGCTGCCTCTGAGGAGAAGACTGGGCATAGGGGAATCAGGGTAAGAAAGGGGACTTTTCAATGATTAACAGGAATTATTATTATCACTATTACTTTTAAAATCTGCTGAGTGAAAAACAGAAATAATCAGAGAATAGCTGGGTCTACTACATTCACTAACCGTATGATCTTGAACAAGTTGCCTACCGTTGGAGCCCTGGTCAGGCACCACTACAATACTGATGGACAGCAGTAAATGCTAAATCAGTTCATGGATGTGAAACACTTGATGTAGCTGTAAACAGCTACCCAAGCAGCAGCATGAAGCATCAGGAGACAGAGAGAGGCAGGGGAGGTTTTCACCATTCTGTAAAAGGGCAGAAGAACACATAGAAACAAAGGCCATGAGCTTGAGACTGGCCATAAGGCAAGGTCAAGGATGAGGACAGCGTGACCGCCCAGCCTTTCTGAGGGCCTCTGAGGCCATCACAGGCCTGGATCAGGCTCTCTGCAGAAGCCTCTACCTTTAGGTCATGGACCCAGGAAGCGAAGTCATTTAGTGGGATGTTTTCTGCCCAGGATGGCTCTATGGGACCACATGTATTCAGGGAGTACAACGTGCCTTCAGACTGCCAGGGGCCCCGTGCCTGGGATGGGGACCCATGGCTGGCTAGGACTAGGGAAACAGGAGCTGCCTGCTTCTCAACAAGGAGTTTCCCTGGCTGGCCTTCCCTGGGAAGCAGCAGCATTTAACAAGATGAGAAGAGCTCAGAGAAGCAAAAGCCAGTTGGGAGGTGGAAGATGGGCCAGGAGTTCCCTGTGAATTATCTTAACTATGGGAAAAAAAAAAAAATCAGAACATTTTGGAACCCTTTCTAGAGCTTATAGTGAAAAATAATTGCTTTTTTTCTGTTGGAACAAAGGCAGTGGGTATGTTTCTCAGTCTAGAGCCTAAACTGGGAGGGCTCTTTGGGAAGCACGTCAGACACTGGGCTTCTGTGGGTCAGATCTGGCATGCAAATGTCTTCTCCATCCCACTCCCCCACCCCCGACTCAGACAAAACTGAGGGATTTGAATACTCAGTGCTTTTGAAGTATTGAAGGAGCTGGTGCTCTTGGGCCAACCTACACACCTAGCAGTAAAAGGCATGGCCTTCATGATGGCTATCTCTTTTAGATGAAGCATGCCCTCACCTGTTTGCCACAGTCCTCACCATCCCCTATCACAGCACAGCAGCCTACATCTCTCCCACTATGCTGACGTAGCCCCTACCTTATGTCCTACTATGCTAAATCTAGCTACCATGCTGAAGTCCTCAGTAAGAATCAAACCAAATCCACTGCCTCGCTCTAAGATGCATTCCTGTGATGTTGCCAAATGATGTGCTTTCCAGTTACTGATTTCCATTATTAATTGCTGCCAAAATTAGTTTCCACGGGCACATCTTGGCTGTAAGTCAGATGCCCTACTGTTTAAGGACTGTGTGATTGAAGGAAAGC
Organism: Kogia breviceps; assembly: GCF_026419965.1. NCBI lineage: Eukaryota > Metazoa > Chordata > Mammalia > Artiodactyla > Physeteridae > Kogia > Kogia breviceps. The sequence continues at coordinate 130,629,179 of NC_081313.1, read as the reverse complement.
TGCTTAATGTCTCTGAGCCTGTTTCCATAGGACTGATGTGAGGATAAAATTGTATTATTATTATGTTTCATGATTTTGTAGATTGATTCAGTGGTTCTTTTGCTTCACATGGTGCAGCTGAGGCTGAGGGATGGCTGGAAAGTCCAAAATGGCCTTGCCCATATGACTAGTAGTTAGCTCTGACCCCACCATCTGGGGTCTCAGCTGGAGCTGTTGGCCGGGAATCTTGGTTCTCCTCCATGCACCTCTCCACATAGCTGCTTGTGCTTCCTCATAGAATGGCCGTGAGGGATACTGCAAGAGGTGAAGACAGATGCTACAGCTCTCTTAAGGCCCAGAAGTTACCCAGTGTCACCTCCATCACATTCTGTTGATCATAACAGGTGTGAGGGCCAGCCCCAAAGGATTCAACGCCAGGGAAAATGGACTCTGCCACTGGTGTGGACAAAGCAGTTCTCCTCACAAAGAGGCATGGGAGGTAGGGGATATTTTTGCAGCCACTTTGGAAACACAATTTCCTCCAAAAAGACTTTGGCAGTGCCTAATACACAGAAGACTGTCAACAACGTTAATTTCATTCATAACACATTTAGTAAGGGCTCACTGGGTGCCAGGCCTTAACCTAGGCACTGGGAAGATGGAATTGGTTCCACCCATCAGGGAACTCACAGTTCCAGGTAGGAAACAGGCAAGCAAAGCAGTAATACAGCACAACATGCTAAGTGCTTTGCCAGAGGAATGCATGGGGATTGGAAGGTGGATTCAGGCTGGGCCAATGGAAATCAGCCTGGCAGATGGGCTGGCTCTACTGGGAAAGAAAGTCCCTTTTCACAGGAATGTTAGGCTGGCCGCAGGATGCCGGCAGCTGCTGCAGGCAGCCCTGCCATCACATGGGATCGGCCAGCACCCGTCTTGTCATGTATGGGGAGGGCTTGTGACAGATGCGCCAACCAAATTTCCTTTCCTGCTAAAGTAATTGGGTTCGGGTTTCCCTCACTTTTTGTCAAAGAGATCCCTACAAACACTCCACTCTTGTGGCCCTCATAAACTAATGGAAGGGACCGACGTGCAGCAACGAATCATGCTTCAGTGTTGTAAGGGGTAAAACAGAGATGGGGGGGGTTATTTTGAAGGGAAGGACTGGGTTCGTTTTCTTGGAGGCAGGTAAAGAAGTTCTGGACCGTTTCCTGGAGGAGGCCACCCACCCCACATACCTACCACAGGGCTGGTCATGTTGACAGAGGCTCTGTATGTACCAGTAGAAGAGGTGGCAGAGTCTTAAGGCAAAACTGGTAGAGACCAGGGGATCCCATTTTAAACCTGCCCCTTTCCTAACTTCCTAAATTCCAGGGTTTTTAGAATTGGCCGCCCTGGCGTCTATGTGACAGAAACAGAATCTCCTTAGCAAAAGCAGAGTCTTTTAATAGACCTCCAGAGGTTAATGGGCCTGACAGATCTTTGACATTTATTGGATTTTACAAGCTAGTAGATCCGACTCAGAAAGCCGATCAGATGTTCCAAATCGATGGCCCCTTTGGGGTACTGTCTTCACACAGAACCATAACAAGGTGACCTTGGATGCCTGAGTCGTGAAAGAACAGAAAGAGGACGTCAAAATCCTAGGAAGTGCTAAACTGATCAAGGCCTACACAGTGCCCCTGGGGTCCCTCCGGTCCAAGATGCTTTGCCCATAGAGTCTATAATCGCACATCCCTTCCACCTCACCCTGCCTGAACAGCTACAAGCACCAGTCTCCCTTTAAAAAAATCTCTACCCTCATTCCACAAACATTTGTGGGAAAGCTTCGTTATGATGTCACTGAATAATGAACATTTCCTGGACCACTGTTCTGCACTAAACACGGTTCAAGCAATAGGGGACCCATATTTTCACACCCTTTACTGTGGGGGAAACTGAGGCTCAGAGGTGGTGAGTAACTTGCCCCAACTCTTAAATGATAATAATGATTATTTATGCTATCATCAGTAATATTAAACGACTGCCTTTTTATCAAGTTATTGTGCCATGCACTGTTACATACTTTACTTGAACAATCTCATTTAAAGTTCAAAACAGGGCTTCCCTGGTGGTGCAGTGGTTGAGAATCCGCCTGCAGATGCAGGAGACACGGGTTTGTGTCCCGGTCCGGGAAGATCCCACATGCCGCGGAGCAACTAAGCCCGTGAGCCATGGTCGCTAGGCCTGCGCGTCCAGAGCCTGTGCTCCGCAACGGGAGAGGCCACAACAGTGAGAGGCCCACATACCGAAAAAAAATCAAATCAAATCAAAAATAAAGTTCAAAACAATCCTAGGACATAAATACTATCATCTTATTTATGCTATAGGTGAAGAAACCGAGGCTGAGAAAGGTAAAGCTGCCCAACTTACAAAAAAGGAGCAGAGTCTGGGACTTCTCTGGTGGTCCAGTGGTTGGGACTCCGTGCTTCCACCGCAGGAGGCGCGGCTTCAATCCCTGGTCGGGGAACTAGTATCCCGCACACCGCACAGTGTGGCCAAAAAATTTTTTTAAAAAAGAAAGGAGCAGAGTCCAAGCAGAACCCAGATCTGCTCAAATCCAAAGCCCGACCTCTAAGCCCAGAGCGCACCACCTGTCAGGGATGAAGACCCATATGAGGACATCACAGCCTCTCCGGAACAGGTAGGATGGAATGGGGAAAGGCCTCCCCTGAAAGACAAAGAGGAGAGGAAAGGGAATCCTGAGGGGGCAACAGGGGTGTAAGAACAGGCTGAGACCCATGTGCATTCCAGATCATTCCACTGAAGGTACTGGTACTCGCTGAGACCCCTCTGTGTCTTCTCTAATGTGTTATTTTTGTTTCCTAAGTGATTTGCCACAGGATTCCTCAGCTGTGGTGAATATGTGTCGTTTTTCCTGCCCAGAATCCCGTCTTTTGGAAACGGTACCCTGATTTCCTTTGGGGAACAGCTCCTCCCACTTGGGTCCAGGTGGGTTTTATGGTCACCTTGAAGCAGGCTTCTTTATTCTGTGCAGTCATGTGTGGCTCATCTTAGTTATAGAAATGCCAGGCAGACACTCATGGTCCTGGGGGAAGGGGGAAGGAGGGGCCAATGGCTGTCCCTCTTCAAATCCCATGGAACAGAGGTACAGGGTGGAGATGGACAAATCTGCATAGAAGCCATTGGTAACTGAGTATTCATTTGGGTGGCTCATTTGAGGGAGAATTCGCCGCCCCATGAGTCTAGCTGGCGGGCAGAGACCACCTCCCACTACAAAAGCTGAAATTCACTTCCCAGCCTCCCTTGTAGCTAGGGAGATGGCACGTGAGCTAGGCTTCTCCTATCAGACATGCCCTCTCAGGACAGCGTGGGCACTAATGACACAGGGGAGCAGGGACTGTGTGCAGAGCGTGGCAGCCACGAGCTGAATCCAGTTTCCAGTGGCAACATCAGGCCCACGATGCAGGGTCCAGCCCTGCTAGTGTTGGTGGTGCTGGTGGCAGTGTCTGTACCCAGTGGAGGAAGTGTCATGTGGTTTTGGAAGTTGTTCCTAGCTGAGCGACCTCCAAGTCTGGGCCTCTGGCCCTCGGAAAGACTCTGGAAGCTAGCCAACAAGCAACATTTAAGAAATCCTTTCCTGCTTCAACTGGCCAGGTTTGGTTCCTGTTTCCGAGCAGGGACAGAAAAGGCAGAGCTGGCCATGAACAAAAGGATGCAAGAACTGGTAAGGTTCTCCAGAGCTCACCTCACCCATCTTTGACTGCAGCCTGACCCCTGGAGACCAGTGAAGAACTTGAATCTCTTGCACGATTCCAAGGGAGGGAGAGATGGAGCCAGGAGAGAGATTCTAAACCTTCTGCTAAACTGGGCGACTGGGGGCTATGGTGTGCATGGTAAAACGACACGTGACCTCTTTCGTGCACCAAGCTGGGGGAAAAGTTAAACCACTCCCATTCAATAGTTTAATAGAGACATCTTCAGAGGTGAATTTCAGGCACTTGTGGTTAGTTGAAGGAGGGAGGGGGAAGGATGTGAAAATTTGGGGCAATGGAGCCTCGCCTGGCACTGAGGAAAGGATAAATCCATCGCCTACTCCACTCACTGGTTCTGGGGCTAAGTGATCTGAACGTATGGGTTAAACTGGTCACCACAAGCCCTTCCTAAAGAGTGGGGGCAGAGTGGTCCTGGGGTTCAAAGAGTCCCCAGTTCCTCCTGGCTGCAGTCCCTTCTATGCTAGCACACGCCACAAAGTCAGGCTTCCAGAAAGCTTCGGGCTTTAAAAATGCAGAGTCTGGTGAATTCCGGACATTCTGAGCCACTGCAGGGATAGCACCCTCCATGTCCCAGCGAGGAAAGCCTTCTGAAGGCTCTCCTGGAATCCAACTTATTTGTCCGTAGGTTGTTTTTGAGATTTTCAGTAGAGAATCAGTGTCTTAATTCAGAGAAGCCAAGCATATACATTTAAAATGCCAACAAGCAAAAGCTCATTATTGCTATGCCAAGGGAGAGGCAGCCATCCCACGCAGAACCCCTCAGCTCTAAATTTACAACTGCAGCCAACTTCTGAACTTCAAGTCCTCCCGCGAGGCTCAGGTGGCAGGCCCTGGCTGGACGAATTTGGTTGTCTGGGGGGCTGCAATTGAAATGTTCTAAAACTGATTGTTCTGATGTTTTCACAACTCTGTGAATAAACTAAAAGCCATTAACTTGTATGCTTTAAAAGGGTGGATTGTACGGTATGTGAATTATATCTCCATAAAGCTGTTACCACATTACATAAAAGGAGCACGAAGAGGGCGGACTGGGTTTGACTTTCAGCCCTTCTGCGGACAGGGTGGGGCGTGAAGCTAGTTTCCTAACCTGGCTGACCTTGGTTCCACTACCTCTACAGTGATAGGAAATAATCAAATTATACTTACGTCCTGGACTCAATATGAAGAGGCAATGAGAGGCCATCTGTGACACTGCCTGAACCATGGGTCACAGCCGGTAGGCGTGTGTGTGCCTTATCAAGTCCCTGTTATGCACCAGAACTTGGGGACACAGAAACAAATGACACCTCGCTCCTGCCTTCAAGGAGGAAGCAGTTTAGGGTGGGAGACAGGCAGTGACATTATAGCATCATCGGTGCTGTGATTCAGAGACCGGACTATGCAGGTGAGGTAGCTGGAGGGTGCAGAGAGGACAGATGTCACTCCTTAGACACGCCTTCCCTGACCCCCAATCCCTACAGCCCCGTACTGTCTGCCTCGTCACCCTCCTCGCTCTCTCCATGGCACTGTCGGAATGTATTCTTGCGCACTTACTTGGGTGCTTCCTTCATGCCTGTTTCTCCACCGAGACTGGCAGCTCCGTGAGAGCAGGGCCCTTGTCTGTCTTGGTCCCCAGTGGCCAGAACAGTGTCCTGTACTTGGTAGACACTCAATAAATATTTGCTGATTGAAAGAGAGTATCAGGACGAGCCTTGGAGGATGAGTAGGAATTAGCCAAGGGAAGAAGCCTGGCTCCTCCAGGCTGAGAGTGCCACAGCCAAAGCCACAAGGACTGGAGACTGTTCGAGGTAACGGGAGGGGATGGGAGGGGAAGTGGCAGGAGAGGAAGATGGAGACACAGGTGGGGCAGCTCCAAGAACAGACCTGGCCCTCACTGTGGAAGGAGGACTCTAACCACTACTGAGTCCTCCCTCTCTATCAACTCCAGTCTATGAAAATCCCCCACAGATCCTGGTAGGAGTGCTGAGTGCAGCCCATGTGTTTCTATAGTAACCGTCACCATGGCACCAGAGGCCTGGATCCAACTTCCAGCACTGCTGAGGCCCAGAGCTCCTACCCCCTCACCCAGCATCCTCCATCCCACAACATAGAAAGGAGACACAGCTGGGCACCCACACTAGGGGTGTGCAAGGAGGGCTGTGGCCAGGTGTGGGACACAGGCTGTCAGGATTCAACATCAGACATTTCACAACAGATGCACCTGCCAAGGGCGGGTGCAGCCTGAACCTTTACTAGCAATTTCAACTTGCATTGCTTTGCCCAGGCAGGGGATGGGGAGTCAGGTTTGAACATGCAGCAAGGGGCAGAGCAGACTGGCCTCCACGTGGGCCGGCAGGGTGGGGCGTGGAGCTCAGGAGGCCTGGAAAAACCCCAGTTCCCTCAGCTCCCAGTCCTGTGGCCTCGCTGAGCGTCACTCTCCCATCCTGTACAATGCAGAAGATAAACAATGATAGTAGCAGCCCATTTCAGATATCAGAGAAACAAGCACAGTGCCTTGTCCCTGATAGGTACTTGATAAATATTTAGTGAGCGAATTAGCAAGTAATAATAAAAACCACCATCATCTCTCAGTCAGCAAAGGCACAAGTCCCTATCTCCTTCTCTCTTCGCCCCCTTCCCTGCCCCATGTTCTGTTCAAGCCCAATTCTGTCACATGAGCTTCTGATCATCTGTTCTCCACCACACTCCAGCCTCTCGGAGGAGTAATCACAGGTTCCTGAGTCACAGATTTGAGTTCCAATCCAGCGCTGTGACTTGCTGGCCTTGTGACGCCAGGCAAGTTGAGTCATTTCTCAACTGCCTGCTTCCACTGGGATCCCTTTAGTTGTAAGACTCAGAAACCCAACCAGACTGGCTTCAACCCAAAAGAGGCGTGAAGTTGGGGTTCCAGATTTAGCAAATAAAAATACAGAAATACAAGATGCTCAGTTAAATCTGAATTTCAGATAAACAACTGATAATTTTTAGTATAGATAGGTCTCAAATATTTCATGGGGCATACTTACAGAAAAAAAGAGTCATTGTTTATCTGAAACTCGAATTTAACTGGCCAACCTGTGTTTTATCTGGTGACCCTAGGTGGGGTGGGTACTTTTAACTCATGAAACAAGCTGGATCCAGAAGTTCAAGTAACATCGTGAGGACTCTCTCTCTCCTCATGTTCCCATATTGGCCTTTGCTTTCTACAGCCTCACCAAACCTGGCTCTCCACGCCTGAGCTATTTTCGCTCTGGACTTCAGTTTCCTGATCTGTGGGTTGAGGGGACTGGACCAGCCAGAGGCCGCAAATGCCAATGACCCCGGAGTTTAGGCCAGGACTTTAAATAGCAATGGCAGCCCCGTCTGAAGGGGGCTGGAGCAACTCAGCTCTGGCCCCTTGTCAGGTGGAACGGCAGGCCCAGGATTGCCCGTGCTCCACATTTTCCCAAAGAACAAGAAAGCTGAATAGAAATGGAAAACTCTCTCAGTTTCGAGGGGTGGTCCCCCAGCTGTGACCTCTGGACTAGACGGCCCAGCCCTGTGACCTAGGGCAGGGCTCTCAGAGGTGTTCCCAGGAACCACCTCCCATAGACACCTGAGGGGACTATTTAAAGTGCCTTCTCCAGCCCCACCCAGACTCTGGGGAGGCAGCACCCAGGAATCTGCGTTTTAGCAAGCATCCTCAGATGGTGCTTATGCTCACTAAAATTTGAGGATTACGAATTCTGGATTCTCCGTTTTAAGAGGAAATCAAACTCTTCATCTGCAGCCATTACAGTGGGGGCAGGGGCGCCTCCCCTTTAGCATTTTCCTCCCAAGCCATGCCAAACCCGACCCCACTGCAACCTCGGAGCACAGCAGGCAAAGGAACCCAAGCTTTGTCGAGCAGGAGCTCCTGCCACACGCTCATCACTATGCCGGTCCCGTTGGTACAACCTGGAGGGTAGGGATCAGGAAGGAGAACCAGAGACTCCAAGAGGGAGGTCACTTGGCCAAGGTCACAAGGCCATCAGTGGAGGAGCTAGGGTTCAAAGCCCAGTCTGAATGGCATCAGGGTACCCAGGGGAGCTTCCTACCAGGCCAACCTATCTCTCCCCAGATGGGAACAGGAGAAAGGTAATCATGGTGTTGAGAGAAGAAAGCTCCTGTCCCCTCCTAATGAGCAGCTAACACCACCAGGGCAGAGCACTAGTCATCTACGATGGGGAGGAGGACATGGCAGTGTCCTGAGGAGGGAGAAGGAGGATGAGTGGCTTTGATAAGAGCAGACGGTTCCTGGGGACAGGACAAGAGCTGCCACAGACATCAGTTCTGATGAACTCACATGGCCCTTAGCTGCCCACGGCACCTCAGAGAAACAGGGATAGTGGCTGCCCGCCTCTGGCCTTCACCGCCCAGCCCTCAGGCCCACTTCCCACCAAGTTCAGCTTGAGCTATGTGCAATCACTGCAAAACCTAAACCACAGGATGCCCATGCAACGGGCAGCTGGGGGTCCCACAGCACTTTGCCATGGGTTCCATCTCTGGCTCCCTTTACCTGGAGCAGTGCACGTGCTTATCATCTGGCCATGGTTTAGTAAGGTGAAGATTCAGAGTGAACATTCATTGAGCACCTGCTGCGTGCTCTGTGCTGTGCTCACTGCAAATGACTGGAATTGGGGGTGCACTACTCTAACAGAACAGAAAAGCCTCACTGCCTCCTCAGTGCTATGGGCATAGAGCAGGGAGAGAGGTAACTGTCATCTGGGATGGAACCAGGGAAAATCTGGTGAAAGAAGTGGCCCTGGAGCCAGGATGGGAAGGGTGTGTTGGATCCAAGGCGCAAAGAGGTGAGAAGGCAGGGGTCATTCTCTGTGTGTAAAGCGATGGAAGCAGGTTCCAGTCCTGCCAAGTCTGCCTCCCTCACTCACACTTCCAGTCTGTTTCCTTAAACCCAGGGCTTCTCAGACTTCAGTTACTCGTGGAAACCCTTTGCATGCTTGCCATATCCATGTGGGACCTCGGCTCTTAGTTATGTCACATTTTTCCTGAAATCAACTCGCCGATTTCTATTTTATAAAATTTATGTTAAGAAGACTCTTTCTCTCATCGTAGCAACTGGAAAATAGGTTTCACTTGCTATACATAGATGATCATCATAAAAATAAGAACACTGAAAACAAGATAACGTTCCTGAAACCCAGCCAGGTTCTGCAACTCGGGGAGCTGCTAAGTCTTCAGCCTGCTCTCTCGTTGTCGTTAAAAAGAGAGAAGAGCTACTGTTAGGGAGGCGTTAGGGACACCCCAGCACCAGCCTGAGAGCTTCTTGATATAATCAGGGTTGAGAGATGCTCTCTCTGCGTCCCCCACTACAGGAACCCTAGATACTATTAGTGTCCCCAACACTTGGGGAAACTCTGTCCTACCTAACCAAAATCTGAGCCAAACCCCAACCATACACGTGTCTCCACCATTCCCGGCAGCTGTTGGTTTGTTAACTATGCTCGTTGGAGACCTCAAGCTCCATGGCTGTACCTGGGGCCTGCCGCGATGGGTGAGCACTTTGCATAACAGCAATAACCACACCCCTCGCAATGGTAGTAACAGCCACCATCAGAGTGAACATTTATATAGCTCTTATCATGCACCAGGCACTGTTCTAAGCATTTACACATACTAAATTTCTTCATCCTCACAAAAACATTGATGACGATGGTGCCATTACTAGTCCCATTTTATGGATGAGAAATTTGAAGCACAGAAAGGTTAAATACCTGCCCGAGAGCAATTCTATCCTTTGTACATATTGGATTCCCATACACAATTTCATTTTTTCTATTCATTCTTTCATCCAGCCATTCAACAGATACGCATTGAGTATCTTTTGTGGTTCCTTTGAAGCAATGCTTATTTTTAAATGAAACTTGCTGCTTCCAGCTCCCTGTGTGCTTTGACTCGCATCCCTCTGTTCCCTGCATCCTCAAGTGGCCTCCGATTGCCTCTGTGGGCTGTGCCATGGTACACTACCCAGATGGCCCGTCAGGACCGAGGCACTCATCCCTCTGGCTTCCAGCGCTGTTGGCTACTGGTGGCCCTCACTGAGTCCTTCACTGGGAATTGCACTAGACCGCAGAGAACTGCATGGATGTCGGTTCTAGTCATTCCCCCTGGGGGCAGCCGGCAAGCAGGGACTGACCATTATGGGGGAACAAGACTGAAACCCCTTGATTCAATTCAGGACAACTCTGAGGGGTCACCAAAGCTCCCCAGGGGATGGGCTGAGGCCTCTGTTGCAGCTGCACCCTAGCCCACCTTCTCTGGCTAGCCTCGCTCCACTCCCTCCCTCACAGGTGTGGTTCCCAAGCCTGCGCCCCCAAAGCCCATCTGTCTCAGAGTCTGTTGCCTGAGAAAGTCCACCTAAGACGCCGTCCAGAAGCATTTGTCCCCAACCAGCGTTACAGCCAGCCCTGTCTCCCCAGCGGTCCCACCCCCATAAGCCCAAGCAAAGGGAGCCCGGGTGCATCCGACCTTCTCCAAGGGCCCTGGCGGCACTGAAGTCCCTGGGTCACCTCAACCTCCACAAGCCAACCTTGGAGGTGGTTGGATTTCTTTATTTATATGTCTTAGTACATTAGCTAATTAGCTTTGTTCCCAGGCCCCATTGCTGTTTCCTCAAGTGGGTCGTGGCCTTGACTCTGATGACAGGCAGCTGCTCAGGCCACTGGGGAAGATGCTCTCTTTCAGGCCCACGGGGAGCAGCCCAGAGAAGGAGAGGAGAGAGGAGATTGGATGGCTGGGTGTCAGGGAACAGTCATCGCTCCCCCACCTCTACTGCCTTTGAGCAACGAGAATGGAATCAGCATTTCCCCTCCTGCAGAAGGCAATATCCCAAGCCAGGCCGAGGAAGGCCCTAAGTGCTAAGTGGTCCACCTTTACTCTTCTTAAGTGGTCCATCTTTAAAAATAGCCTACATCTGCCTCAGGCCTGACCCCTAGCATGTCTTACATTTAATTACAAATTATTGTCTCAGCAACTCTGCAGGCTTCCCAATCTGGCCTAAACCCAGCGATAAAGGCCGAAAACAAATGGAAATAGAACCTGCAGTCTGCAGAGGCCATTTGGGATGTGGATGTGAGGGCTCACGGGTAATCCTACTTAGCATAAACTGGGCAGCAGAACTTGGTTTGAGGGAGCTCCAGGGTCACCACATCCAGCCCCTGCTTAGAGTCACAGGAGGGAGGACCAGGCAGTCCAGACACTGTCCTTCAAAGAACAGAGAAACAGAGTGACATGGGGACCAGGTGGCCTGGCCTGCCATCACCCCCAAAGGCCTGGACTCCACACCTATTTAATGAGCACCTACTATGTGCCAGGTCATGAGGCAGCGTCTCTCAAAAATCTTTGGTCTTTACATACTTAACAGTTATTGAGGACCCCAAAGCAGTTTTGCTTCTATTTATCACATAAGAAACTAAAATTGAAGAATTATGCAAATATTCATTCATTCATTCATTCATTTGTTTAAAAATAATAATAACATGGTTACCAAAAGGTAAAGGAAGAGAGGAGGGATAAATTAGGAGTGTGGTATTAACAGATACTACTACGACACACAAAACTACTACTACCACTATACGTAAAATAGATAAGCAACAAGGATTTACTATACTGCACAGGGAACTATATTCAATACCTTGTGATAATCTGAAAAACAATCTGAAAAAACACACATATATATGAACTGAATCACTTTGCCATATACCTAAAAAAATAAATAAATTTAAAATAATAACAAACCCATTACATATTCACATGTACCATATTTTATGAAACTATTTTACAGAAACAAGACATTTCATTAAGAAAAATGTCATTGTTTCATATACTTGTAAATCTCTTCAATGTCCAGCTTAATGGAAGACAGCTGGATTCTCAGATCTGCTTCTGCAATTGGTTTGTTGCAGTATCTTGTTCTGGTTTAAGTGTGTAAAGAAAACCTGGCCTCACACAGATATGTAGTTGGAAAAGGGAGAAGTATTTTAATCGCCTTTTCAGATAATGATGGATATTCTTTGGTACTATACCAAAACTTGACAAGTGTTAGGGGTTGTTGCAATGGAAGATCTGAACCATGTTGATGAACTCTTTTACTCTGTCACATAAAACCCACTGGTCTGTCTTGGACTTTGAATGGATCTTTTACCCAGGCATGATTTTTTATAACATTTTATAACATTGTTCATTTGAAAAGGACTGCTTCACTGACCTTGCAGATCTTCCAAATACTGACACATTACACAGTATCAAAAATTCAAATTCGGGCTTCCCTGGTGGCACAGTGGTTGAGAGTCTGCCTGCCGATGCAGGGGGACACGGGTTCGTGCCCCGGTCCGGGAGGATCCCACGTGCCGCGGAGAGGCTGGGCCCGTGAGCCATGGCCGCTGAGCCTGTGCGTCTGGAGCCTGTGCTCCGCAACGGGAGAGGCCACAACAGTGAGAGGCCCACGTACCGCGAAAAAAAAAAAAAAATTCAGATTCATTAGTATCACCATAGTTCTCATCAGAGACTGCTTCATGAGAAGATGTCAAGCTCAGAGTGGCAGATAAAGTTTTCCAAACTTCTAATTTTCACTTAACAGCTTGAATTTTATCACTGGTGACAAATACTGCCTGTTGCTTTCGTTAAAGTGACAGGCTCACTTTGTTCATTTTTGAGAAAATATCTGCCCAAATTTGAAAACCCTGGTGTGTCAGCTGTTCTTTCAAGTAAAAATGATGTGCCATTAAAAAAGTGACCAATCCAGTGGACAATTCAATTATACGTGTTTTTCTTGACCTTACCTTCAAAAACCATTGTGCTTTGGTATGCGGCAGAAGTGCTTTCTATGTAGCTTTCTTTTTTTTTTTTTTTAACCAGATCATTAAAAAGACAGGTACTCAAGGGAGGAGAGATTTCAAAAGTTAATCATTTTACTGCTTCATTTAGGACATTCTTAAGTGAAGCTGGTATATGTGTGATAGTAAAGGACACAATGATTCCTTGTACACTTTGGTGCTGCTTCCTTGATTTGTACTAAGATGCCAGCAGTTTTACTCACCACCAGTCCAGATATCAACAGGATGAAAAATGCAAATAATGTGCCAGAGTTATTATGAAAACAGTTTTAACCTCAAGAACCCCCTAAAAGAGTCTGGGGGATCCCTAGGGGTCTGCAGACCTGCTTTTGGAAACAGGTACAAAAAAGAAAATAAACAAGAGAGTTCATATTATTAGTAAATAATATTGGCCACCATCATGGAACACCTACTATACACCTTACACTTTACATACATTATCATATCTAATGGTCTCCAAAAACCTTTGAAATGCAGGTAAGTATCTGCTTTGCTTGGAGAAGTTGGGTAACTTCCTCAAGGACAACAGGGCAAATTTGTGAGGAAGATCAAGATTAAAGCCGACTGCCTGACTCCAAAGGTCACTTTTGTTCTTTCTACTTCCTTCCCTAAGCCAAGAGGAAGAGCAGTGTCCAGGGCCTCCAGTGCTCCAAACTTCAGTTGTTCCCTACAGTTGACCAAAAAAGACCTAGTCCCTTCCACTCGGCATTCAAGGCCTCCCAATCCAGCTCCACATTCCTTTCCTAGCCCTGCTAGGAAATCCCTAGCCCTGGGATTCTATGAATCCCAAGTCCAGCCACACTAGGATCCTTTCATCCAGACTTGCTCCGGGCTTTTCCTGAGCAGTGACCTCCACCAGAAGTCCCTTCCCCCTTCCATCTTGATCAACTGTTGGAATCCTACCAGTCTTTTCAGGCTCAGACAACCTCTCCTTTCTAATTGTCTGCATCTCTTATTTGCGTTCACGTCATGCATCATGGTCTGCCTACAGCTACTGATCGATTCATTTATCCACTCCTCAAACCTAATGACCCATCACTGGACTGCAGGCTCTTTGATGGCTGGGACCACACCGGTCTAAGAATATTATCTCTTGGTTCTTGCACTTGCTCTTTGAGCCTCCTGTTTCCCCCTCTGTAAAATCGATATTAGCACCCTACCTCATAGAGTTGTGGTGAGGATTAAATGCATTAATGTATGTCAAGTGCCTAGAAAACTGCCTGGCACATAGGAACGACTCCATCAGTGTGAGTTGCTTCTGTTGTTATCATAATAATAATTATTTCTGTCAAATATCATTAAGGGAGAGGGGGTGAGCACCTTCCTGTTCTTACCAGTTTCATGGCCCACTTTCCCATCATAAGGGCAGGCTCCAGTAACACAATGCATTTTAAGCCAGTCTAGAAGCGTGAAAATATGTCCAGATATTTATTACTTTGATTTGCCTGCAAGCAGTTCTATTCCTGGGGACTTATTCCAGTTGGGTCCCTCTGTTCTGTTCCTCATGCCTGCCAAACCTCCATGGACCTGAGAAGTCTGAAAATAACTGAACCAGGCCCTCCAGGCGAGTCGCAGAAAAGGCCCAGGGCGCTCAGGGCCCTGATTAAAACTTCAGTGGGGTTGGCTTTGTATCAGCTGAGCCGCCTTCCTTTTTCAGTTCTACCCAGCCACCCTCTCTGGGCTCCGAGCCCCTTCAGTCCCGCTGGGCACCCCAAACCAGAAAGATAATCAGTGTCTTAAACTTTGATCTCTGCTGCTGTCACTCTGATCAGCAGGTGAGGAGAGCTCTCCAGTCCCTGGGCTGTGCCCCGCCTGAAGCAGGCTGGCGGCTTGTCAGTGTGCTGGGTCTGTTTTTCAGGTCAGTGAACAGAGCGCCCTAGAATGCGAGCTGCCTCAGGTTTGGTTACTCTGTTCTCCAGATATGATGAGCTCTTGGGATTGTGTGAATTCTGAGGAGGGCAGGATGTGAGCATGAGCTCCAAAGGGCAACACAAGCAAATCAGTTACATCCGGGCTCCCGAGTCCTATTTCCAAACATGCTTCCGGCCTGCAGATACCATTATTAGAGATGGTGAGCCACTCCATGCAAAGACCTGATGCCATTTCCAACTCGTTTCATCATCTTTCTAAGGTTGGTACAAAAGTTCTGCCCGATGCCATGGAGGGTACCATTTCTGTGGCCTTGGATCAGCTGCGGTCACCATAGCTAGCACTTTCTATACTCCAGCCACTGGGTGCAGCTCTTCACCTGCATTGTCTAGTTTCACGCTGAGCACGGCCCTGGGGGGACTCTGGATACCTCTGTTTGACAGATGAGGAAAGTACAGCTCACAGTGGGTAAGTCACTCATCCAAAAGATACCTCTCCTTAACCCAGGAACCAGGAACCAAGGCTCGTGTGATCAGCTTCCATGGTGTGAGGGCTTTTGCTCTGGCCCCCTGGCTAATTCTCTTTGCCATCCATCACGCTTAGCTGAAATGAACTGGGGAAAAGTTGGAACTAGTATTTTGGGAGAGTCTTCACCTGCACCAGACCCATGCATTATCTTATTTCCTCCTCAAAACAGCTTTGCGAGGTGGGGATTACCACCCTCAGGTTAGAGGAGAGGATCGGGGGGCTCAGCTTGTCAACTGGCTTGCCCAGGTCCACAGTCAGAGCAGGATCCAGACTCAAGTCAGTGTGAGCTCAGAACCCAAGCCCCTCCTGCCACATTCATTGCTCCCGTTGTATTAGGACATCTGGTCCTCCTGGGAGAGCCGAGGGAAACCTCTCCCAGACAATGGGCACAGCTGACAGGGCTGGTCACTGTCAGTGAGAGAAAAGCCCGACACCAAAAAGATTTGGGGGTAGGGGACTGCAGTGCAGGGGAGACAGGTAGGAAAACAAGAAGGCAGGTCCCCACAGTGTAGGAACAGGGAATCTAGGGACAGACAAGTTGGTTCTATGACCATACCTGTTCCTTCCATCAAAATCAGGAGTGCCTAGCCCTCCAATTCCAGATCCTTCCAACTTCAGGACTCAGTTTAAGCACCACATTGTCTACAGAGCCTTCCTCCAGCCCACAGTGACCCCGATCTCTGCTAGCATCTCATGTCTGTGCCTCTCGATCTGTCTTTCAATTATGTACACACTGTGATCTGTCTCGAGTGTCCTGAGACAGAAAGTCCCCATCAGAGAGGAGGTTCCCATTGAGATAGGAAGTTATTAAGAGGGAGGATATTGTCCTATTAATTCCTTTTTTTATCCCTCACAGAATCCAGAAGACTGGCATAAACAAATATATGTGCAAATACATGTGGTATCGAACCATTGCCATTTTAAGGAGAAAAACAGAGGAACTCCTATAAGTTAGGTCAGCAGTTCCACGGTTATCTGATTTTCCTCTAACACTAAATCTCCTAATTGTTACTATACCCCAAATCAAAGCCAAATAAATGTGGATTGATTTTAAAAGGAGGAGAGGGAAGAGAGGCAGAAGGGGGTATGGGAGAAGAGGTGGAAGAAGGGGAGAAAGATAAGGGGGAGGAGGCGAGAGAAGATGAGGAGGGAGGAGGAAGAGGAGGAGGAGTGGGAGGAGATGAGTGGGGAGAACAGGAAGAGATGAGTGGGGGGAGGAGGGGGAGGAGGAGATGAGTGGGGGGAGGAGGAGGGGGAGATGAGTGGGGGGAACAGGAAGAGATAAGTGGGGAGAGGAAGAGGGGGAGGAGATGAGTAGGGGGAGGTGGAGGGGGAGGAGGGGGAGGAGATGAGTGGGGGGAGGAAGGGGAGATGAGTGGGAGGAGGGGGAGGAGGAAGAGATGAGGGGGAGAGGAGTGGGAGGAGATGAGTGGGGGAGGGGTAGGAGACGAGGGGGAGGAGATGAGGGGGAGGAGGAGATGAGTGGGGGAGGGGGAAGGAGATGAGTGGGAAGAGATGAGTGAGGGGAGGAGGAGATGAGTGGGGGGAGGGGGAAGGAGATGAGGGAGAGGAGATGAGTGGGGGGAGGAGGAGATGAGTGGAGGGGGAGATGAGGGGAGGGGGAAGGAGATGAGGGGGAGGAGGAGGAGGGGCAGGAGATGAGTGGGGGGAGGAGGAGGAAGAGGGTTTGGCACTGCAATGGGACACAGCTTCAAACTGAAATGGGTACAAAATGAGACTAGAGACAGAAATAGCACTCTTCTCAAGCATGAATTCTATTCTGCCCAATCTAAAAAGAGATTTTTCTGCCACGCAAACCTCCCCTTCTGCGCCTGCTTCATGTAGATGTAGGCATAATTGACTTCATCGAATGTGGAAACCTAACCCGCCATAGAATGAAGTACATTCGGAACTCCGTCAGGTTAATCTCGACAGAAATCTGGCAACAAGGTCAAATCTTGAAGCAAAACAAAACAGACAAGCGGGAATTTGCAGCCTGGCCATGCCTCACGTGGCACGGCGTGGGCAGGCCCTGTGAGGTGGTCCAAGGGGTGGGCAGGCAGAAGCACTTTACTTCTAGTTAACATTTAACATCCTGGAGACCCCCAGTGCCCCTCACAGAGCCTGACACAGGAGATGCTCCACAAACCTCTCACCGGTTCCCATCTCTGAGCTTATGAACACAGTCAATAACTGTCAAATTTAACCACTTTCATTAACATCAGGATTCGCCAGCTAATCTCAATACTGGCCACATTTCAGACTTTCTCAACAACATGGTTTTCATATTTATTCATTTTGGCAGTATTATTAGTAATGAACTTCACAGATGATACGGGCATTCTGGGTATTTATATGTGGCTGGCACCTTACCTGAACCTTCATACCTGGACCATTAGATCAGTTTTTGTTGTTTTTTTTAATTTTTTGCGGAACGCAGGCCTCTCACTGTTGTGGCCTCTCCCATTGCGGAGCACAGGCTCCGGACGCGCAGGCTCAGCAGCCATGGCTCACGGGCCCAACCGCTCCACGGCACGTGGGATCTTCCCGGACCGGGGCACGAACCTGTGTTCCCTGCATCGGCAGGTGGACTCTCAACCACTGCGCCACCAGGGGAGCCCCCATTAGATCAGTTTTGACCAAACTGGATCTGTAACATATGCTGTATGTCTTGCTCTTGTGTTTTCTCTCACTTACTTTGTTCAGAATTAAGTATTTGTAGGTTTCCTTGTTTTGTGTGTCTTCAGCCCCTTAAAAATACTGATGTCTGTGAAGACCAGAATCATTTGTATTTTGTTCACCACATAGTTCCCCATGTATAGTATATAACATGGCACTAATATAATGCATGGCACATGGTAGGTACTTAACAAACATTTATTGAATGAATGAATGAATGGGGCTGGGTTAAATGTCTCTTAGCTCATTTTGACAGGAAGAGCCTCAGGCTCCATATCACCAGAGGGTCCTTTGTGCCTGACCCCAAGCAGGCAGCCCTTTGTGAATTGGTTGGTAACGCCATTGTGTGTTGGGACCCCAGATCCAACATCCAGGGTGGCTGCAGGTCCTCTGTCTGCACAGCTGGGACCAAGGAAGGCTTGGTCATGGGAGTGATCTCCGGTTGGAGGCCTGAAGGATGGGCCCACTGTGGAGCTTACTTGACCACTGCCCCAATCAGGATCCAGCTGGGGAAGGGTATCTCTGATTCCAGCAGGACTACCTGCACCCCTGGTAGCCAGCACCAATGTGTGCTGCACACACTAAGAGCAGCAGGAGAGCCTGGTGGCAGACAGGGAAGCATATTCACCCCCTCCACCCAGGCATGACCCCCAAGGTCAGGGAGACATGCACTATGAGAAAGTGGGCCACACATAATAATGACGGAGGTACACCTCTATTCTGAATGATCTGTCCTTTAATGCAGAGTCACAGCAGGTGTAGGGCAAAGAGGGGGCCAGAGCAGGCCTCCAGGGAGACATTGGTGAAAGCACTCCACCCTCAGTACATGTTCTGGACTCTGGGCTCAGCCCCAGTTCTCCGGGCAGCGTTCCTATGAAATGAGCTCTCCCGGGGCTTCCCAGAAACCATCTGCTACCCCCGTCCTGCTGCTCCATCAACCCTGGCCACACTTGCCCCCTAACCAGTCCTGTCCCCACCTCCACGCCTTTGAACTATTGCTTCCTTCCCAGGTCACTCTTCCCTCAGGCCTGAGCACGGTCACTCCTTGTTATTTAAATCTAGGTTCAAATACTGCCCGCAAGAGAAGCTTTCCCAGACCACCTACTGATCTGGACCCCAAATGATTTTGATCTTGACTTTGCTTGTTTGTTTCTTGCTGGCTTATGAACTTCAAGAACTGAGATCAGGCCACCTTTCACTTACTCTTTTAGCCCAAACCCCAGCACAAGGCAGCATGTAGAAGGCACTCAATAAATACTGATATTTGTATGAACGAATGAGAGACTGACTGAGTGAATGCACATCCTCAGTTAAACAGGAAGGACCAGCCCAGCTTCCCGGGGTCCCTTCGATGCCAGGCCAGTCCAGTAATGAGACTAATCCCAAGATCCGTGGATGATGAGGCAGAAGCTCTTGAGAAGAGTCTCCCTATCTCGAGATGGGCTCTGGGTCTAGGCCTGGTTAAGTTTTTTTTATTGAGCACTGACAATACAGCAAGCAGACATGCAGGCCTTTGTTTAATTCACAGCCTCCCTCTGCGTGGTCACCACGGTGATTCCCATGTCAGAGATAAGGAGACGCACTTGAGGATGTTAAGCAACTTGTTCAAGGTCTCTTGGCTATGAAGTCACAGACCTCGCTCGGCCTGGCCCTGAGGACCCAGTGCTTAGATACCTCTCTCCTGCTTCCCTGCAAATCCCCACGTCAGTCTGCAAGTCCACGCCCCGGGGGGGATGAGGTAGGAACAAGAACTCTCTGAATGAAGCCGTTCCTACTCCTTCACCCAACAAGCACCTGCAAGGCCTTTGCTCTGTGTGGGTCCCAAAGCCAAGGGCTGGGGACACAGAGCCACGAGGCTGAGCCCCAACCTCCTGCAGCTCAGGGACACCCATGTCGCAGTGAGTCACCCATCACAGTGATCTTCTAGAAAGTGTTTTCTTAATTAAGGGTAATTAAAATTCCTCCAGTTTTTGAGGATTTCTTAAAATTCCTTTAGCAGGGTGGTGAGGGGGGCGGTGATGGTATGTGGAGTGAGTACTAATGTCTGAAATCAGGGGAGACCCTTGAGGTGGTGGGGGAAGCTTGGCCAGATAGCAAGCTGACTAGGTGGGCCGGCCTCCCAGGGCTTTCCCCACTTTGGAGCCGTTTCCTCATCAAATTCTGACTGCCCCCCTCTCCAGCCCAGAGCTCTGTACCCTGGCGGAGGACCAGAGGGCAATGGCGGGGGGAAAAGTGCCCTGCTCAGCATTTGGCAGAAGGTCTTGGGGTACAGACACCAGGACCTCTGCTGAGACACTGGAACTTTTTAATTTGAAGCCCAAAGTTTGTGCGCTCGCACTCTCTCTCTCTCTCTCTCTCTCTCTCTCTCTCCCTTTCATTCATTCATTCACTTCTGGCACACTGCACATTCTCCCCTCCTCCCACGGCAAAGCCCATTGTCATTCTGGTGGCATTTCAGCCCACTGCAGGCGTAAGGAGGCCCCCTCTTCCACATTTCTCTGTCGAATCGCTGACAAGGACAAAGCCGTTAGGAACGAGATTCGGTAACTAGTTTTTTAATTTTCACGGCGGAGGTTGTCAGGACAGTGCAGAGAAAATTGCCAACGATTCGGAGAGTGGCCCACGAATCTGGGGCAGAACAGGCGAGAACAAGGGAGCACTTCAGCTGGGGTGGGGGTGTTGGCAGCCACTCGGATGAGAAAGTTCTCTTCTTCCAAATTTCTTTGATTCAGATCCCGTGCTAATGGAAAAAGATCGATTCAGCAATTTTTCACCCTTCCTCAATAAAGTGTTTTAGAGGGCTGAGAAAGAAAAAAGAGAAGGGGTACTCCAGGGATCCTTCTGTAGAGGGGGGATAAGGATCAGTTGATCATAGGTTGCTCAGAAATGGGGGTTATTAATTTGAGGGAGAGGTGTCATATTCCCCAAATTCACTTTGCATCCTTGGATTACAGCACAAACATATCTCCAGATTAAGGCACACTGTCAGAGTGAAAAGATCTGCATCCCAACCCCAAGCTCAGCCACAGAGTTGCTGTGTGGCTGTGGGTTGGTGGCTCTCCCTCTCTGAACTCTGAAAATGGAGGGGATTGAATAAAACAACTCCTAATATCCTTTCCCATCTCTGTGCTTCTCTGCCTTTACCAAGCCCATCAGGAATCTTTTCATTACCTCCAGTCTGAGGTCTCTGGTCTCTTGAGTAGACTCTCAGATGGATCTGAATTGTTAAGGACTGGCCTGTGACCTCCCAAGAGGTAAGTGATAGAACGGTGGCATCAGGAAGAACAGTTTTCATTTAACCCTGTCACGCCAACCAAGATTCCCCAGCTGGATATATTCGCGCGAGCTAACATAGAATAATGTGGTGAACTTGCACTGGGGTTTTGTTTTACGGTTCCCAGAACTCTCTCAAATACATTCTCTTTCAAATACATTCCTTACAACCACTCTATAAGTGAGGTTCTATAATTGGCCCCATTTTACAGAGAAGAAAAGTGAGGTTCACATGTCCAAAGGCTGACCAAGTCTGACCAGAGCCCCTGCCAAGCACCCTTTGGCTTGCTCTGGCCTAAGACAGACAAAGGTTGCTCCCAGAGAAGCAGCTCGTGCAGGGGAGAGAGGTCAGGTGCATCTCACCAGATCCTTCCTTCCAGCTCCTGGCTCCCATGCCGCCCCACGCTGCCCTCTAAATTGGTTGAATCCACCCAAGTCTCTTAGTTGGGGATTTAAATTGAACGTGAATTTATCGAAGGGATACTGAGCAGCTCACAGATGAGACAGCAAGGCTGGAGAACTTGGCTTAGAGAGTAGGCAAGAGAAAAGGGAGGTCACACAGCCAGAATCACAGACCAAACTCCTGCAATGGAACCAGCCCAACAATGTCACCACTGCAGCTGCTACAAATGCTGAGCCCATGGTACTGCCACTGTAGCACTGTCTTCTCTGGCCTTGGCCACGTGCCTGCATCTGAGCTGCAAGGCAAGCTGGGAAAGTGGTACCTGGCATTTTCATCTATAGGAAGGCTCTGCCTCCCAACAAGTCTCAAGAGGGTAGAGGTTACCCCCAAAATAGGAAGGGCATTGAGATGCCAGGCAACCAAACAGATGGTAGGTGTGCACTGTTAGGTTAGGATGGGTAATGCTGTGATAACAAAAAAAATCCTAAATTTTTAAAACACCAAAGATTTAATTCTTGTTCACTCTACAGATCCATCAGGGGTCAGCTGGGGGCTCTGCTCCCGGTCACAGGCTGATGGAGCACGCACCATCACTGCCCACTGTCACGTCAGCAGATGGAAAGAGAGATCTGGAGCAGCCATTGAAGGCTGTAGTCCAGAAGTGACATCACTTCTACTCATGGCTCATTGGTTGGAACTAGTCACAGGGTCCTGCTTTGAGGCCAGCAGTTACAATCCTGCCTTGGGTCTAGAAAGCAGAGAGCTGGGACTATCCAGTGAATAGCATTACTGATGCCCACAGTCTACTACATGGAGCCTGCCAACCAGAGCCTTCCTAGGGAGGGAGGAGAAGAAAAAGGCACTGAAATGGAGTCAGGAGACCTGAGTTTCATTCCAGGTTGAGCCACTGGGACCTGTACATTCCCCTAGCACCCCTAAGGGACAGAGGAAACCTTAACTTTGGAGTGTGATCACGGAAGGGGTCCACTCAAATTGCACATGGCAGCAGCAAATGCTCAGAGCACAGCCCACTAATGAAGCACTGGAGGGGCCAGGAGTAACCAGAGTCAGGAGCCAAGCCAGCCTCCTGGAGCTCAGGCAGGCAGGCAGCCTTGTCCTCACTCATAGGCTCCTTAGCCATTGCACTGTTTCCCCAGAAAGGCGGGCACTTCTCAGTAGCCCTAGTATCCCTCTGGAAATAAAGTCTCCACGGGCAGCAGGAGCTGAGATATTTGGTGCATCCACAGGCCTCCTGCGCCCATACTCTATTTCAGCTACAGAGAGGTGACTAGCCAGACTGAGTCCCAGGAAAACACAGGGGAGCGAAGCACTATGAGTGAGGGTCTGCCTGTACCTATGAGGGGCCTCAAACACCCCGGGTCTGACTGGCCCCCAGCCTTTGCTGAAGTTGTAATGTTGACACTTCTAAAGGACTGAGAACAACTACTGGTACCATTGTACACCATGACCAACAGACTAAACATTTAAGCTTCCTTCAATACCCAGTCCAGGGAAAAGTTCAGGTTAACTTCTGAGATAAGTGGTCTTCATAAATACAGCACAGACCACTAGTTTCCTCCCGACGTGCATTTGCCACTTCTTCCTTAATAACATGAACACCAAATTTCAACCAGAGGTTGTACCAAAAAGGTCCAGCAGCACTTCCCAGCCTTCCCGCAGCTCCCTCGGGCCTGGAGACTTGGGCAGCCACCTTCGATCAGAGCTCTCAAGATGGCGGAGGAGCCTGGGAGCCTGACGGTCATGGAGCTGCAGTCAGCCTTCCTCCAGACTTTTACATGAGATAGACAAAATTCTTCTATTTTGTGGTTTATAATTACTAGCAGCTCAGAATTCCCTGGCAGTCCAACGGTTAGGGTTTTGCGCTTTCACTGCCGAGGGTGCAAGTTCAATCCCTGGTCAGGGAACTAAGATCCCGCAAGCCACACAGCACAGACAAAAAAATAAAGTAAATAAATAAAGAAAGAAAACAATTACTAACAGCAAAATTCAACTGTGACAATCTATCATAGAGGTAGAAAAATAATTGTTAACACTCCTGTCTTCAAAGGGGTGTGGAGCTTTTCAAGAGGATAACCTCATGTTTGGATGGCCTCTTCCATGGGCCTGGAGGTGCAAAAGTGGGCCTGGAGCTGAGTTTGGAAGAGAGGGCTTGAGAGGGCTGACTTGTGGTGTATCCCATCAGGAGTATCTGGCATTTCACAGGCAAACCATGAGTGTGGGAGTGAAGAGGGAGGTGGAGCTGGGGAGGGGAGAGAGGAGGTAATGAGTTGCACTGAGGCTGGTGCACCCATGAGGAGAAATAGCTGACCATGAATCCCTCGGGACATGTAGAGTCCTCTAAGAACAATACGGTTGAAAGTACAATTTGCAGTTTGTTTGTTTTTAATGTTGCTGAAATGTCAGTCTCTCCTTTGATACTCTCAGAACTTCAATCTGTGCCAAAGAATCAAGGTGCTGAGTTTCACATGAAAATCCATAAACTAAAATGAATACAGCAGAGGCCGGAGCTCCGAAGCAGAGATGACCATGGAGAAGTTGCAGAAATTGGGGAAGGGGTCCCGCTTGGCCTTCTGCAGGGCCTAGGAAGGCAATGGGGCGGGGCGGGGGGAGGTGATGAGGAAGGAGTGAGCAGTCTTAGCCAGATCTCACGGGGCAGGGACGCCCTAGCCAACACCTACCACATGAGATGCCTCTTTTAGCTTCCTCATCCATCTCCCTGCCCCCAGCTTCACCGGGTCCAGTCACACTCTGTGCTGTCCCAGAGAAATCTTTGTCAGTTTTGCATCTGATACTGCTCCTGCCCAATTTAAAACCCACTGTCTCCACTCCAAGGTCACATTCAACCTCTGAAATGGTAGTATTTGAGGTCCCAGCTTATTTCATCAACCTCATCTCTTTCTGGTCCCCACTCCACCCCAAATACATGCTCTGCAACCAATGGGGCTGGCAACCCTTTTCAGAATATATCCACACTCTTCAAGACTCTGGGCCTTGGCTTCCCTGGTGGCGCAGTGGTTGAGAGTCCACCTGCCGATGCAGGGGACACGGGTTCGTGCCCTGATCTGGGAAGATCCCACATGCCGCAGAGCGGCTGGGCCCGTGAGCCATGGCCGCTGAGCCTGCGCGTCCGGAGCCTGTGCTTCGCAACGGGAGAGGCCACAGCAGCGAGAGGCCCGCGTACGGCAAGCTGTACCCTCTGCCTGGGACCCTGAACCTCTCTCCTCTCTACCAACTTATCCAGGAAAGGTCCTTTAGCCGCAGCAGAAATGAATTCTGGCTGGTTTAATCAGTAAAGGTATGCAGTAAAGAATATGGGGTGGCTTCCAGAATCCCTGGGAGGGCCAGAGATCCAGGCTTGGAGACGACATGGACAGGAGCCACCGCCAAATCACACCGTGGAGATGCCACTGTCCCAATGCTGGCACAGAACAGCATCAGGTGCCTCTGATGTTGCCTGTGCAGGTACTGGACACCCTGCGGGACCCCACCATGGCCCTTCTGGAGGCAGACACCACCTCCCCCAATTATGGAGCTTGCTTCTTCACATGGTACCTGCCGTGTCAAGTGCCAGATTGGCCTCTGATGGCTGAAGTCAAGATCACATGTTTGGGAAGCCGGGAAAGCAAGTCTCTGGGCTCCCAGGTAGAAGGGGGTCTCCCCATCCTGCCAAGACTCATAAGGTGGGGAGGGTGCAAATACAGGAACATGTTCAAAGGCACTTCTACAAAGAAGGGCAATGCCCACAACACTCATTAGGACCCTGTTTGAGTGCCACCTTCTGTGGGATGGCCCCAGAGCTGCCTCGATCAGTTACCGGCACCCCTCTGCACCCTTCGTACCTGCCTCCATTCTCAGGCACCACTACTGATGGCCTCCCTCTAGGTATAAACTCCCTTCTTTTTACAGACAAGAGATGCAAGGGCCAGAGGGGAGATGTCACTGATATTTTCAAGGGAACCTTTAATCAAAGGTTATCATTTAGGTAGAAGTAGCCACCTGGGAACAAGGGTGAGGGCTGGGAGCAGGAGCTCAGGCAGGGATGACTGAGAGCTGTTGAAAGACCCACATGCCAAAAACAATCACCCTTTCAGACCTGTTGATGGGGGTCTGAATTTTCTATCCAAAGAGGCAACCGTTCCTAACTTTGGCCCATTGTCAGAACCTCCTAGAAAACTTATTATAAATGCAGATGGGGCTTCCCTGGTGGCGCAGTGGTTGAGAGCCCGCCTGCCGATGCAGGGGACGCGGGTTCGTGCCCCGGTCCGGGAAGATCCCACATGCCGCGGAGCGGCTGGGCCCGTGAGCCATGGCCACTGAGCCTGCGCGTCCAGAGCCTGTGCTCCGCAAAGGGAGAGGCCACAACAGTGAGAGGCCCGCGTACTGCAAAAAAACAAACAAACAAACAAACAAATAAATGCAGATGGCCAAGACCCACCTCTAAGGATTGATTCTGCAGGTCTGAGGGGATGGTGGGGCATCTGTATTTTTTATGAGGTCCTCAGAGAATTCTGATGAACACCAAAGTTGAAGAAAGACTGACCTAAGCTGTCTACAAAGGTACACAGAGTAAACTAGGTGGATTTATAGTCATTCCTAGACATGATCTGAAGGGATGGGGCCCAGGAGAAGGAAGCTAATTCATTCATGCTTTTAGTTAATCATTTGTTAGTTAGTTTTTACATTCAGTCATTCTGCAAGTGATGGGTTTAGTGGAGGAATGGGGTCAGGGTTATATCAGTCAGGATGGGCTAGATTATGCTGCAGTAACAAACAACTCCACACCCTCAGTGGCGTAAAACAACCAAGGTTTATTTCTCACTCCTGCTGGTTCATTAGGGGCCAACCAGGGCCCCTACTCCATGTCCCCTCACTTTGGGTCTCAGGATGATAGATCAGCCACTATCTCAAATTGTGCTGGTTATCATGGCAGATGAAAGGAGAATTCTTGGAGGGTCTCATGTTGGTACGTTTTTTAAAATTTTTTATTGGAGTATAGTTGCTTTACAATGTTGTGTTAGCTTCTGCTGTACAGCAAAGTGAATCAGCTTCATGTTGGTACTTAAATGTCTTGGCCCAGAAGTGACACAACTCTCACTTCTGTTCACAACTCACTGGCCAGAATCAGTTTGTAACTGGCCCCTAACTAACCCTTAGGCTGTTGGTTTAGGACTGCTGCACCTCGACGTCACAGCAGGAAGAGGCAATGATTCTATCAGCAAGGCAAAGCTTTCCCAGATACCCTCAGCTTCTATCTCCTTGGCCAGAAATGGCACCTATGGTCACTCCTAGCAACAAAGGAATCTACGGAAGTACACACTTCAACAGGGCACACCAAAGCCCCAGACAAAATTGGGTTCTGTTGATAAAGAAGGGGAATGGATACTGGATAGGCAACTAGAAGTAAATGATTCAATATGTGTGTCACTGGAGAATGAGAGACGGCATTGTAGGTGTGAAGACAAAGGCAGAGGACGGATCCAGACCACAGCAGCAATAGCATTGAGGGCTCGACTGTGAACTTGGCTTCACTGAGCCCACCAATGTAGGGACTGGCTGAGTGGTTCTCTATGTCATCACAAGATTAAAACTAGCAAAGTAATTAAATATGTATTAATTCTGAATATATATTATTCAAGATTTCTGCCCACAACAGACTACAAATGAGTACATTAGGATGCTGCTTCAAGACCATATTATTAGCTATTAGTGGCTACCATGTGCCACCTTCTGCATGTATATTATCTCTACATTTCACGACAAACTGAGGCTCAGAAGATTGTCCTAGGTCACATAGACGATAGCAGAGGTACTGGATCCAAACCCAACCCAGATTCCAAACTTCCCATTCTTTTCTCTACATTATATCAGGTTGCCTCTTCCACTCAGCATTCTTTAGTAATAATAATTCAAAATGACAACGTGTTAAAAACACTGCAGCCTGAAATGTTATCTAAGATGCATGTTAGGTGGGAGAGGCAGTGGTAGTATTGATTGGTGCTGAGGGCACCTGTTTATCAAAGCCCTGTTTTCTGAGTGTGTATTTGGATCCAATCTGTCATTAGAGATGTTGGAAAACATCGCAAAGAAACAAACAAAAAGCAGCCACGATCCTTTGATGCAGATGTACCCAATACACTACAGACAGGTAATCTCGAGAAATGCTGGATGCTGTCAATTAAGAAATGAATACCTGTCCAGCCTAAGAATTAGTAAGGCTCTTTGGATGAAAACAAGGAAGCAAGGAGAAAAAGGGCCACACCTTGAACATGATGAACAAGGACCAACAACCTGTCTACCCCAAGTGGATGTGGTGTCTAAATGCAGCCCTGGGCTCTGGAATGCTCTTGCTTAAATAACCGGATCTTGGATTAGAAGGTTGGAAGGTTACCAAGACAACACATAGACTGACTTCTAACCTTGGGGCCTGCTCCCAGCCCCAGGCTCCTAGTCCAGTTCAGTCACACATATGGAAAGCTCACTAGAACACCTGACCTCTCTGTATATATAGTCAATATATTGAGTATATTCTGCCATTTGGTGGAGGGAGGTATCAAAAATCTTGATGGCCTGACCCTATACTTAGAAGAGCAAATTTCCCATTTACTCATGCATTACTTTTTTCATCCATTCATCTATCATATATTTACAGAGAGCCTGTATGTACCAGACACTGTTCTAGGTGCTGGGGACACAATGATAAACGAAACAGACAATCCCCTCCTTCATGGAATTTAGAAGTTAGCAGAGGAGACGGTGGTTAACCAAATAACTTCCCAGCCCAAATGTGAATTTGTGACTGTACTATGTTATCAACATTTGCTGAGGACCAGGAATTATGCTAAATGGATTGCTAAAATGGAACTGAGGCTCGGAGAGGTGATGCAACTTTCCCAAAGTCACACCACCTCAAAGTGTTGGAGCTGGGCTTCCAATCCAGTGCCACCTGATGCAAAAAGCCCACGCACTTGGCTGCTTTTTCACATCTCCCTTGGCAAACTGTGTATCTCATTTCTAGTTTCTGCCCTTTCTCCTTTGAGATCTGGGTTTGGCCTGCAGTCTTTGACATAAAATATTCCAACACCTAATACGTACAATTCACTGGGCTCAGGAAACTTGTTACAGACAAATTTTAACAATGAGAGGCAGCAATTATTTTTTCCTAAAGGATATCTGAAAATGAGATCACCACCTGGGCCAAAATTAAAACAGTATTCTGCATAGAAATTTCTAAAGGTCCTGGATTATTAATACAGCAATGGCACTCCCTGGTGACTATTATTGTGTATTACATGCTCCTTGACTTAGGGGAGGAATGCATTTTGGATGTAGTGGAAGCTTCCTACTGCAAATTTGGATGAACAATAAGCCTCCCCTAGTCTTGATTTCCTTCACTCCTCGTTCCCCGAACCCCACCACACCCAATTTATATCAATTCCAGAGGCAAGGTCACAAGTATAGGGTGCAGCCTCTTTTCACAGTTGAGAGTTCTAGCAACTAGGACACAAGGTCCCCATAAGACTGACAAAGGGTTAAAACCATTTGCTGCCAATCTCCAGGATCACTTACCCATTTGGTCATGATGGATTAATCCATCATCTCCTACTTTCTTCTCTGAAAGTAGTGGCTACAAATGACACCCTCCTCCACCCACCTCACCCCCTACACACACACACACACACACACACACACACACACTCTCTCTCTCTCTCTCTCTCTCTCTCTCTCTCTCTCTCTCTCTCTGACTCTATCCCATGATTATAGGAAATAGACAAAAATTTACACATCTACTTTGAGCTAGGCATTGAGCTATGGGCTGGGAACACAGTGATGAAGAGCAAGCTGTGGTCCCGGCTCTAAAGCTTACACTGTAGCAGGGGAAACAGGTGGCCAATTAGCCTATAAATTATTCACTTTTGATTACAATAATTGCTACAAGAAAGAGGTTCTGAGAGTCTATACCAGTGAGACAAGACCAGATTAGGTCAGAGGGTCAGAAAAGTTACCCTGGAGAAAGAGAGTAAGGTGTGCTGTGCCAAAATGGAGAAGAGGCTGGTCAAAGTCAGGGAGCTTGGAGGAGAATGGACATGAGGCCCAGGCAGTCTGAATGGGGCCTCTCCTGGGGCTAAAGGTGGGTGATGAGTGTGGGACAACTAGGAGGAATAGTCATTAGGTAAAATCTCCAGGATGCTGAAGTATTAAGAGAGAATGTTGGTCATTAACTTAACCTTTGAGGAAGATTTAGCTTGAGTTGAACGATGAGTATAAACTAACATCCCGATTTTCATTTTAAGGGTTAAACTCTGTTAAATAGGAAATGGTAGAGTGGAGAGCATCCCAGATCTCTGTCTATTATGCCTCTTCCCAGAAGGCAAGGGTATTGAAGAATTTATTATTTACAACCCCTCCATGGCTTATGGAAGATGAGGAAATAACAATAGCAAGCAGAATTGCCAGGGGTTGTGGGCAGGAGTTCAGTCAATAATGGACAAAAGGCTGAATGGACGAGAGGACAGTGGTGGCAGTTTCAACGGTAAACTGGCGCTACAAAAAAAATCAAGAAAAAAGCCTTACCTTTGATGCCAGCTAGCTCTCAGAATGTAGAATACCTTAGGTTAAACATTGCCAAGATTTGGATTCAGGAAACCTTTGTTCAAACCCTCCTCTTCCACCTCTAGCTACGTGATCAGGGTAACAAACTTTCTGTGCCTCCATTTCTGCCTCTGTAAAATAGCAATGACAAGATCTGCTTTTTAGATTGTGAAGTAGTGTATGTGAAGTACTTAGCATCATGCCTGTAATATTCCAGTTACTCAATATTCGTTTATTATTATTATTATAGACAATATTTAATATCTGGAAGGAAATGCATAAAATAGAAAATCAGGGAAACTTTTTTTACAGCAGTTTTCCATTATTTTTGAATTTTCTAAAATAAATATGCATTTCTATTAAAATCAGAAGGGGAAATAAACCCACAATATCTGAATAAAAGAAATTTGACTAGTCCACTGCTTCCCACATTTCCTGGATCGTATTGTTCAAGAAAGGCGCGGGAATGCATGTTAAAAGCACAGATTCCTAGGCCCCGACCCAGAAATATTGAATCAGAATCTCTAAAGGGACAAACCTGTGAATCAATACTTTCAATCAGCCTAGCAGACGATTCTTATAATCAGGCACTTTGGGGACGCGCTGATTTAAAGAGAGAGGGCAGTAACGGAGCGAGGAAGGCCAGCTCAGGCTGCAGCAATCACGAGGGCCTAAGCCTACAAGTCCCATACTGCCCCGCAAACTGGAGACGAGAGTCCGGAGCCTGCCGGGAGATGTAGTTTCTGTCGGCCAGACCTCTGCCTATAAGAAAGCCGGAGATGACTGCCGGAAAACCTCCTGCCCCACAATGCAGAGGTCGGAGGTGTCGTCACCCGGAGAGCGCCCTGGATGGGGTGGGCGGTTTCTGCCGCCTCTATCACCACCTCTGCTGCCTCAGAACCTGCTGTCGCCGCCGCCGCTGCCGTCCGAACCGCCACCCCTTCCTCCTCCCCCGCCACCGCCTCCTCCTTCTCCGGCCCCTCGGCCACCTCTACACGGCCCAGGCCCTCTGTCCTTGAGAGGAATCCGTATTCAGTCTCCTTCGCGGGCCCGGGGCGCAGCCATGGCGGACGGCGGGGGCGGAGGGGGCACCGGCGCGGTGGGCGGCGGCGGCGCCGGCCAGGCCTCGGCGGGGGCGACGACAGGCGCGACGGGGGCCGGTGGGAGCGGCGGCCCCATCAACCCGGCCTCACTGCCTGCTGGGGACCCGCAGCTCATCGCGCTCATCGTGGAGCAGCTCAAGAGCCGGGGGCTGTTTGACAGCTTCCGCCGGGACTGCCTGGCCGACGTGGACACCAAGGTAGATTAGGCCGCCTGGGCTCAGGCAGGCCGGGCTGGGCATGAGGCTGCCAGGGTTGCATTTCGCATTTCCAAAGGAGAGAGAAAAACAAAAGACACCTTAAAAATCTCAGCAGCGAGGAGACCGCTTAGGGCAGTATAGGAAGCTTTCTGAGGGGTGCCCACGTGGGTTCGGCTCCCAGCCCCATCACTATTCTGTGCGACTTAGCCCAGTCGCATCCCTCAACTTGGGGATCCAATACCGGTTTCACAGCCTATCTCCTGTCTTTCCCAAGATGGGACTCCTTTAAGGCCTTCAGTAACAAATCTCAGTATGTTAGAAAACAGTGGAGAAAACCAGGTAAGTAAGCGCGAATGGTTTGAATGCACAATCATCAGCCTATAATAACTATTTGTTCCTGTTCTCTAGCTTAGTGATTTGCAGACTTGCATTCACAGTTAATTAAGGTACATTGTTGTAGAACCAGCACCCTGTTTTGTTCTCCATCATTGATTGAAAGGGACTTGGTGCCTATTTTAGAT
Source organism: Kogia breviceps (assembly GCF_026419965.1). Lineage (NCBI taxonomy): Eukaryota > Metazoa > Chordata > Mammalia > Artiodactyla > Physeteridae > Kogia > Kogia breviceps. The sequence continues at coordinate 130,597,392 of NC_081313.1, read as the reverse complement.
CGTAATGCCGTAGGGCAACCAAGTCAACAGGTAGTACAATGCTGTTTCACTTTACCTACTTGCCAATGTTCATTTGTATTCAGTGAAGTCACGTGTGTTAAGTGTCATACCAACAGCAGTTGCTGGAATATTCGTTTACTCCCTTTTCAGAAGCTTCTCCAACAAGACTGTGGTTGTAGACTTAGGAGGCTCTGTTACTGAATGGGCTGTGAGAGGGAAGTGATTTCTCCTCTCTGAGCCTATCATGGAAATCTTTTGCGTACCTCACAGCAAGATTGTGAGCTTAAAACTAGGCCTTAAAAATAGGGAAAGACCTTGCCCCTTCTTGTCCATGTACCCATTAAACATTTATTGATGGGGTTTGTGGATACAGGAACGAGCAAGTCACTACCCAGTCCTCAAAGATTGTATTCTAGGGTAGAAAACCGAAACGTAGACCAGATAGTATAAATAGTAAGTGGTGTATGCTGTTATTCTCCAAGATTAAAAACTCAAGGAGAAGTGCTATCCTTGAAATGGGGTATTTAACTTTCCTTATTTAAGGTTCCCAGGTACATATTGACAGAGCTTTCACCTTTTCTAGTACTGGGTGTTCTCAACTTCCCATTGCAAGTTCTCCACTCATGTTTCATTTGTCTCACTGTGTTTGTGTGGCCTAATCAATGTAGTAAACATTTCTTTAAATCGGTATTGAGAATCTGTTGGGGGAGAGGGAATTGGAGCCTTCACCACTTAACACCTCCTTAGATGTTCTTTCTGGTAGTCCCCTGGTTGTCTTAATTCTTGAAGATCGTGTGTTTTAGGCACATCCTTTGTTGCTTTAGTCCCATGGTTCTCAAAGTGTGGCCCCTGGATCATCAGCATCACCTGACAGCTTATCAGATTTGCATATTGTTAGGCTGCACCCCAGACTGCAAACATAAAAAGTGTACTGATGGTGCTTGTAATTTACTGTGCAGTGCATCCAAAATATGAACAAACAGAACAAACTGATAGGTGAAGAAGAGACGGAGGTAGTGACAGTAAGTATAATAAAATGTTAGTGGCAGGCACATTAGGTCCTTTCACTTCATGAACTGAAGGGATTATTCTGTATTGTCAGGGTCTATTAAGGTTTGGTGGTGACATTAGCTGTCCTTTGTCCTTTTCCCTGTGAACCGTTTCTATCTAAAACTGGGTGAGTTATTTTGAATCGTAGAAGGTATAGTATCAGGATTAATGGTTAAAAGCTACAAATCTGATTCTAACTCCTGTGAGCAAAGGGGAGAATCTGTTGGCTCATGGAATCTAAGTAAAGATAGAATGAACAAACTGCCAGAGGGTAGGGATGCATTTGGAACCAAGGATGCTCCACTAGGGCTGTCTTTCATGCCTATTCTTCATAGCTCTCTTAACTGTCACTGCAGAGCAGAGTCATCCATTTGGTTACTAGTATCTATTGGATACATCTTACAGCTTCTTCCTCTAGAAACAGCTCCAGTTCAAAAATTCCCAGGAAGTGTCTGCATTGTCTCAACATGGGTAGGCACCCACCCCTGTAGCCAGGAGAACATGGCACCCACTGCCCTACCCACAGTAATGGGTAATTAAGAGGGGAAGATGGTTACCAGGAAGAAGGAGTTGCTAGGCAGACAGTACATGGGTATCTGTGAATTTTAGTCCTCACCAATCTCCCTGCCTTACTCTCTCCAGGTTTGGTGAAGAGTCTTTATGTCTGTGAGTCATGGCCTTTGGGAAGAGCCCATTCATGGAGTTGAGGCCTATTGATTCCTTTGTCAGTTTCATTTACCTGACTGTTAGCAAACTTTTGTCACAGTAACACTACATAATCAACCAAATCTCAGTGACTTATAACAAGCATTTGTTCTCATGCTGATGGGGCTACGAGTCAGCTAAAGTTCCTCTCATCTAGATAGGCTTGGTGCTCAGCTGTAGGTGGCCTGGGCTTGTCTCCAAGCTGTGGGTTGGGGTAGGTCTGCTGCACATGTGCTCATCCTAGGTCCCAGGCCAAATGGACAGGGGCTGCAAAGGACATACCCTCATCAAAGGTCACCAGAGTACAAGAGCCAAACCAGGTGGCACAGCCACATTTAGGACCTCTTGTCACTAACACTCCATTGGCCAGAGCAAATCACACTGCTAAACGCAGTGTCACTGGGGTAGGGAAGTATTCTCTGCCCACAGTGGGAGGAGAGAGGATTGAAGGGTGAACGGCAGTGCACACTGCTACACCTGGTTTGGAGAAGAACAGCTAGTGGTGCCAGAAGGTCTTGGAGGCTTAGAACATGCATTCCTTATGTTCACATGGATTCCTTGTGTTCTTCAAGTTCCTTTCTGATTTTGTTCTGATCCTAGTTGGGTCTAGAACATTTGAGACCAATAAGTGCCTCTCAGGCTTCTTTTGGGACCTAAGTTTTGCTTCCCTTCAGCCTTTCCCAGTGTTCCATAGGCTTTGACTTCAGTGTGCATTCATGAGTCATGCTGAGGGTTGGGTGGCCCTTCATTTTATGCAGAGAACTTTCCTGAGGTCTTGCTTGTTGCCAAGAAGACCCTGTGAGGTAAGCAGGGCAGTAATATTTGTTTTACAGACAGAAATAACTGAGACAGGTTGACTGACCTATTGAAAGTCAGAGAGCTAGTAAGCAATGGAGCTGGACAAGAACCCATTTCCTTTGATTTGGAAACAGCCTGGGTCTAACCTTGGCTTTGCCACATTTTAGCCTTGTAAGCAAGTTGTTTACTTTTTCTAAGCTTGTATCCTCTAACATGAGAGCAGGAGAGAGCCATTAGGACCTCCCTTGTAGAGTTATTTGAAAAGTAAGTGAGGTAATAAAGCATCTGGCATTGTACCTACCCACCATAAAGCAGGCACACATGTTGGTCATTAATCCATGCTCTGCCATGCTGCGTGGTGATCTTCATGGACACGATGGGAGTGTATTTAAGGACCTGAAATTCTGCGTTTCTATGAAAAGCAGTGTTCTGAATGACTAATTTCCAAAACTTTGGTGCATGTAACTTCTGACCTTGCCCCTTCTTTTTAATATTTTAGCCAGCTTACCAAAACCTGAGGCAGAAAGTGGATAATTTTGTGTCAACACATCTGGACAAGCAAGAGTGGAATCCTACGATGAACAAAAACCAATTGCGAAATGGTCTGAGGCAGAGTGTGGTTCAGTAAGTAAGCAGAATTGAAAGTGAAAAGGCAGTAATCACAAGCATGACTCGCGAGAAGGCCAATGCGAAGCACTGTTTGGTCCAGGTGCATGGTACTTTCCAGCAAATATGACATACAAGTTACAGCAGACCCCGCCCCTATTAAAATTAAGGTTCAAGTAAGGAAAGAACTCATTTGAAATTCTTGCTACCCACATAGGCCTCCCATGCACACCTCTACCAGGAAAGATATTCCAAATTGTAAGGCATATTTCATACTCTTTGAAGTTTTCAGTGTAATGTGAACATTCGCTGGAGCTCATACCGATATATCAATGTTTGGGTCTTGGGCAAGAGCAGCTGGATCCTCTCACAAGTCAGTGTGGGTTACACACACGCCCCTGTGACGTGTAGTGGCAGCTTTCAGGAAGGCTTGGAGTCTTATTAAAGTATATTCTTCACAGAAGCAAACTGAACCTTAGTTAATGAGGTGCTACTGATTGCTCATCCAAGTGACTTCTCATTGTCACTGGCACAGAAGTGGTGGTGGCTCATGAAATCCAGTGTCCTAAGATAAGCTGTTTCTAATCCATTCAGAATCCTTGTTTTGCTCTTAATACCAGCGCTTATGTTCAGGTTTTCTTGATCCACTATCTCTCCTGGAATATCTAAAAGCTTGTGAAGCCTTCCTCTTTAAAAACAAATATCAGGGAATTGTGCTGAGTGAAAAAAAAAACCAGTATCAAAAAGATAGTGGTGCATGATTCCATTTCTGTAACATTCGTGAACTCACATATAATTATAGGGATGGAGAATAGATTAGTGACTGCTAGGGCTTAGGGTCGGGGGGTGGTGAGTGTGGCTAAAAAGGAGTAGCATGAAGGGGGTGGGATACAGGTGAGTATCTTAACTGTGGTGGTGATTACATGAAGCTCCTCATGATAAAGTTGTGCAGAGCTACCGACGCAGACACACATGAGTGCAGCTGTAACTGAGATGTAAACGAAGTCAGGAGAGTACCCGTGCTGGTTTTCTGGATTTTTGCCCCAACCCCCCCTTTTTTTTGTAGGTATAATTGACATACAGCATATTGGTTTCACGTATAATTAGTTTCAAACATAAAGATTAAATATTTGTATATATTTTGAAATGATCACCACAGTAAGTCTAGTTAACATCCATCACCACATATAGTTACAGAATTTTTCCTTTTTCCTGTGTTCCTGGCTTTGATATTGTACTGCAGTTGTGCACAGTACAAGCATTCGGGGTGGCTGCGTAAAGGAGTGCATGGACCTCCCTATGTAATTCTTTGCAACTTTCTATGGATATATAATTTCAAAATAAGAAGTTTTGTAAAATAGAAAAGGATGTTTATTAACAAGTTGGCACTTTCAGTATGGCTGTATGGCTTTCATCATTCAGATGAAATCTGAATCTTTTTAAACGAAACTAAAATTTATAAAAGCTCTCAGAGTTAGGGAAGAAGCATGATACCAAAAGATGCCCAGTGCCTTGTCATTCTGGATTTATTACCCATTGTATTTCTGTTTCTCTAGGGAGCAGACTGTGGCACAGGGATCCTTCAGAGATAAGGGGATGATAGCTTCCACTTACTGAGCAACTATTTCATGTCTGGCACTGGTCCCTATATGTGTTATTGCTAATCCTTACAAAAAGCCTGTTTGACAGCTGCAGCAACAAATCAGATGAAACTTTTTTTTTTAACCCTACCTTCTAAAAGATTGGCAAGCATATTAAGAAACTAAATCAAAACACCAAATATTTGAAAGGGTGCCATTAATGGTATGAAAACTGTCAACATTACTGTTAATTTCTAATACACAATGATGTCATTCTTGAGGTATGCATGTGGCGCTTCTCTTTATATACCGTTAATATGAAATGTTACACAGAAAGGTGCTTAGAACAGAGATGCAATATAACAAGTAATTAGAACATCCCTGTAGTCACCACCCAGGTTGAGAAATAGAACTTACCAGCACCCTCCGAAACACCCCGGCCCTGCTTCCCTCCTTTCTTGATATACCTTCCTCCTCTCAGAAGGTTACCATACTTCTGAGTTGGATGGTCATTCTTTCCTTGCTTTTTTTCCATAGTTTTACTACCTATGTAAATATTTCCTCCTTTTTGATTTGATCTAGAATATATTTAACCTGAAAACATGAATTTGGATGTAATACTGAGACATTTCTATGTGATTCTTGCTAGCATTTTGAATTTGAGGCAAATTCTAATGAAGTTTTAAAGTGAAGATTTGCTACTTAACCCTATAGATGAAACACTGCAACCCTCAGCATTGGCTGGCTGGCCTGGCTGTTCAGGCCCAGAAGCTATATCCCAGTTCTGTAGCGTGGAGGGCTTAACAGGAAATCAGGCTCTACTGTTGAACCTAATTATGACTGATAAGTCTTTTAACTGCATATTTATTCATTTCATCTTCTGTTTTAGGCTCCTGACAAGATCCTGTTTTCTCCAAACACTTTTAAAATCTCCAAGAAAGGGAGCTACACTCTTGGTACTTTGTTTTCCTTGGTCAGGCTTTCACCTCCAGTAAAGACCCCTGTGAATCTGACCTGGGAAGTGGGGTGGTGTAGGTGGACAGCCGTTGGCTTGTGCCTAAGGAGAGGTGGCATTGCTTCCCCACTGACCCATGGCCTGCTGCTGACCTCTCTTTGTTCCATGGTGCTCATCTCTAAGGGCACACATTGTCTATTGGGGTCTGCCCAAAAGTGCCCCTGTACTCTAATGGTGGTCTGTTTATATCTGGGCTTTCTGTCGATAAGCTGTCAGTTCCCACTGGAACTAGGAAGCACTTTATTCACTACTCACCCTAACCAGTTCAAGGCCTGTTTCTCATCTCACTTATCACTGTGTGTGTTCACCCAGTTGTCTCCTTGGCTGTACCCTGACACACCATTTGCCCCATTACTGCAGGACCTATTTTTACCCAAGCAAAAGCTTGAATGGCCTAAGAACTCAAGTCTAAAGGAAAGTAAGTAAAACCTGTCCACCACGCTTGTGATGGTATTTGACTGTTTTAATCCTTTGAGGAGAACAATTCAGTTTGACCCTGCATGGACTATTTTCCAAACTCTTCAAATGAGATGTGTTTCCTATGACCATAATCTTTCCCATTACCCACCCCTGGTGTTTGAATATAGACATCTTGACTAATTTTTGCTCTATTTCAGAAAGGATTGGGGATGTATTTTAGCCCCTTAGGAACTGAGAACCAGTCTGTTTCTTGTCTGTTTACTTGTTTGCTTCCAAGTTACCTAGTATGTGTCATAGGTAACAACCGAAGGCTTTGTTGAATTGCTGGTGATGCTGTAAACTTTCTCAGCCTTGACTGATTTGTGTTATGTAAGATTTAGGGCTTACTAGCCAGGTTGCTGCCGGAGGCTGCTTCTCCTGCTTTGACTTGTGAGAGGATAGATATTGAAGGAAATGGAATCAAGTGGGAGGCTTACTGGCTTTGACAAATTGAGGTTTTCAACTCTCCCCATGCCGTCGATTCTTTCCTACCATATTGTTACTTGCTCTTTGTCTTTGGGATGGTTTTGTTTGGTTTTTTGTACAAGGTTGGGGTGGGAGTGGATGAGATTGTGAATTAGGAATAATGATAGCTGCTGGTCGTGAATTGCCCTCTAAAGATATCATGGCTTGAACCCTATGTGGTAAGTGACCGCCCTGTGAAAGAACTCCCTCAAGGGGCTGTACTTTGGACCAGATGGACATTTATTGGGCTCTCCTATGACACTTGGAGGCTAAAAAATGGAATGATCTATTTGTCTCCTCAAGGTCAGGGATGTTGGAAGCTGGAGTGGACAGAATTATTTCCCAGGTGGTGGATCCCAAACTAAACCACATCTTCAGGCCACAGATAGAACGAGCAATTCACGAGTTCCTGGCGGCCCAGAAAAAAGAAGCTGTGCCAGCACCCCCTCCAGAGCCTGAAAGCCAGGACCCTCCAGCTCCATCCCAGGATGCTTCCTAAGGTCCAGTATCGCGTCTTTGTTCCAGGAACATTCACCTCTGGCTTATAGATATAGAAAATGGATAGAAAAGGGGTAAGCCATTATTGAGGGTCATGTTTCTTGTCTATTCAGAAAAGTATTTACTGCAAATGGACTTCATTTTGTTATGAGTCATTTTTTACTGAGAACTAATTAGTAATGTTTTCCTGTGTCCATAAGTATGATTTTCTGTGCCAGCAGAGCTAAACGTTTAAGCTGTGAATAGATGTTTCATTAGAAACCAGCTGAGATGATTGGTGTGCACAAGGCAAATTCAGATGAAAGTCTTGTTGTTCTGAAATTGTTTAAATGAGTCTCTCCCCTGGACATGAGTTAACTTGGGTTTACAGTTTTTATATAAAATCAAGCAGTGCATTCTAAAGTGGCATCCTAAATGGGGCTCAGAGTCTGCTTTAAGCCCTGCTGGATTTCCTTGTATTTAGTAAGGATTTCAATTCACCACTGTCAGTTACTGTGGGATTCTTCTGTTATGAGCACTCCTTTTTTTTTTTTTTTTTTTTTTTTTTTTAACATTTGAAATTGAATTTTAAAAATCAGCTCTAGATGCACAAAATAATGCTTTTTGCAGAGCTTGGGAGACATTAGTAAACATAAGCAGCAATCACCAAGTAAGCAGTGGCAGACTCTTAACTCAGCCATTGTTGGTAACCATCAGGGTGTGCCTCATCCCCTCATTCGACTTCGGTGTCCTCTTTGTAAGATTCTTTAAGATGTCTGTTACTTTTGATAAATAAAATAAGCATCAGTGAGTGAACGAAGTGAGAACATCAGGCTCACATGGGGCACTCGAGAGAAGTTGTCCCTTTGTGCCTATCTATATTAGGAGAAGACCTCGGTTCCATCCTGGAGTGTAAAACAGTCATTTCAAGTCTTTCTTTCTAGTTTAATTCCTTTGGGGACATAAAATTAAACATAACACCCAACGAACATTTTGATATGATTATCTTTTCTTTTTAGAATATGCCTGACACGTTTTGGAAGCTCCATTGAATTAATGGTAAAGAACTGGATTCAGTTACGTAAGAGTACAACTTCAGAGTGAAGACGCGCCAAGGTCATCACTGACTTCACAATTCAGCGTTGACTGTGGGGTGGTGTCCAGATAAAGTAGGGAGCAAGTGGGCCAGTAGGAGAGTTGACCATGTGGGCCCCACGTCGTGCTGCCGTCTGACCAGCCTGTCCAGGGGGTGACAACCCAGTAGACACTACAGATACATTAAGAAACACTACATCAACTTGGGGTTGTCCTGAAACAAACCTTTGTACTTGAACTTAGAGACTGTGTATGAATTTTAGGGTTTGTGCTTGGGGATAAGCAACAGCTACAATGAAGGACCATAACCAGTCTCAAAGATGTAATTTCAAAGAATGACAGTAAAGGTTCGCCAGGAGTAGGTATTTGACAATGCTTATTTGATACTCTTTCTCAGAGTTTCAAATAAGAGCGTACAAGCCATTAGCATCAAATAGCTTTAAGGTTGTTGTGATGCTCTTGTCCATGACGCTTTAGCTTCCGTTTCCTTTCCCCTGTAAGAGGTGTCAAAACATGGGACCCTAGAATGCATGAGGAAACGTAGACTTAGGTATAAGGAAAAACATTTGCAGGCTCTCTGTCCAGGGCTTCTTCCTATCCTGCAAGGGCTAGTGAGTCTTGGGTGTGTTTATTTTATTCTCATGTTTGTGTTTTTTAGAAGGTGGATAATTAATAAGTGGCTTAAGTTTTTTAATTAAATCATTTGATACTCTGAAGCTTCGACTAATTCTTAGACCCCAGGTGCACAGTGTAACCTTTTTCCTCAGCCTGCATGCTATTCCCGTGCACAACACGACTTAATGGCAGTGAAGGACTGGTAGACATGCCTTGGAACTACCGTCGTCCTGCAGCTAGTGGGTGTAGCTGGAAGTGAGCAAGACGTTCCTCTCTTCCCCGGACTATTCCTGATGCCAGTCTTTAGTTGAGCCTAGTGTGCTCTATCAGGGTTTCCCAAACTTGTTTGCGGAAGTGTCACCTGGGGATTTTAAGGAAAAAAATGCATATTCTGATTCAGAAGTTCTGGGAGCACCTGAGAGTGTTTCTGACAGGTTCCAGGTGATGACTTGGCATTTTGCATCCCAAGCCTTGGATGATATCAAAAATTACTTCAAACTAAGTGTCTTTCGTTCTTAGTTGAGTCTACTCCTGGATATTGTTACTCAAACTTTAAGCTGTTTAGACTTCCACCTTTACCATCAATACCTGTAAGTTAGGACTGCACTTCCATATTTAGCTAGATGTTTGGGCAACATGTGCCCTTAGTCTAAAGCAAGCTGACCACATGTTTAGGGCAGGCGGCAGTTACTTCTGAAGTGTGTTCTGCTTCCAGCTGAAACAGGTTGGCGTCCTTTTCAGTTTGGGATTCAACTACCAAGTCCTCAGTACCCAGAGAAGGGCCCCTCTAGCCCTTTTCACTCCACTAATAGGTAAACATGGAATGACCAGTCTTACCAGTCCTATGCTCTGCAAGGAAGCTTCTCAAACTAGTATCCCCTCTTCCAGACCATGAGCCTCCTTCCCTGGGAGGCCTCTGCCACCAGAGGGAGGCCTCAGCAGAGCCCCTTTCTGTCGACCTGACCAAAATCCTGCCCATCCAACACTGACCTCAACCCAGTGACAGGGCAGAATAGGGCAACCCAGAGAGGTGCCCTTCTGCCCAAGGGAGTGTTGTGTATGCTTTTTGGCGGACAGTTTTGGGTCCATCTCAGTTCTCTTTTTTTCCATTACTAGAGAAGGGTGTACCAGTTGATGAGAAACACCCTAATTTTCACAGAATGTTAAATATGCCAGGATACCAAGGAGTTTTGTTCTTTTTCTTAAATCAGTGTTATATCCACTAAGTCGCTGTAGACTAGAGATAATTTTTTCAAATGAAACCATCAGATTACAGGAGTAACTAAACTCATCACTACTGTTGGGACGGAGGGCTGACTCTGACTCTTAGCTGAGCCAAATTGAAATGGAAGTAGTGCCCATATTCCCTTGAGTAAATGTAGTTAAATCAGCAGGCTGGGAAAATGAGATCAGACAGACAGCACCGGAGGGACTGGGAAGCCCAGAGCCGCCTCTGCTCTCTCCTTAATAACGGGTCACCCGCGAAGCCTATTTTCATTCTCAGCAGAGTCCTCATGCTTGTGTATTAGGTTAGGCATGCAGAGCCTAGAAAATTCGTGTGTTCTGAGATAAAGTAGAAGAATTCCTCCCTGAGAAGGATGAGGCCACCAAAAATATCTCATCGTGAAACACCCTTGCTATATATTCACTCCTAAACAAGAAACTAGTTGTCTCGGACCTCAAGGCTTTTCTCCCTATAGTTGGAAAAACCACTGCCATTTGCAAAAGCCTCGTGAAGCACAGAACTAACCTTTGTAAGACATCACCAAATATTACCAACCTTTAGAAACCATCAAAGCCTTAGAGTCACGGTGATACGAAGAACCCCATGCTCATTTTTGTAGTCCATTTCTTTGACCTGGGGCAGTGTCTACAATTACTACTGGAGACGATCGCTCCCAGCATGTTCCCAGTTACTAGCCTAAGTGCTTGACTGGTATTGCCAAACCACCATGTCCACCTAGCCACGACTATTTAACTCCTTCTTGGCTTATAGTGAAGTCTGTGGCTCCTAGATCAGATTTTCAATCATTTTATCCTATTTCTGTCGTTTAACATTAACTTCCATTTACTCATCGGGGATGGATGTCAGGATTCCCATGCATTCTGTAACACTCATTAGCACTGTGGACTGAATAAATACTAGCAGATTCGTTACAGCAGTGCTTCTGAAAGCATACCACCCAACCACCAGCAAGCAGCATCAGTATCACCCTGGAATTGTTAGAAATGCAGCCCTGATCCCAGATCTACTGAGTCAGAGACTCGGAGAAGGGGCCAACAAGCCTTCCAGATGATTCTGATGCACACCAAAAATCATTTTCACTTTAGGAAAACTTTGGAAAGTCAGTGATGCTGACTGGTAATGACAGTTTAATTATATTAGTGGATAAACAGTGTCTACATAGTGTATAAAATCAGTGTCTCTTCTGCTCCTGAGGCACAAGACTATTATCTCTCTCTCTCTCATTTTTTTTTTTTTTTTTTTTTTGCTAATTCTCCCATTAGTCCCTTGCAAGGACTGTGCATTTGGCTATTTTGGCTTAGAAATGTCTGCGTGTAATTTAAACCTTAGCTTTCAAAAGCTATAAGCCATCTTCTGAAGATGTGTTCGCTAAGCAGCTCAGAATTTTGCCAGGAACTCTGCAGAAAGGCCTTCAGTGGCTCCTAAAGTTAGAGGAGAGATGTGCAGGGACCCAGCAAAGGTCAGGGCCTGGCTGGTGCCTGAGGCTGGCACTGAGGCTTGGGCTAGAAAATCACGTCTGGATCAGCACTGGCAAGAGACCAGTCTGCCTCCCTCAGCTGCCCTAAGGCTGCCGAAGATGGCGTGAGAAGCAGACAGGAAAGCTGGTGCAGCCAAGCTTTCTTTAGCACTGTGCATTGCACACCGTCCATCACCTTACCCGTGGAGGAGCCAGGGGGTCAGCTTTTATGGTCTTGTCCCTGGGGATGGGCTCAACTCCAAGGCCGTGCAGTAATAATTACCTGTCCTCTCAAACTGGTCACACTGCCTGAGACCTAGCCAGCCTTTCTGACTCCAGTCTCGAGGCTGCCATTTGGCCATTCCTCCTGAAACACTGCTTTCATCAAGTATCGTCCTCACTCACAAACCTTTGAAAGGAAGAAGCAAGTGAACTAGGCACCTACGAGGTGGTAGGCATTTTCGTAGGCGCAACTTCATTTAATTTTCATGACCCTGTTAGGTAGGATCTATCCTCCCTTTTATGGATGAGGAAACCAAGACTCAGAGAGGTGAAGCATCTTACTCATTACACAGCTATTAAATAGGGAAGCAAGGTTTGAAGCCAAGCCTCTCTGAATTCAAAGCCCATATGTCCCCGTCTGCCTCACCGTTTGCTACTCTGCCGCCCTATTACTTAACAGAACAAGTTCCAACTTGTCAGTCCTCCGGGGTCCTCCATTCCAAAGGTAGGCTCAAGTCAAATCAACTTGACCTCCTTCTACATCTCAACACATGCCCTTAGTTCTAGCCAGCCTTTGCTCCCCTCACTCAAATGCATGTCACAAGGCAGAGTTTGCCAACTGACAGGCTGCTCTGCTGTGCCCTCTAACCATGTTCTATTGGCCAAGGAGTTGTGACTGTTGTCTAATAATTACCGATATTTTTAAATGGGGAGATTTCCATATACACCTGTATTTCGGGCTCCTAAAGGAAAATGTCAAGGTTTGGAAACACTTTCATATTCCCACTGGATAACAATCAGCCCAAGTTTGATAGCAGCTCACCATTTCAGATGAGTGGGACATGCAGATGCCACTGGCTGGCTTCACCCATTTCCATCACCCTGCTGGCCCCTGAGGACATTTGAGTTGGAAATACTTGCCCTAGAGGGTCATTATCTTGTGATTATTTTAAATTATGCAAAAACATCTCTTTAGCTGTCTTCTAGACCTTAATTTTCCATGAGACTAGATTGTTAAGCTACCCAATTTTGGTTCTAGAATTTTCAAGATAGGAAGGGTGCCTGCGGTTCCCTCACATCCCTGTCTGGGTGTCTACATAGAACCACCCAAGGATGCGTGAGGGTGACAGGATGTAGACAGCATGGAGAGGCGGGTGTGAGGTACAAGGAGGAAGCAGGCAGAAAAACAGCACCCAGTGTTCTTGGAAACCTCTCAGAGGTGCCCCAAGAGGCAGTCTCCCCGAGCCAAGGCCAGAAGAAGGCTTATGTGTGGAACTAATCAGAGTATGTAGCTTAACATTTTGTAAATGAGAGTGAAGGGTAGCAGAATATGCCGCTCCAAAATATCACGGTGGGAGTTGAGGATGTGCCTCGACAAAATAAGCTGCTTTAGTACCCTGATTACTTTGAGCTGTAGGCCCTTGAAAAAGAGCAAATGCAGGGAGAGGCTTTCTCTGAACTCCTCTTATCTGCCTAAAGACAGATCCTCCAAAAGGAACTCAGTTGTCATTGAGGGCCCCTCTTTGGGTAATTGTTTGATTGATTGATCCAGCTAATTATCTTATTTATTTAAAGGAATAATGCTTGTATGTGGGAAGACATCCCAAGGGTACAAATGGGTTTAACAGGAGAAGTTTCCCACCGTGTCCCTCCAGGCTCCCAGATACCCTCGCTGTTACCCGGTCTATACAGACCTCTCCAGAGACAGTCTGTGCATATGTAAGCATGTAAGTTTTCATATCTGTCTTCAGCTGTGACACACTCCACCTCTCTAACTGTCCACAGAAGAAGTTCCTAGGAAGGGGAAGGTAGTGGGCTGGGGGCTGAATAGTCCACAAGTCTTGGAGGTGGGAGGAGGGGTAGTGGGGAAAACGGCAGCCGCCCTATGGAGTTATGGAGTCAGTGATGCATAATGATCAGAATAAGAGGAGGTAGTCTGTTTTGAGAACTTGCTCTGTGCTGTCCACTACAGCCGCTACATGAAGGGCTTCCCCGTGGCGTCTCTGACTCTGCACTATGAAGACAGTGTCCTTGTCACCAGTAACAAAGAAACAAGCAGTCACCTGAGATCTCAGTAACAAGTGTCAGAGCTGAGAAGCTGTTCACCTCCAAAGCCTAGCTTTTTCTCACCCTCCAATTTCTTTTATTGTGGCAAAATATACATACCATAAAATTTACCATCTCAACCATTTTTTCAGTGACATTAAGTACATTCATCTTGTTATGCAAATATCACCACCATCCATCTCCAGAACTTTTTTTTTTTTTTTTTCGGTATGCGGGCCTCTCACTGTTGTGGCCTCTCCCGTTGCGGAGCACAGGCTCCGGGCACACAGGCCCAGCGGCCATGGCTCACGGGCCCAGCCGCTCCGCGGCATGTGGGATCTTCCCGGACCGGGACACGAACCCGTGTCCCCCGCATCGGCAGGCGGACTCTCAACCACTGCGCCACCAGGGAAGCCCCATCTCCAGAACTTTTTATATTCCCCAACTGAAACTCTATACCCATTAAACAATAACTCCCCATTCCCCCTCCCGCAACCCCTGGCAACCACCATTCTACTTTCTGTCTCAGTGAGTCTGACTACTCTAGGTACCTAGTGTAAGTGAAATCGTACAATATGTGTCCTTTTGAGACTGGCTTATTTCACTCAGCATAATGTCCTCAAGGTTCATCTATATTGCAGCATGTGTCAGAATTTCCATCCTTTTTAAGGCTGTATAATATTCCGTGGCATACACACAGCACATTTTGCAAAGCCTAGCTTTCAACCACAGCACTGAGCAAAGATGCCTGACTCTTAGTAGATGTTTAAGAACTTTTTAAAACCTTTTCCTTTTTCTTTGAAATGATTTCAAACTTACCAAAAAGTTGTAAGAATAGTACTAATAACTCTTTTTCCTGAACCACTTGAGAGCAGTTGTTGACCTGATGCCCCATCATCTCCAAGTACTTCAACAGGTAATTCCTACAAACAAGGACAGTCTCCTACATAGCCACAATAAGAGCATTAGGAAATTAACATTAATACGTTACTACCATTAACCTGCAGACCTTCACTTTTGGCAGTTGTCCTGATTATATCCTTTACAGAGAAAGGCTTCCGTTCAGAATCACATGCTACATGTAGTTGTCGCTTCTCCTTTGATTCCTTCAATCTGGTATAGTTCTTTATAAAGACAACAGGCCAGATCTTTGGTAGACTGGTCCTTGGGTTTGTCTGACGATTCCTCGTGGTGAGATTCAGATTCTGCATCTTTGGCAGAGATATCGCAGAAGTGATGCTGTGTTCTTTTCATAGCATCCTACTAGGTGCATGATTTAGATTTGTCCCTTTGCTGGTGATGTTTGCCTTGATCACTTGATTAAAGATGTGTATGGGCTTCCCTGGTGGTGCAGTGGTTGAGAGTCCGCCTGCCAATGCGGGGGACGCGGGTTCGTGCCCCAGTCCGGGAAGATCCCACATGCCACGGAGCGGCTGGGCCCGTGAGCCATGGCCGCTGAGCCTGCACATCCGGAGCCTGTGCTCCGCAACAGGAGAGGCCACAACAGTGAGAGGCCCGCGTACCGCAAAAAAAAATGTGTCTGCCAGGTTGCTGTTTTATCCCTTTGTAATTCATTAATATCTTGTGGGGAGATACTTTTAGACTTTGTAAGCATTCTGCTCTTCATCAAACATTCACACCTATTGATGTTTCTCCACTGAACTAAGTATCGCTGTGACAAGGGCCCAAGTGGTACTTTTCTAATTTCATCATTCCTTCTACAATTATTAGTTGGCATCCTACTGTAATGAAAACTCTCCCTTGTCCTCATTTATTTATTCTCTTATTTATTTCTATTCATGTTGACCCATGGATTCCTATTTAATCAATGTGTTCTATTAGCGTTAGAGTTATTTCTTTTGATGCTCAAATTGTCCCAGTTTGGCCAATGGGTTTTTGTATCCGTGGGGCTTTTCTCCATCTCTCTTTCAGCACTTCCTTCCTTTCTGGCACAAGAAGATGCCCCAAGCTCATGTTGTACTTTCCCTTGGGATCTGCCATTTTTCCAAGGAGGCTTGATTCCTTTGGCTGGTATTTAAAAATCAAATCTGAGTGCTATAGATGTGCCTCTTTCCCCAGACCCTCTTGGAATTCAACTAGTTTCCTTCCTTCCTTTAAGAGTAATTATTTTTTCTACCGCTTTCCCATTATCCTGAACACATTCACACCAGATCGGTACCACTGTTCAGAACCCACCTCCCATCACTGGCACCACCTCAGGCTCCCACTGATACCCCTCATACCCCTCACGCTGTTCTGGCTCCGGCACCACGCTCAGATCTTCTTCCCCCACTCTCCCATCTCCATGCATGCTTACTTTGCTCAGCCCCACCTGGTGGCCCTGTGACTTTGCAAACCCTTGACCTGACCCCCACCTCAAGGTCCCACGGTATGAATGGGCCAGGGGATAGTGACAATGAAGAGATGAAATGGCAGGAGCAGTGGAATCAAATCCACACCACTTGACAGCCCCTGCCCTGTGAAGCAGGTGGCTTGGCTGACTTCAGGCTTGTCCGCAAGAGGAAACAGTAGGGTCACCTCCCGGACGGTGTGGACCACAGAGAGGCCTTGGGGTCAAGCTCACTCTTTCTTTTTTCTTTGTTCACGCTGTCTCATCATCCCCACCCCTCCCCCATCTACTTTTTGGGTCCTCTTGCCATGGCTCAGTGTCAGCCCCTCGGGTGGCAGGCCGCCTGTCTTTCTGATGTCTGCTTATTCCTCGTCACCAAGTTAGGCCACCTGAAAAATACCCACCAGTTTGGTGAAAGTCCACAAGCTGTGGAAACTAACAGAAACTTATTTATATTCCATACGTTATTAATAAGCTAGGATTTCACTGATGTCCATTTGAAGCACAAATCTCTCCATAAACGCTTGGCAAGCGTGGATGAAAACACAGAGAACGTTATTCGCTGAAATCGCCGGAAAAAGAGTATTGTGTTACGTCATTGCACTTTTCCTCATTAAGTTCACCGTGGGAACATTTTGTGGTTTGCAGTTGTAAGATGAGTCCTATGCAACCTGGAGACCCAGGACCACTTCTCTCCTGCCTTGGCCCAGGCTCCCACCTCCTTACAAGTCCCCGAGGAGATGTTTGCACAGTTGTTGCTGGCAAAGTGGTCCTTTATGATCAGCAGAGCCTCTGGCCCCAAACCCTGATGCAGAACTCCAGGAAAATAAGCTGGACCACATGGGGGCTGTGTTCACCCCAGCCAGCTCTCAGATGGCACAGCCTTGAACCAAAGCCAGCTTGAAGAAGGTGGCTCTGCCTGCTTCCCTGTGCTGCACCCAAGTCTTGGAACTTACCACTCCAAGGGGATGCAGGCCTCTCCCACCCGAGGCAGAGGAAGAGAGGGAGAAAGATGGGTAGCAGGGAGGGCCACGTGGGGTGGAGCAGAGCTGAGCCCTGGAGCTAGAGAGGGAGGGACAGCGTGAGATATAGAGAAGGCCCTACCAGGGCCCATAGAGCCAGCCTGTGTTCTCATCACATGCCTCCAGAACAGAAAAGAAAGAGGTAGAGGATGCCAGGGCCTGCCCTGAGGGAACAGAGTTACCTCTGTGCCCACTCTAATCTCATATGACAGTCAGAGAAAGGCAATGACCAGGGCACTGGACCTGCGAGTGGAGACCAGCGACATCACACTAACCCTGCCACCCCACTAGGGCCCTAGAATTGAACTGTTCCAACAAGGGCTGTTCCCCCTGGCCAGGGGGGGTCTCTTCGTTGAGATAAACCCAAGTGCAGAGTGAGAGGGACTGGAAGGGCCAAGGGAGGCAAGAGCAGGCCTTCCACAAATCTGTCAAGGGTTGTTGTAAGATGGAAACAGGGGGCTTCCCCGGTGGCGCAGTTGTTGAGAATCCACCTGCCATTGCAGGGGACATGGGTTCGAGCCTCGGTCCGGGAAGATCCCACATGCCGCGGAGCGGCTGGGCCCGTGAGCCATGGCTGCTGAGCCTGCGCTCTAGAGCCCACGAACCACAACTACTGAAGCCCATGCACCACAGCTACTGTGCCTGAACTCTGGAGCCTGCAAGCAACAACTACTTAGCCCGTGTGCCACAAGTACTGAAGCCCCCGCGCCTAAAGCCCGTGTTCCACAACAAGAGAAGCCACCGCAATGAGAAGCCCGCGCACCGCAACAAAGAGTAGCTCCCGCTCGCCACAACTAGAGAAAAGCCCATGTGCAGCAACAAAGACCCAACGCAGCCAAAACTAAATAAATAAAATAAAATAATTGGAAACAGGAGGTGCATGGTTCCCGGAGGTTACCTAGGGGATGGTTTTTAGGTTCCCTCATGTAAGTCTGACTTGTGGCCTATCCATTCGTGAGGAGTGACACAGCTACAACTTCAAGGGACAGGGTCGCCTTACTCAACCACTACCTCTGTTATCTGGCAGCTTTCTCATTCCATGGGCTCTGAGACGTGGCACTCCACTCATGGCCAGGCTCTGCGGGGATAGAAAAGGAATAAGATATAGAAAGAGGAGAGAAAGAGGAATAGGGGAGGGAACAGCTGCTAAGAAGAACCTCAGAAACACTCACGTCCCTTAGTTCACCCCTTTCCATCATTTATCCGTGAGTTACCCGTGCCTGCAGAGCACTGGTCCGTGCAGAGCACATAGTAAGCACTCATTAAATATTGTGATTGCTCATAGTAGCAACCGAAGCAGTAGGTGTTGTTGTTGATGACTCATTTAACCAACGCCCCAGAGTGCAGACTAGCCATTATACCCCTATTTTACAGAAACTGAAGTCCAGAGCTGTGAAGTAGCCTGGTTGCCAGCTGGCCTGAGGGCAGCATAGCTGGGGCAAGGGTTTGTCTCCTGCCGGAGATCAGGGAGCCTAGCTCAAGGCGTGGAACTAGAGCAAGATCCAAAAGATGGGGGGAAAGGGAAAAGAGAGATCATAAGCGTGAGGCGTGGACGCAGCCTGGGAGAGAGGAGAGCTGGGGGATAGGAGGGTCCCCAGAAGTTTGGGGGGGTTGCAGAAGGCAGGAGGCAGCGGCGACCGGTCTGGGCTCTGAAGTGAAACCCACCTGGGTGAATGCACCGCATTCGGTAGCTGAGTGATCTGGGGCAAGTCTTCCTAACGCCCTGAGCCTCCGTTTCCTCTTCAGTAAAATGGGGGAAATGGTGGTTCCTACTTCACGGAGCTACTGATGGAATTGATGAAAGAATGTGCAGCACACAGCTCTTAATCATCACTCAGCAAACTGCAGTTATTATCATAGAGCCAAAGAGAGATGGCAGACCCATCCGTCCTTCTCAGATCCACACCACGTGTTCATGACAGGAGAAGGGACCAGTGAGACTCCGCCATGCATTTTCCTAGAGGAAAAGTTTCTATCAGAAGAGAGCTGCTTGGCTCCTTCCCTCACAGTTTAGAGGAGCTGGGTGATGTGCCCCAGCTCTGTCACTTCTACCTGTGCGACCATGGGCAAGTGACTGGTCCTCTCTGAACATCAGTTTCCTCATCTATAAAATTGCCTTGAGGACTATAGAAATTCTTTAAACAGAAATACTGGTATTGATTTTTACCTGGAGAGGCAAAGTAACCAAGCTGGAGAAGGCACAGACTTCGACTTCAGAGAGATCAAGCTCAATTCCCAGCTCCCCTAAAAAGTAGCTGAGCAGCCTTGGACAAGTTTCTCAGCCTCTCTGTTTCCTCCTCCATGTGGCAGAGCTCCTCCGTGTGGCATAAATTACTGAGATAATGCATGTGAAGCCCTGGGTACTATCTGGTATGTAGTAAGGACTTTAAAAACAGTAGTTGTTATTATTATTGCCTGTCTGTTTCACTCTTGGCCTGAGCCAGATCCTGGCCTGACCTTGACTTCTATCTCACCCTGCTTTTACCCCCGGTTTTCCAGTCGAGTGTGGCCTGAAAGCTGTTTTTGTGGGGCAACCACCCAGCCCCAACCACAGCGCTGGTCTCATCAGTGCCACCGCTAGAAACATCCAGAGGCAGTGTAAGTAAACACGTGCTCCCTGCTGGCCCTGGAGGCCACCAGCCTCGAAGGAGGTCAGGTGGAGGGTGGCAGCCTGGTTGGATGGAAATAACAACCAAGCCCAGGGACAGGGCAGGCCACGAAAGACCCTTGGCCAGGCAAAGCAGCAAGACAGGTTCTGAAGCCAGAGGGTATCCAGGCCAAGTCCCCAGCTTCTGTCTCACCACCCCAACTGGGCCTGGCATCACCCACCCCATCCCAGAGCTAGCATCTGCCTCTCAGTGCCCCCCCACTGGCCTTGCCCCCAGGAGTGACCACAACAGCAGCCTTGACAAAAGTACACACCCTGGGTACCTTACACACAGCATCTCGTGAATGCCCTCACCATCTGAGGTGATGGGTGCCATCACTGATGAAGCAACGAAGTCTCAGTAAGACGACTGGCCCCAAATCATAAAGTTGCAGGGATGCCTGGAATCGGAATCCAAGTCTGGCTCCAAACCCCAGGTTTCACCCTGCTCCACCCTGGAAAATCACTTCTACTTGCCCTGGAGTCAACCTTCAGAGCCACGCAGGCTCTGCTGACCCTTCTTTTGTCAGCACCAAGCACACTCCAACACCCAGTGAAACAAGCAAGTTTGCTGAACGGCTCTACAAATGGATACAGAAACAAGAATCCGAGTGGGAAATGTTTCTCTGAAGGAGAAGGGCGTGGACTGAGCACTCATCAGGACTTCACATACTGCTTTGCAAGTGCTCATTCATTTCAGCCTCAGGACCACCCGATCGGGTCAGTGGTCTGATCCTCATTCTACAACTGAAAGAATGGAGACTAGAGGTTAAGTAAGGTACCTGCCCAAGGATTGCATTGCTCTTAAGTGGCAGGGCTGAGTGTGGACCCGGGACTGGGATGCTGACATGGTGAGGACCACAAACGCCTTCCCCTCTGTGGGGCCACCACCCGGCATGGACCTGGCCCACCATGGGTGAGCACCACGAGTCTGGTCATTGAATAGACCCACAGGTAAACAGATTACTTCTTAGGCTCCTTGAAGTTCTAGAAGGATAGTATAGGTGTAAAAAGTGTGGACTCCAGAGCCCCATGACGTAGATTCCTCATCCCGGCTGCCCCCAACCAGCTGTGTGTTCTTGAGTGAGTTACTTCATTCTCCTGTCCCTCAGTTTTCCCATCTGTAAAATGGGGATTATAGTGGTGCCTGCCTCAGAGGGCTGATATGAGGAGCCAGTGAGTCAACATTTGTAACATTCTTAGAACATTTCCTGGCACAAAACAAGTTTCAGTGGAATGCTTGTTAAGTTAAAAAAGTTATATGTATATATTGTTGACAAATAAAATGCACAACCTAAAAGTTGAGAGTTGTTTCATTCTGCGGACATTCTTAGGACTTCAAGCCTGGGAGACAGCCTCTCAGATAATGCTGAGAAAACTGTTCTGAAGAGGAAGGCGGGGAGCCAGGACATATAGGAGTTTTTGCAACAAAACCAGATAGTTCAGAACAAAAGGTTAAACTAGAAAACTAAAAGAAAATTAAAATTAAAATTAAAATTAAAAGAAAACTAGATATCTCACAGTAAGGAATTCAGTGCTCTTCTGTGTATGGGAAGATACAAGAACCTGGCCTCACTGAAGTCATTCCTTTGATATGCACCTCAGCTATCTGGGGCCAGTATCCTCTGCTTTCTAATCCTGAGATTTCTCAGGTGCACAGTCTGGAGGTGGCTGCAGTCTGATGGCTGCTAGATGGCGGGCAATCCTTGTTTCTATCCTGAGTTCCCTCAGGGCTCACTGCCCACATGGCAGTAATATAATGGCTTGAAGGCTGCAAACACATTTACTGATTTGGTTTTAGTTCTCAATATAATAGAAAGAGATATATATTCATATATTTATAACTCTACTTCATAGCTGTCTCAATTCATTTTTGGAAGTCACATTGTGTGAACCTTTAAAATTATGCAGTTATTGAAGCTAGTATCTGACCTGATAAAAATATTACCTCTCAGTTGCTTGTGGATTTAGATAACTTTGCACAAAATCTTAATTTATATTTTGTTTTACATTAGAGATGGACATCAGGCCTTGATCAGGAACACTTGCGCGGGTGGTGGGGGTTGTTCCCCATTAATCTTGGCACTTGAGTTGCTTTGCTCCCTTTCTATTTAAGATGAAACAACGCAAAAGGGGTGGTTTTAAACGCCAAAGCTGAGAACATTGTGCTGCTAGGGAAAAGCACAGAGCAGAGCTTCTCAGAAGCCCTCAGGTGAAGATTAAAAATGCAAGTGACTCGTGGGAGATAGAAAGGGGCCATTCCCGGGAGGGAGCTTGGTGAGCCCCCCTGTTCCTGGGGACCCATCAGAGACCAAGGGCAGCGCTCACGCAGCCATTCCACACACACCCACTGTCTGTGCCTCTGGAAGCCAGGCCCTGGTGTCTGTAATAAGGTGTCAGGCCTGCCTCTGGGGAGCTCACTTCAACTGTGGGTGCAGAGGCAGCATTGAAATAGTGTAGCTGAGCCTCACAAGCCCGCCAAGGCCCTGCTTTCAGTCCTGCGCATAGAAGGATGGAGAAAATGTCCTCTGCCAGGATCCTCAGAGGGAGAATGTTTTATCTCCTTGAAAGAAGTACTTTGATAGAATGATCAGGATGCAGGGTGAGACCCATAGCACATGTACAAATAAAAAACGATATGACTGAAAGGTTCAGAGACCAGGAGACAGGAAAGGGACTGAGTCTTCTCCAAGGACGAAGAGGGTAAATTCTGTTCATGAGGAATGAGAATGGTAGGGGCTGCCAAGGGGCCACCGGAGAGACAGCCTGCTGGCAGGATAACCAAAGAGAAGGCAGAGAACGGAACTTCCTGAAAGGAGAACTTTAGGGTTTTTACTGTGGAAAACATGTTTTATGTTTTATGCTTAGTGAGTGGGCCTCTGGCCCACTTACTAAATCTTGAGTGAAGGCTACATTGACCACTGCTGCTATGTGTGAGTGGATGATTTTGAAAGCACTCAGAGTGGCTGAGTTTTATAAAAATAATAGCTCTCATATGTCAGGCCTTATTCTGTGTGTTTTACATGGATGGACTCATTTAACCCTCATGACAGTCCTGTAAACTGAGTCCTATCATTACCCCCTTCTTCCAGGTGAGGAAAGTAAGGCTCAAGGAGAGAAAATAACCTGCCCCAAGCTCACAGTTAGTGGATGGTGGAGCCATGATTGAGCTCAGGCAGCCTGGCTCTAGGCCTGGGCAAAAAGGACCCCTGCTCCAGGCCACGCATTTTAGACGCCCCTGCTCTGGTTCTGCCTTGGATTTTCACTTTTAAAAAGTATTCGAAGAGGGCTTCCCTGGTGGTGCAGTGGTTAAGAATCCTCCTGCCAATGCAGGAGACACGGGTTCAAGGCCTGGTCCGGGAAGATTCCCACATGCCGCGGAGCAATGAAGCCCGCGTGCCACAACTACTGAGCCTGTACTCTAGAGCCTGCGAGCCACAACTACTGAAGCCTGCATGCCTAGAGCCCGTGCTCCGCAGCAAGAGAAGCCACCGCAATGAGAAGCCCATGCACTGCAACGATGAGTAGCCCGCGCTCGCCACATCTAAAGAAAGCCCGAGCGCAGCAATGAAGACCCAACACAGCCAAAAAGAGAAAAACAAATACCGTGTGCAACCAAAAATAAAATTAAAATAAACAAATTTATATTATAAAAAAGTATTTGAAGCATTTTATTTTATGAGAGAGAACCACTAAAGTCTTGTGCCATGTTCTATGGATATTCAGGCGTGCCTGCACTCTTATGTACTGTGAATATATTTAAAAGTTAGCCAATGTGAACAGGTGAAATCCTTTTATTACCAAGTTGCTTAAAGGCTTTGCAGATGTATTGTTTTCCTGAGGAACTGGTAGGCCCTATATCACCAATATGAATCTGGGCATATCTCTTTTTTCCTAACTCATCACTTGAATCCTCCCTCTCTCTAAAACTCTATTATTATAAAGTTTAATATCTTGCTTTTGAATATTCCGAAGACACCAGGGCCTTAGTCCTGCTTCTGAAATACAGGATGTAGGGAGAGCTGGAAAGTCCACATCCCTCTTTGATAAGAGCTCTTGCCTCTCTGCACCACAAGGGGGCACTGCTGAACACCAGTTCTGCACAGCCCTATGGACACATAAACCACTGTGAGGTGGTCCCTGCTTTCCTGTATCTGCTGTTTCTGCAGTGGTGTCCCACTTTGGTGTCCCCAAAGTTGGCTCCCTTGGTTCATGTTCAGACATGATTCCCCAGGATGAGACCCTGAGCAGCTTCCACTGCTGTCCCACTGTTGAGCCTGAATCATTCACCACCTAGCCTCCCATGTTTTTCTTGGTAAGCATTATGGGCTGAATGTTTCTGTCCTCTCCTCCCTCTAAACTCATATGTTGAAGCCCTAGCCCGCAGTATGACTGTATTTGGAGACAGGGCTTTTATGGAATTAAGGTTAGGTTAGGCCAGATCCAATTGAATTAGTGTCCTTATAAGAAGAGAAACAAACCAGAGAGCTTTTGTGCTGTGACTCCTTGCCATGTGAGGACACAGTGGGAAGGTAGCCATCCGCAAGCCAGGAAGAAGGCTGTCACCAGATTCTGACCAGGCTGGCACACTGATCTTGGACTTCCAGTCTCCAGAACCATGAGAAAAAGAAATTTCTGTTGTTTAAGCTGCCCAATCTATGGTATGTTGTAATTGCAGCCTGAGCAGACAAAATGAGTTTGTCTGTGGGGCACTTCATCTCCATTCCTTCCAACCTACTTTGATCAGGGTCATCCGGGTCCTACCTGACAGAGCCATTTGGGGAGGGAATTCCAGGATACAGAGTACCCAGGGCCTGGTCAAGAAGTAGGGGAGACATAGGATCCAGGTGAGCACATCCCTTGACCTTTGTCCTGTAGGGAGGGGCATGGCCAAATACTGTATGTTTTCACTTATATGTGGAGTCTAAAAAATAAAACAAGTGAACAAACATAACGAAACAGAGATAGACTCACAGATAGAGAACAAACTAATGGTTATCAGTGGGGATAGGGAAGGGGGGGCAATATAGGGGTAGGGAATTAAGAGGTACAAACTACTATGTATAAAATAGATAAGACACAAGGATACAAAGGTACATTCAAATGTACAGCACAGGGAATATAGCCAATATTTTATAATAACTTTATATTGTGTATAATCTATAAAAATATCGAATCACTGTGTTATACAGCTAAAACTAATATAATATTATAAGTCAACTATACTTCAGTAAAAAAAAAATGGTATGGCCACTTTGGAAGACAGTTTGGTGGTTTGTTCCAAAACTAAAGATACTCTTACCATATGATCCAGCAATCATGGTCCTTGGTATTTACTCAGAGTTAAAAACTGTGTCCACACAAAACCTTCATGCAATATTTACAGAAACTTTATTCATAATGGCAAAAACTGGGAAACAATCAAGGCGTCCTTCAGTAGGTGAATGGATAAATAAACTGTGGTACATCCGGACAATGGAATGTCATCCAGTGCTAAAAAGAAATAAGCTATCAAGCCTTGAAAAGACTTGGAAGAAAGTCTTAAATGCTTTTGGAAGAAAGCATTTCTTCCAAAAGCAATGGAAGAAACTTAAATGCGTATTACTAAGTGAAAGAAGCCAATCTGAAAGGGTTACATACTGTATGATTCCAACTAGATGACATCCTGGAAAAGGCAAAACTATGGAGACAGTAGAAAGGTCAGTGGTGGCCAGTGGTTGTGCAGGGGGAGATGAACACAGAGGATTTTTAAGGCCGTGAAAACACTGCGTATGACATTATAATTAATGATGGATACATGTCATTATACTTTCATCCAAACCCATAGAATGTACAACACCAAGAGTGAACCTTAAGGTAAACTCTGGACTGTGGGTGATTATGATGTGTCAATGTAGATCCATCTTTGGTAACAAACGTACCATTCTGGTGAGTGATGTAGGTAATGGCAGAGGCTGGAAACGTGTGGGGAGGGGGGTATATTGGAAACCTCTATACCTTCCTCTCAGTCTTGCTATGAACCTAAAACTGCCCCCCACCGCACCAAATGAAGACTTTTTTTTTAAAAAGGCATGGAAATGTGGAATCGTTTTGTTTTTTAAGAATCAAGAGCTGGAGATACGTGCCAGAAGAGGAAGAGGAATTATATTCTTCACGACTTCTTTATTGTTTGCTATCCGCCTTCATGTCATCCCCTCCAGCAGTGAGTATCACTTTGCCCATCTCTCTGGAAGAGGCTGCGAAGGCTGCAGCAAGCATTTGGAAGCAGCTGAAAGCTCATTTCAAATAGCTGCTAGGAGAGCAATGGCTCATCTAGACACATCTTCTCAATTCAGGGTTCAGGAATGCAGAAATCTCACTCAGCCCTGCACCCAGCCCCAGACAGCCCTCAGAGAATATTTTCTGTCCCGTTGCAATGGAGCCGTGCACAGGGCACGTGACCTCTGCGAGAAACTTGCATCTCAGGTCTGGAAGGAGGACAGAGCAACCTAGAAATTCATGTCTCCTGCGGCCTGTGTGCTGGCGTGTGGGCGGAGTGCCGCACCAGGCAGCATGATGTGACGAACAAACCCCAGCCCTTAGGTGACACCACCTCCATTGGCAGGGACTGTGTGACTGTGTTCCAAATTGCTTTTGCCTTTCATTGCACAGCCCAACCCAGAAGAGCCTTTCCTTTCATCACAGAGTGGAAAAATTCTTGGTGGCATTCTCCCAGAGCTGGGACCCAATCACAAGTCCCAAGGGCCCCACCTCCCCTGACCAGGTGCTTCTGGGGCATTCATGGCAGAGCAGGTCCTGTTGGGAGCTCTGGACACATGGTTCAGCCCTGGCCACACATTCAAAGAGGGGAGGAAGGAGGAGACAGATTATTTTGCTGTCGTTTTGTAACTGTTTGACTTTTTTTTTTTTTAAACAATCTGCTCAGAGCAAAAAAATGAAAACTTTTCCACTGTTGTTTGGGAAACTCACGGGTATATTATAGCAGGACTCTGGGTCATGTCAGCCAGCCTGACATGGTAGGGTTGAGACAGCCCAGGGCTATAGAACTGATGTAGCTACTCCTCCCTCAAGGACGGGCAGCATAACTCTCCCTGTGCTGTAAGTGTGGGCTTCACACAGTGACTTCCTCCAAAGAGGACCTACAGAAATGAGGCAAAGGTAACTTGACAGCCAGGTGTCAAGGTCAACATCAGCAGTGATTAGTCATGTCGATAGTGTGTTCCCTTGACATGAGGTGATGTGAATGGCACTTTACCTCTGTGGTCTTCCTCCCCAAAGCCTCTAACCTCAGTCTAATCCTGAGAAAAATAACAGACAAATTCCAATTGGGGGCTGTTCTGCAAAATACCTGAGCAGTACTTCTCAAACTGTCAAGGTCATAGAAGCAAGAAAAGTCTGGGAAACTGTCACAGCCAAGAGGATCCTAAAAAGACATGGTCACTAATATAAGTTCACTAAATATAAGGATCCCATCTAGGATCCTGGAACAGAAGAACATTAAGTAAAAACTAAGGAAATCTTGGGACTTCCCTGGTGGTCCAGTGGTTAAGACTGTGCTTCCAGTGCAAGGGGCCCGGGTTCATTCCCTGGTTGGGGAACTAGATCTTGCATGCGGCAACTAAGGCCCATTGCAGCCTAAATAAATAATAAAATAAGTATATTTTTTAAAAACTAAGGAAACCTTAATAGTTGTTAATAATAATATATCAATATTGACTCATTGATTTTGATTACCATGCTAATATAAGATGTCAATAACAGAAAACTGGGTGTAGAAAAAATGGGAACTCTCTGTATTACCTTTGCAAATTTCTTCTGTAAATCTAAAATTGTTTGAAAATGTGAAGTTTCTTTTAAAAATGAACGGATTTGTTTTCATTTTTTGCCTTCCTTGTTTGCCCCCTTACATCACCTTCTTACAAGCCTTGGCATCTTTGATCTGGTCTTACATCTTTTTTAATCTATTTACCAGTTTATTTACTTTCTCTCCCACTTCGGGGATATTTATAAAAGTTCAGTCTACCCAGCCGGTAATTCATCCAGAGATGGACACACCAGTATCCATCAATCCTCCTCAGGCATTTTTAAGGGAGCTCCCAAGGGTCTGGGACCAACATCCTATTCAAATGCGTTTTGCATGGCTACTTGGCTAAATCAGATATTTCACAGGGAGTTCAGGCTCTCCGGGGAGGAAGGGGAGGGGAAAAGGAGGGGGAAAAGAAGAAAAGGAATATTTATAACTTGTGTACTGCTAATATTCTGCGGACTGTTTTGAAAGAAAATAAAGGAGCCCCCCAGCCCCTCAAAAGAATTGAACTGCACCCCAATCCCATGCCCCTGGTGGTTCAAAGACCTCTCAGATTTACCAGGCTCTCCAAGGAAGCAAGAGACTCAAGCAAGACCCAACCCAGTTCTTCCTCTGCATCCTTGCCCCTGTGTACGCAAACTCCGGGAAACTCATCCCCTCCCTTGATTTCCACAAAATCTCGCTGACTCCAAGCATTCGTTAGAAGAAAGAGATGTTTTTGAAATTCAAGGGCATGGAGGGAGATGAAGGAGGATTTTTTTGTCTCAGCAACTCAAACACTTTCCAGCTAGACACTGGCATCACTATCTGTAAATGGCCACCTGCTCTGGAGCCTCAGGACACTTTCCACTGGTCCCCTTTCCCCACAAGATCCCCAAAGTCACCCCCATCCTGGGCTTTTCTCTATCTCCCCCTCTTAGGAAAAAGAATAAAAATATTTTTACTGCTAGGGTTCTTGTCCATGCCCTTGGAGTCTGGGTCACACCTTATATCCCAAGCAGCTCACCAAGATATGTTCCCAAAGACAGTCCCCTTCCTAAGAGGGATCCTGCTTCCAGCAGTTAAGAAAATCTTTGCCTAATCATGTCTGGCATCATTTACCAGCTCATCTTCTACCCTGGCCCTGTTCCTTCTGCATTCATCTACCCTCTTCCAACCAAGAATAAACCCTAGCTTTTAATGTTAATCTTTGAAGCTGGGTTCATATAAAATATTTGTCCATGTCATCATCTTATTAAACTCCTATCCATAAACTTACCTTCAGTCAAAGTTGTAGGCGAGGCAAATGTGCTTTGCTGCCTTGGATTACGTACACACTTCTACTCAACACTAAAGGGAGACCAACCCATTACAGAACCACAGTTCTTACTGCCCAGGTCAATCTTGTCCTCTTTGGATAAAAATTTACACCTGTAAATATTAAAGTCAATAATAAAAAGAACAAGATATGACAAAATATCTTTCGACCCTTACAGAATTACTTTTTCTTAAGCATGCTTTGGTATTTTGCCTTGGGCGCTGAAAGATGCCATGAGAGGATGTCGTAAGAGCTTCACTTTTATTTACTATGAGGATGTTGCTGAGGATAACACTGTTTGGATCTCGTTTCCTTCTTTGTTTTGACTACTAGGAAACTCAAAGTTCAAGTTATAGCCCACCTCAATTAACTGATCGGAATCTTATGACAAACATGGTACAAAAATCTCATAGATCATACAATTTATCCAATTAAAGTATAAGGTTCAATGGCTTTTAGTGTATTCATATGCTGTGCATCCATGACCACAATCAATTTTAGAACATCTTCATTACTCCAAAAAGAATTCCCATATCCGTTAGCTATCACCCTTCAACCTTTTTCCCCCAGTGCTCAGTAAACACTAATCTACTTTCTGTCTCTATAAATTAGCCTATTCTGCCTGTTACAAATTTGCCTAGTTTGCCTATTATGTATAAATGGAATCATACAATATGTGGTCCTCTGTGACCAGCATAATGTTTTCAAGATTCATTCATGTTGTAACATGTATCAGTACTTCATTCCTTTTTATTGACAAATAATATTCCATTGTGTGGAGACACCACATTTTATTTATGTACTCATCAGTTGATGGACTCTTGGGTTTTTCCCACTTTTTTCTATTATGAATAGTGCTTCTATGAACATAAGTGTACAAGTTTTTGTATGGACATATGTTCTCCTTTCTCTTGGATATGCACCTAGGAGTGCAGTTGCTGGATCATATGGCAACTCTCTGTGTAACAGTTTGAGAAACTGCCACTGTGTTTCCATCTTTGCTTTGACTGTCAAAATGCGACACCACTTTATATTCCCACAAGCAGTCTATGAGGGTTTTGTTTTCCCATATTTTTCCCAATGCTTCTTCTTACCTATCTTTGATTATAGCCATGCTAGTGGGTATGAAGTAATATATCATTGCGATTTTGATTTGCATTTCCCTGATGACTAATGATGTTGAACATTTTACCATGTGCTTATTGACCATTTGCATATCTTCTTTAAAAAGCTGTCTACTCAGATCCTTGGCTCATTTTAAAAATTGGGTTGTCTGTCTTTATATTATTGGGTCGTAAGCATTTAGAAAGTTCCTCATGAGATATATGATTTGCAAAATTTTTCTCCCATTCTGTGAGCTGCCTTTTCATTTTTTCATCGGTGTCCTTTGAAGCCCCACAGTTTTCCATTTTAATAATGTTCAGTTTATTTTTTTTCTTTCTCTGCTTGTGCTTTTGGTGTCATAGCTAAGAAACCATTGCCCTATCCAAGATCACAAAAATTTATACTTGTTTTCTTCTAAGAGGAACTATATCTTCTCATTCATTAGCCAGCACCTGCCCATGAACCAGGGTTCCTCTTTCCCCTCACACTATGGCTAACACTTAGCATTACACGACTTTCTAATTTCCACTCATCTGATGGGTATACACGGTAAAGTTTCAGGTTGAACTTTTGAAATAAACTTTTAAAGTTTTTTCTCCTTTTGGGAAAATATGAATGGAGGGGGGGAAGGAAAGGAAGAGGCAGCTGGCTGGGTGGGCAGAACCAGGAGGTGAAGTTTGTTCAACTGCTTGGGCCCCTGTGCAATCCTAGAGGCAGACCGAGTGGTCACGGGCCACCTTGGGGAGAAGGAAGCAATGCAGTTGGACTTTGGGGAGCTGGCTTCCCAGGCAGCTTGGCTGGAAGGAGTCCATCCCATATGACCAAGGCTGGCTGTGGTTGCCTCCCAGAGGACCCTGGGAGCTCAGGGAGGCTGGAATCCAGCCTTGTTCTCACCAGGACGCCCCCTCCTTATGTTTCTCTCTCCCTTCTTTCTGGGGGATTAGAGACTCTATCTTAGGGAGACCTATATCATTTTGATTTTTTAAAAAATTTTATTGGAGTATAGTTGATTTACAATGTTGTGTTAGTTTCAGGTGTACAGCAAAGTGATTCAGTTATACATATACATATATCATTCTTTTTCAGATCTTTTTCCCATATAGGTTATCACAGAATATTGAGTAGAGCTCCCTGTGCTATGCAGTAGGTCCTTGTTGGTTATCTAATCTTATATACAGTAGTGTGTATGTTAATCTCAAGTTCCTGATTTATCCCTCCCCCCAATGTTTCCCCTTTGGTAGCCACAAGCTTGTTTTTTTGTTTTGTTTTTTGTTTATTTAATTTTTAAAAATATTTATTTATTTTGCTGCCCCAGGTCTTAGTTGCGGCATATGGGTTCTTCATTGTGGCATGCGAGATTTTTAGTTGTGGTGAGCAGGATATTTAGCTGCGGCATGCGAACTCTTAGTTGTGGCACGTGGGATCTAGTTCCCTGACCAGGGATTGAACCTGGCCCCCCTGCACTAGGAGCGTGGAGTCTTAGCCACTGGACCACCAGGGAAGCCCCCCACAAGTTTGTTTTTCATATCTGTAAGTCTGTTTCTGTTTTGTAAGTTCATTTATATCAGTTTAAAAAATTAGATTCCTATATCATTTTGTTTAATCTTCACCTCGTTTGCTTTCTCTTCCATTCCTTTCCTCACTCTCTCCTGCCCTTCTTTTCCTGCTCTCCTCACAGGACAGATGTGGCCCAAACCCGAGTCTTTAGGAATATCTGCAGGGACACCAGCTGCCTTCTCCTGGGACCAGGGAACCCCTGACCCCTCTGACTGTTCAGTTTCATCCAAGGACCTTGGTTCTCTGGCCAAAATATTTGCGCTGAAGTCAGCAGGATCCTCTAGCTGTTAAGATAACTTGCTACAATCCCTGAAGATTTGCACATGTAGAAGGAAGAGGGCGATGCTATTTTGTTAAACCGTGGCTGCAGCTGGAGCTGGCTTGCCTAAGAAGAGCATCACCCAGTTCTTCACAGGGATAGTGCATCTCTTTTGGAAATACCTAGACACGCAAGAGATGTGTAGGAAAAAAAAAAAAAAACAGTTTAATTGCTCTGATTAAAAGGGAACAGCAGCTTGGAACTTGGCTAGCAGCTGCATGCAAGGTTTGTAGGAGTTAATGGGGGACTTGACGGCAGAGTAATTTACTTTGGGGATGACACCCTTTGTTAACTGCAGAATTTCAGGAAACATCTGCTAAACTTGACAGCTGTGTGCTGGCGGTCATTGAAAACCAGCATTAAGTTGACAGGGACAGAAAGAAAGAGACAGTCCCAGGGGGAAGACAGGAATGAGATTGAGTGCTCAGTGCCAACAGGAAATCAAAGGCAGGAAGTGATCAGTAAAGTATAAGCCCCAGGGGGTGGGGGTCTGGGAACATTTGGGAAAGAGCTCCAGGCTTTTCCATAATATGCAGATGTGGGCTCTCAGGAAGGAGGACCCCAGACTGGTGAACTTGGGGATATGCAAACTTAAGGCATCTGGGATACACGTGTGCAAGCACACACACACACACTCCTGTGCAGGACCAGATCTTCCTGAGCAGTGATTCTCCACATTGGCTGCAAATTTGAATTGCCTGAGGCCTTTAAAAGACGTGCCAAGCCTACCCTTCCACCAAACCAATGACATCACAATCATCAGGCTTTCAGAGCTTCCAGGTGCTTTCGCGATGCCCTAGAGCAAGGGACCCTGCCAACACCAGCCCTACAGAAAACTGATGTCATTTATGGCCTCCCGCAGCAAAAGACTCACCTGAACCCACACTCCTTTCCCTCACGCACTTTTCCCTCCAACCTTCTCTTTTCCCTTGCTTTCTCACTCCCTCCTTTCCTCCCCTCCCCCATGCCAACTGGAGCCTCTCCCAGGGGCAGGAAGACGGCAGAACGCATAAAATACAGGAATTCGAATTTCAGATAAACGACGAATAATTTTTTAGGATAAGTGTGTTCCATGAAACTATGCAACACACTAACTCGTGTTAGTGATTATGTCACAGATAAAGTCACAGATAAATGACCCGTGATTTACTAAAGTTTAAATCTAACCAGGCGCCCAGTGTTTTTTGTTGCTAAATCTGAAAACCCCAGATAGGGAAAACTTAGAAAACAATAAAGTGAAAGACTTCTTCCACTCCACGGAGATCTGGCGAGACCACCAGCCTCCAACCCAGAGTCAAGGGTTCCGGGGCTGAGTCCCAGTAAGAATCAGCAACACTTTTCTGCTTTTCCCCCCAAGTGTTATGGGCCCACAGCGCTACACGTTACGACCACCAGAGGGCGCGCTATGAGCGGGTGGGAGGAAGAGGCTTGGGAGAGCCAGCAAGGAGTAGACCCGCCTCTTCCCCCCACCCCACCCCCACCCCGCCACGATGCTTAAGGTTGGAGCAAGGAAGCATCCGCCAAATGAGCATTAATGCTCAAGCAGTGGGTTAGAGGGAAGTGGCTTCCTCTTTGAAACTAAATCCTCTTGCCGAGAGCCAGGATGAAATCAGAGAGTAAGTTACACCCAGGGTAGAAGAGCTCACAAATTGGCAGCTGTTTCTCTTACAGTGGTTTATGTTTTTATCTATTTGTTTGTTTGTTTAAGGGTTATATATTTGCTGTGGATCTTCCCAGAACTTTTTCTATGCATGTGAATGTGTGTGCATGTAAATGATTTGGATTCGCTGGCAAAATTCTTTCACAAATACCATAACGAATGTATGTGTATCTATACATACGTATTTCTGGAAGTTGCTGTTTTCATTTAATACATTTTGAGGGTCATTCTATGGTATACATAGTATTAATTTCCTTGTATCTTCACAATGACCCTATGAGGCAGGGGCCCTTGTTATCATCCATTATACAGATAGAGAAATCACAGCACAGAGAGGTTAAATGACTTGCCTGAGATCACACAGCAAGTAGCCAAGCTGGAATTTAGACCTGGGCCATCTGTCTTCAGAGCACACATGCTTAATCACTCTTCTGGAATGCTTCGTTTTAACCAGGGCATCACAGTCCATGCTATGGACCGGCCATTGTATATACGCATGCCCTTTTGGAGGAACCTTTAGCTTAGTCCAGGTCTCCACTATTATAAATGACACAACAGAGGAGCCTTGTACAGGGGTGGTTGAGGCTCTGCGGGGTAGAGCCAAGGTGGAGCCTGCACGGGTCCCATTTCCACGGATACTGCCTCATTTCTGTCCCTACTCCCAGCAATTGTGTGTGAACATACCCATTGCCCTCACTGCCACCAAAGACATGCCGGGAAGCAGGAACAGCCTGTGGAGAGGCGCAGGGGTACACTGTGGAAACGAAGAAAGGGGACTTCCGTTATGAAGAGGGGAAAATTTAGCAACACTGCAACAACGCAGAAAGGAGAGGATGTAGGTTATCAATTGGGTGATCTAGCTACGGCTTTTTTTCTGGGCAAGTCCAGGCATTGGGCGCCTCCACTGAAGGTCTCTTACTTGTTACACAGTCAAAAGACTCAGGCCCTGCGGCCCTGCTGGTTGCCTCTGGGTGGGTCTCACCCAGCAACATGGGCCGTGCCCACCGGTCTCCATGGAGTCGATGGATTGGGAAGGGAGAGGGTTATGATTCTTGCTGATTCCCAGAGTGGGTCTCAGAGAGCTTGGGAGTGAGACAAGATCGTGTTCATGTCCCCCACTGGAGTCTAGAAGAGATTAGGTCATCAATACGCTTCTGAGGAAGTGGGGGAAATGAAGGGTACCCCAGGGAAGCACTGACTCAGCCCTCCACCCTGCCCAGGGGACTTTACACATGGTGACAAAGCCACATGACCCAGAGCTGGGGTGTGCCTTGGGGTGCTTGTGTCCTGCCAGGGGAGGCCCCTAGGTAGGATTCTCAAAGAGGAAGCCCCTCCCATATTATTCTCCCTAATGACAAAAGCGACTAGCACACAGGCTGTCTCTCCTTTCCGATGATGGGGTACATGATGGCCTGAACTTGAAAATGATTTTCCCTTATTTACTTGTAATGCATATTTGTCTTTCTGCTTGTCTGGCATTTTGAACACCCTTCAAAGCTTTGAAGAATTCTCTCCTCCTCGGTCCCTGACTCCCCAGAGGAGCCAGAAACTCTGTTTTCCCAGAAACTAGGGTGCAGGCACAGGATCAGGCTCTCCGGTCCAGCAGTGGACTCAGATTCAGAATCAGCGGCTCTAAGATGAGGCAGGTTCGCACAGATGGTGGGGAGGCGGCAGGGTCCAGGGGCAGAAGGTCCACGGTTCATCCGGGCCCTTTGGTGTAGTGGCTCTGCTAGGTGCTGGCCACGGTACTGCTCCCTGGAGCTGCCCTGCAGTGGCACGTTTGGGCCGTGTTCCCACGGGCAGAGCCTCCAGCCTGGTTCTCGGGCTGCTCAGGACATGCTGGGAGCCCCCAGCATCCTGTAATAAATTCCGTTTCAGCTTAAACTCACTGCAGGTGGTTTCTGCCGTTTGCAGCCAAGCTTGCCTGAGACCTCCCTGTTGGCCGGACATCTTTGCAACGGAGGCATTTAGTGTACGGTGTGACGGCTGCATGGCATGCCTTTTACCCTATCAGGCACGGCTGATTCCAAAACTAACCCAGACACTCTGTAGGGTACATAGGCCTCTAAGTGGGGTCATTCAGACTTAAAAAGTGATTTGGGGGCCATTTAGAGTGATCTGGCCTCCCGCCTCCTTCTTCTCTCCCACTCAGATCCATCCTCTCCTGTGTGGCCAGAATGAACTTTCTCGAAAATGACCTGACTGTGCCGCTGCCCAAGTGATAGCTGTGCTGGCACTCCCCACCCTCCACCCAGTCTTTCTCCTCCCTGCTTTGCCACGAGGCTGCCCTGTCCAGGGGGCAGGCATGGGAGGGAGAGAGGAGAGTGGGTTTGGGGCATTTGTCGCCCTGAATCCTTCCCTGCCTGGTCCCCAGGGCCAGCTGCATCCCTTTCCCGTGGCCTTCTCCATGCCGCCGCTGTCTCTGGGTTCTGATCACCCCTCCCTGCCCACATCCTTGGGGTGGTCACAGCCTCCCAAAGAGGGGGAAGCACATCACTGCGGCTCCAGTCCCAGGTCTGCCCCGCCCCCTGTTCCTTAGCCCCGCCCACCCCGGAGCAGCCACCCTCCTCTTGCCACCCCCATCCCACAGTCAACTGCTCCAGGAAGCTGTGGGGTTTCCCCCAGGGGTCCAGGGCCTCATCCCCAGAACTCGGGAGTGTCACCTGGTATGGCAGATGCCATTAAGTTACTGATCCTGAGACAAGGAGATGATCATGCGTTAGCCAGGGGGGCCCTAAATGTCATCACCAGCATCCTTAAAGAGGGAGGCAGAGGGGCATCTGACGACAGGGGACAAGGCCATTGATGACAGAAGCAGAGACTGCTGGTGTGCTCTGAAGACTGGGTCAGGGGCTCTGAGCTGAGGAACAGGCTCGGGCTCTGGAAACAGAAGGAGGAAGGGAACAGATTCTCCCCTCAGTGGTTCCACAAGGAACCTTGGCTTTAGCCAGTGACACTGATTTCGGACTTCTGGCCTCCAGAATGGGAAGGGAAGAAATTTATGTTGCTTTAAGCCATTGAGTTTGTGGTCATTTGTGATAGCCACAGGAAACTAATCAGAGGGCTTCCAGGACCCCAGGCTGGACCGGTGGCCCCATCTGAGCCCCACTGCCACCCACTGCTGACTGGTGGCACTTCTCACGCTGCAGGGGACCTGCAGCTGACCTGCCCGTCTTCTCCAGCAGACCCCATGCTCGGCCTGTACATTGTCACTCCTGTGTCCCCAGCACCCGCTGAGGGGCCCGCACATGGTGTGGCGGGAGTGAAAACTTGAAGGACAAACTGTGCACCCGGCTATGTCACTTATGGACTGAAACGCTCCGAAGCAGGGATGCTCACTTACAGCCTTCAGGAATCCTAGAAACTCCTCTCCGTGACCCCTTGGACATCAATGCTGGCCCCAAGGACACCAGCCGTCAACTTCATTCAACAGCTCCGAGGAGACCAAATCAGGGCTGAGACCCGGCTCCTCCAGTGACCCAGCTCCTCAGAGGGCAGTGTTTCAGAGCCCGAATTCTTGGGATCCAGGGAGAGTAAAATCTGGGAATAGTGTCCCATAAAGCAGGGGACAGGAGCGGAGGACCCAGAAGATGAGCACAACACCCCTTTCTGTCCCCCACTCCCCACTAAGATCCGGGGACTCCTAGGAGGGGGCAGCTCAGCTGCGCTGGGATGGGGAGTGTGCAGTCTTCTCTGTGCACTCAGCTCTGTCCTCTGTCCCCAGTACCAAGGGACCTGGGGCCGGAGGCCATGGCTGCTGCGAGGGATTTGCGTTTGTTTGTTTGTTCGTTTTTGGTCACACCGAAGGGCTTGCGGGATCTTAGTTCTTGGACCAGGGATTGAACCGGACCCTTGGCATTGAAAGCGCCGAGTCCTAACCACTGGACCACCAGGGAATTCCCAGGATTTGGGTTAAAATCACAGGGGTGATTTGGGTCCTCTCCATCCTCCTTCTCTGAACCTCTCCTATCCCCACTCTCCTGGCAACAAAGCCCTACTTCTGCCGTTGCACTCAGGTCCACTGAGCCCGGTCAACACTGTCACCAGGCGTGGGCTTTCAGCCTGCTGGGCTACCTGCTGAGAACCTCTGGTGTGGCCACCACAACCATAGGCCACTGGAGGACCAGGTGGCTTAGACCCCATCACACCCACATCGCTTCACAAAAGCTCTCCACGTAACTCCCTGTACTGTCATCACCCCTCTACCATCGTCCCTCCCACTAGCATGGGGAGTTTCTGAGGGCAGCCAACAGCAACTTCCTCTTGGGTCCCCCAGACCTAGAAATGGCACATACATTTGCTGAGTGAGGAAGCAGAGAGGGCAGAGCGTGTGGACACTGGGTAGAAGGAGGGTGTTTACTATGGTAGCCCCTCTAGTGGGCACTGCTTTCCTCAGAATATAGGCGTGGACACCCTCATCCTCTGCCCTTCAAACCTCATTACTCCTCTGCCCTCTCCTCTCCTGCTTCTCCTTGCTCATCCACTCCAGCCATACTGGATTTCTTGCTGTTCTTTGAACCTATAAGAATGCTCCCTGCCTCAGGGTCTTTACACTGGCTGTTCCCTCTGTCTATCATGCTCTTCCCCCAGATGCCCTCATGACTTAAACTCTCACCTTTCCAAAACTTTGTTCAAATGGCATTTTCTGAATTGCCCTATTTTGATTATCCAATTTAAAATTGCAACCTCTCCAGCACACCCAATTTTCTTGGCCTGCTCATTTTTCCTCCTTTTAAAAAATACCAGTTATCCTCTAATATTGATTTTATTATCTTATTGTTTCTAGTCTTTCTCCATGTGGGTAGGAACATTGGTCTGTTTTGTTCAAAGATGCTTCTCCCGTACCTAGAACAGTGCTGTCACATAGTGGGCCCTCAACAAATATTAGCTGAAGAAATGAATGAATGAATGAATGATTGGGGAAGCTTCACTGAATGGTGACAGTTAACCAAGTCATGCAGGAAGAGGTTGAGCAAAGGGAATCACTGGGGAAAGAACATTTCCAGCAGAGAAGACCTGTGCAAAGCCCTGAGGTAGGAGCCTGCTGGTGTGTTTAGGCAACAGCAAAGAAGCCGGTGTGGCTGGAAGACGGCCAGGACAAGAAGGGAGGGGGAGAGATCAGAGAGTAGAGGAGGCATTTACTCTGATATGGGAAAGCACTCGGGACTTTAGAACAGCGATGTGACATGGTCTGATTTATGTTTTATAAACATTATTCTGTCTACTGTGTAGAAAACAGACTCTAAGGGAGGTGGAGAAGAAATAGAGAGACTAGTGAGATTTCTGTGATCCCCCAGCTGGGAGGCCTGGGGGACAGCCATGGAGGTGTGAGAAGGGGTTGGATTGGGGATGTACTTTGAAAGGAGAACTGATAAGATTTTCTTTTGGATCATATGTGGAGTGTGAGAGAGGAGAGAGGCATTACAGGCAGCTCCAGGTTTTAATCTGAGCAACTAGAAGGATGGAGTAGCTGCCTCCTTAGCTG
This sequence comes from Kogia breviceps, assembly GCF_026419965.1. Lineage (NCBI taxonomy): Eukaryota > Metazoa > Chordata > Mammalia > Artiodactyla > Physeteridae > Kogia > Kogia breviceps. The sequence continues at coordinate 130,558,309 of NC_081313.1, read as the reverse complement.
GGGATGAATGGGACCAGACTGGGAATAGGAAACTAGGAGTTCCATTTGGGCTTATTAAGCAGGAGGTACCTATTGGAAATCTAAGGGGAGACGTCAAATCAACAGTTGGATGTATGAGCCCAGAGTTCACGGGAGACTCCAGGCTGGCTGGACAAATTTGGGAGTGACCAGCATGTAGGTGCATCTTATAGTGAGGAGGTTATGAGCTCACCTGTGCAGGGAGAATGGGGACAGAGAAGACGGTGTCCAGGACTAAGCCCCGGGCTCCAGCGCTGAGAGGTGAGGCTGTGAGGAGAAACCAGAACAGTGCAGTGGAGGGAAACCAGAAGAGAGACGAAACGTGCCTGAAAAGCCAGATGAAGATGTGTAAAGGAGGGGGCACCATGGGCTGCTCCAAATATTGCCAATGGGTCCACAGAGATGGGAGCCGAGAAGGGTTATAAGGGCAAGATTTGAGTGTAAAGGACCCAGCACAGGACGGACTAGGGAAGGGGCTTCGCCGATGGCACTGTAATCACCCTTGAGGACAATCATCTTCGCCTGCCTTCTTAGCAAGTCTGGGGACATGAGGTCACAGGACAGGACTGGAGTCCCTTTGTCACCACAGGCACTCTCCTTATTGAGATGAGACTGTTTCCTTTGGTGTCCAATGGGATGGGAAAGTCTGCCCTTGGACGGCTGGGGAAGAGATTGAACAAGAATTCTCAAGGCATATTGAGAAGTGGAAAATAGGATTTCATAGGAGAACAGCCCCCATGGTTGGAAGAGGCACCTCTGGGCAAGGGAGAGGAGAGGGTGAGGAAAAACCTTTGAACTCTCCTATTTTGTAACAGGGATCAACAACAACCGAAATGCTAGCAAGGACATTATTGCAACAATTGGTGAAATTTGAATAAGGTCTGTGATGACATAATAGTATTGCATCCGTATTAATGTTCCTGATTCTGATAACTGGACTGAGTCAGGGGAGAGAATGAACCTGTTCTTAGGAAACACCCACGAACTACTTAAGGGTGAAGGGTCATGTCTGCAACTCAACTTTCACATGGCTCAGATTTATAAAATAATATATATTTAGAAAGAGTGATGATAAAGCCAATATGGCAAAATATTAACAATTGATGAATAGGATAAAAGGTGTGTAGAATTTCTGCACTATTCCTGCAACTTTTCAGTAAGTTTGGAATGATTTCAAAATAAAAATTATCTAAAAGGCCCTAAAAACGTTTGTAGTATGTTTCTTCCATATTGTTTGAATCTTGTTCAATGAGAAAACATTGATGTTACTAAAGTGTGAAGTGCTTTTAATTGTGAAATAGGCGCAGTAAATAAACACCTCTTGTGAACTGTAAATCTTAAGCTGTTAAATATTAATTATTATATTTCTTTGTCATTCTATTCATTATTATCGTTACTGTTATTATTGATATTGCTAGTATTTCGAGTTCTTGAATTGCAGACAGCCGCCTGTTTTTGTGTGTCCCTGGTGCCAGGTCAGGTCATTTCGACCCCAGGGGCCCCGGGCCAGGTCGTTTTCTGGCTTCCCCATCTCGACCCCCTCCCGAGGGAGCTCTCCATCGCCCCCAGCCAGCCCGCCGGCTTTCGGCAGTGCCTCCCTATGTCCACTAGAGGGCGCCCGCAACTCCTCCTTGTCTGCAACGCGGTTCCGCAGAGCCTGAGATGCCCGCGCTGAGCTGCAGGACCGCAGCCCGCTGTAGGCTGAAGCGAACCTGCGAACCCACCCGGGCAAAGGGTCTGGGGTCTCTGGAATCCAACTCAATTCCCTGATCCCTTTTTCTTTTTTTTTTCCTGCATAGTTGGCTGTCGGCTCAAGGGTGACATTGAAAATGCATAAAATTTAATAATTCTGGAGACTGGATCGGGGGAAATAAAATTAAATCAACCAACGCAGACCACCTACTCCAGGATGTTGAGAAATACACAGAGGTAGGAGACACAGAAGTGGCAACAGAGCAGCCCATCGGCCAGATTTGGCCCCCAGATGTCCTCTGTTCAGCTTCCTGGTGTCTGATAAACTGAAAGGGGGGGGTCACTATTTTAAAATTTTTAAGTTGGGATATTTCACATAAAACCCAGATTTCTGTCTTTGCTTATAAAATGAGGTGAAGGGCCCATATCTTCACATGGGAAACCTCTCTGGAGCTATGGGGCAGTTACCTTCTTGGGACTGGGCATACATTCCAGCTCACCACAGTCCCCACCAGGCCCTATTGCCTCACCCCCCAGGGGAAAGACAGTTAGGAAGGTACATTTGTCAAGAGAAACTTTTAGAGCATACTGCACTTCATGGCTTGTTAGCTTGATTAGAACTCTTAACTGTTGAGCATAGTATATGGGGTCCTCTCGGTACTCCTGCCTGGGCCTTGCATTTCCAGGGACAGACCTGACCCCCAGCACCTAGAACACCACTGGCATTTTCAGTAGGTGCTCAAAAGATCGGATTTGAAATGATGAACTTGTGGGCCTGGGGTGGGGGCAATGGAGGGGTTAGAGGCTGTCCACTACGAAGTGAAGAATGTCCTGCACTTGCCCGGTAGTGGAGCTGGATTCCAACTCAAGTGCCCGTGGCATTGGGATGGGAAGGTTGTCCCCACGCTCAGCCATCAGAAGAAGCCAGATGACGGACTTCTCCTGGGCTCCAAAGTGTCTCAGCTTCGCATGCCCACCACTGAACGAAAGTGGTTTTGCCTCGGTTAAACTTAGAGATTTAATTTTCTGATAAGGCTACTACCCTGAGTCTGAGAGTCTCAGGTGTCTTGAGAAAGGAAGGACTCAGGAAGGACTCCAGGAAGCTGGTTACCTGTGTGGGATGGGTCGGATACAGATGTATGTGTCACACGGTGGTGAACTGGCAATACCAGGCCCTCATCACCAAGGAGCAGGAAGCCCACTGGACAGGTATATCGGAGGCCACTCTCTGCTCTGATCTGGCTGGGTCCTCTTTTTCTTCCAGCATCTAGACTCAACTGAACCTAACCTTCTGCCCTCTGCCCTCTGCTTTCTCCCAGGTTGTTTTGTGGGCCCAGAGCTCTTGTTGCTAATTGCATCTCCCAATGATCATAAATCACAGAGTACTCAACTACTGATTTCTAAAAAGGCATTTCCCCCCAATATGCTCTGAAAAATGCCTGCTCCAGATCTGACTGCCTGGAAGACTTCTCCAATTCTCTGTCTTCTTGAGGGCTTGCTTCTCTCATTTTCCCTGTGATACCCTGGAAATCACTCTAAGTCCACACTAGGCAATGTCAACGATGCTCCTTAGAAGGAAGCCAGCTAGATGGAGGATCCCTTTCCCCTCCCCTCCATCCTTCTTTCTGGAATCTGTAATAGGTAGCTGGAAATGCAACAGCCTCTTTGATCCATGAGGCAAACTAGAGGATGAAAGCAAAGGCTAAGGATAGGGAAGCACAAATAGTGAAGGAAACTGGCACCCTTTTGACCATGGAAATACCACACCAGCCCTGGACTAACTACTTGTAGAACTGTTTGAAATGAGAGAAAAACCAACATTATTGTGTATAAACTACTGCTGCCCTAGGCACGGTGCTTTCCTAGCAGCTGCTATGAACTTAATCTTACCCATTAGACCGTCTCTCCCTGGGCTGACTGCCAGCTGAGATACCTCTTCCCCTCCCTCTCCATGTAGAATCGACAGCCAGTGAACTGCTTTAACCCACTTTGTGGGCCAGGATGTTCTGTTTCTCAGGTGGTTTGCACAATTGTTTATAAGAGAGAAGTGTGTGCTGCCTGGGCGTCTCTTAGATAAAAATGTCTTTCAGATGACCTCCATCTGATCCTCTTCTGGATAGAGTGGTCAGGCTGCGCTGACCTTCAGCCAGTATATAAAGACACACTTGTACTGGCTGATAAATTATAAACACTACCACGCAGGTTGTAAACAGCTACTGCTTCAAGCCCCACTAGTGTACCCCTACTCTGTCCCCAGCTGCTCCCTATAACTCTCAGACTCACATAATCCAGCAACTTGAAAGGTTAACACCTGGGGTGGCGAGGGTCTGAGGCTTTGCTCTAACTCACCTGCCTCGTGTGTGTTCTGATGGGTGATGCCCGCAAGACGTCTCTGCATCCAGGAGTGGGAAAGAAGGGGCCCTGGCCTGGGTGCTGGCTGGGACCTGCTGGCATCCAGAGCCATGACCCTTCCCACCTGCTTGCTGGTGCCCTGCTGACTCTGATGCTTCCAACCTGTGACCAGTGACCTCACGGCTTGTTCTTTGGGCTCAGAAACACCCCAGGGAGCACTGGCCATCTCCCTCTCACTGACTTGGTCCCCCCTGGACGCTCACTGGATGCAAACCCCAACCTCTCACCTTGTCCTCCATTCAGCCTGTTGACCTGGCAGACCACCTGCCCCCATCCCCTGCCACCACCGCAGCACCTGGCTGTCAGCACTCACACCACGTGGGCATGGAGTGTGGGCCAACACAGCACCATCAGCTGGTGCCCCTGCTGCACCTGAGCTCACAGCCCAACACGTGGGGCTGCATCCCAGGTGGCTTTAGAGCAACCCCTTCCAAGCTCCATTCCCCCTCCTTGCTTCCTCTGCTCCCTTTATAGACTCTTCCTCCCATCTGCTCCTGGTTGTGAATCATATACCCCTCAATCCCTGTTACTTTTCTGTGTAGAGAATTTCTCCATTCCTTTGTCTTAACCCCTTTTGTTGGGCCAGTGGTTCTCACGGGGGGAATCTTTGGGGCCGTTTTGGAAATGAGTGTGGCATCTTCAGCTGTCCCAATGATTGGCGGGGAGCCAGTGATATCAGTGGATAAGGGTTGACATTTTTTTCAATATTCACTGTAAACTTATTGAACTATGGCATGAATAGAGAAGCATCCATATATCTTAAGTGTACACACAATACATTTCCACAAAGTGAACGTTTCCATGTAACCAGCTCCCAGACCAAAACCAGAAGAGTATCAGCATCCCCAAATCCCTTTGGATCCCCTTGCAGCCATGACCATCTACCAGGGATAACCACCACCCTGACTCCTAACACTTCTAAGGGATTCCTTTTCTTTTTTAGACCTCCTAGAAATGACTTCATGCCATGTCTGGCTTCTTCCACTCACTATCATGTTTGTGAGATTTCTCCATGTTGCTGCTTGTAGTTCTTGTTGGGCATGTGGGTTGTTTTCAGTTTGGAGCCATTAGGAGTAGCACTGCCACGAACATTCCCTCACACTCTTCTTGATTGATAGATGTACACATTTCTCCTAGGCAGACACCAAGAAGTGAATACCTGGATCACAGGACAGACATATACGCAGCCTTAGTAGCTACTGCCAAAGAGTTTTCCAAAGTTATTGTAACAGTTGACATTCCCACCTGCCCAGTAGAAGCATTCCTGTTGCCCTGCTTCCTTGTCAACACTTAGTACTGTCTGTTTCATGTTAGCCATTCTGGAGGGTGTCCTGTTGTATCACACTGTGGTTGTTGGCCATCTGGATATTCTCTACTGTGAAGTGTCTGCTCAAGTCTTCTGCCCGGTTTACTGTTGAGTCGTTTGTCTTTTCTCTTATGGACTTGTAACTCTTTTGTATTCTAGGTATGACTTCTGCAATGAATATATGGATTACAGATATCCTCATCCATTCTGTGACTTGTCTTTTCACTCTCTTAAAGTGTCATCTGATAAAACAGAATCTTTAGAGAGTAAAATTCATTAACTTTTCCTTTGAGGTTAATAATTTTTTGTGCTAAGTCACCATTTCCTACCTCTTTGTTTCCTTCTAGAAGTTTCATAGTTTCACCTTTCACATTCTGATTTATAATCCCACAAACTTTTTTTTTTTTTTTTTGTGGTACGCGGTCCTCTCACTGTTGTGGCCTCTCTCATTGCGGAGCACAGGCTCCAGACGCGCAGGCTCAGTGGCCATGGCTCACGGGCCCAGCCGCTCCACGGCATGTGGGATCTTCCCAGACTGGGGCACAAACCCGTGTTCCCTGCATCGGCAGGCGGATTCTCAACCACTGCGCCACCAGGGAAGTCCCCCACAAACTTTTGAATGGTCCATCAGACATCCATGAAGGTGAAAAACCTGTTTATAAGGATCTGACCTAGAGCCTAGCTCAGCTTTACACATAAACACAAAGTATTTTTTTGTACAGTTTAATATACACTGAGTTTCCCAGAATGTAACTCCTGTGTAAATTTAGAGATGATTATATTTTGTTTTATCTGGAATTTTACCAAGATTTGAATCGCCATTTCAGAAGAAATACGCCACTGACAGGAAAGTTGCTTGAGTTACGTGAGTTACCCATATAACCCACCTGTATCTGTCTACGTTTCTAGAAGATTCTATGTTTGAAATAGGCACACATACTTAGTTGACTCCTTTTCAAACTGTCTACTATAAAGGAAGTTTCGACAATCTTCAGTCGATAATCGTCTTACTTCTCTTCAATCCAAACATAGTCATTATAGCTCAGAGCACATATCTGATCACTTAAATTATCTCCCCTGGTCTGGTCATGCCCAGGTGTCTAGATATTGGTGCACATATGATTCTATCATAAATCACTTTATTTGTATTTCTCTTTTCGATTATAACAAGGGCATTAAATTAATTTGGGAGGGGGAATTATGTGTGTAGATACATTTCATTTCAGGATGGCAAAGGGGATTTTACGAAGCATTTTCTGTAAGAAGGAGCTGTTGTGTCTGATAGAGAGAGGACCAGTGTGATCGGCTCTGCCCAGGGGACCTCACATTTCAAATCAAATAAGAACAGTAAGGTGTATTTTTTTTTTTTCCTAAAATGGAATTCCTCTTAAGCCAACCAATTTTATGGTAACAATAATGTGCTTCCTCTCGTTACATTTGTGAAATAGAAGGACCCATCCCAACTCCAGGAGAAACAATGTGTGCATGGCCTTTCTACTCAAAGGCACCTCACCTCCTGCCACCATCTACCTGCCTGAAACCATGCAGAGGTACACTCTGGTTCTTCACTGGGTTTAGTTTCACAGGTAAAAAGGTCTGATTTCAAGCCCCAGTTCTGCCCCAGGCACTCTTTATGGCTCTGGGCAGTGTGTTAGCCCTCTATGAGCCCACAGCATACATTCACAAAATGGAGAAAAGAAAACTTACTTGGCATATCTGTGATAGTCAAAAGGTAATAGCTGCTAACATGGACTGAGTGTTTATTCCAGCCCAACTCCTGTGCTAAATGCCTTAGCAGGATAATCTCCTTTCACCTCACAACCCTGCTATTTGAATAGGGACCAATCCTGTCCCCATTTTACAAATGAGGAAAGTGGAGGGACAGAGAGGGTAAGTAAACTGCCCTAAGTCACACAGTTGGTAAATGGCAAAGATGAGAGTTGAACCCAGGCAGTCTGACTAGTTCCTGTTAAATAATAACCTGTAGGGAAAACAGTGCCTAGCACAGGGAAAAGATGCTCAAAAAATGACAGCTCTTGCCTACTATTATGTGCTTACTGGCTGTATAGTTCTGAACACCTATATGTATTGTTGCTTTCTCCACCCTCCTCCCCACCATAAGAACTGGGCACATTCCTTTGGTTTAATATATTCAACCTTTTCATATATGTCATAGTGGGTTTTAAACAACTTGATTTCTGGGACTTCCCTGGCGGTCCAGTGGTTAAGAATCGGTGCTTGTACTGCAGGGGATGTAGGTTTGATCCCTGGTCAAGGGAACTGAGATCTTGCATGTTGCAGGGCGTGGCCAAAAAAAATTTTTTTTTAAAGTAAATAACTTAATCTCTAATATCCCAATTGCCTAAATTTGCCAGGGTTTGTCAACAGGACACTAGTGGAAGTGATGTTAATTTTAATATACCTGTGAATGATATAGAGAAGCCTATGTTTGCACTGGAATTCATGCTGATATTTACCTAAAAAATAAAATAAAATAAAATCCCATAAGCAACAAAATCACACTATGTCAAAACTACTTCCAAGCCCCAGGCCACTTATGCCTGGAAATACTTGACACGAGGAAACACAACTATTTCCGCCCCCCTCCCGACCGCCCCAAGTACTGGTTGTAACAGGATTTGACCTGCATGTGTCTAGATCCTTAAGAATGTTCTCTGATGCAGACCAAGGTCAGGTATGGTAAATAAAGTGGCTTCCAGTGCAAAATAGATTCCACTTCCCAGCAGGTGTGGCTGTTGAAATTTTCCATTTTTGAAAATGGTCCATGGGCTTAGAGAATTTTCGGGAGCTCTGTCATGCAAGACTGTGTCATGGCAGCCGTCCAGGCAGCTGAAGTGTGTGGTCGTTAGCAAGCAGCAGGACCCTGGGCTTTAGAGCTGAGTTTCAGGGTGAGTCTCTGCTATCACCCAGCAGTCAAGATGCCTTGGGTCTCTGGGCTTTTGCTTCCCTCCCCATCAAAGGAAGAAGCTGAACAGGAGAATTCCTAAAATGTCCCCAGGTCTAAATTCTAGGAGCTAAGGAGTCAACATTTTCCACAGTTTTGGATTGGTTGGTGCTGGATCACATTGTGAACAAGCCAGGACTCACTTCCTTTGTAGCTGTGTGACTTAGACCCATCACTGTGCCTCTCTGAGCTTCAGTTTCCTCCTTAATAAAATTATAGATAATAATACTGATCTCACAGCCTTGTTGTAAAGATAACCTTTAAAGGCCTAAACGTAAAATAGATGCTCAACAAATGTCAGTTTCGTGCTCTCACACATTTGCCCACCTTCTCTTTTCACCATGCTCCCCACTCTCAGCACCAGACCCGCCCCATGCAGTCAGCCCACCTCTACCTGTGCCCCACCCCAGCCCATGCTGTCTTCCCCCCAGCAGTACTGAGAGTCTAGACCCTCAAATCTTCAGTCCCAAATTAGCATGCACTCATAGACCAACAGTCACAGTGGGAACCACCTGATAAATTGATACATTTATGCTTGTCACTTCCCTGGAAGATTTGCATTAAGAATTCTAACAGTAGGGAACTCCCTGGTGGTCCAGAGGTTAGGACCCTGTGCTCTCACTGCTGAGGGCCTGGGTTCAATCCCTGGGCGGGGAACTAAGATCCCACAAGCCATGAGGCAAGGCCAAAAAAACAAAAATAAAAAATAAATAAATAAATAAAATAGGGATTAGGGAAAGAAAAAAAGAATTCTAACAGTAGAATTTCAATGCCTAGAACAGAAAAGAATCAGTAATTTAAATATGGCAACATGTGCTTTAAAAATTCCATTCCCTGGCTTCCCTGGTGGTGCAGTGGTTAAGAATCTACCTGCTAATGCAGGAGACACAGGTTCGAGCCCTGGTCCGGGAAGATCCCACATGCCGTGGAGCAACTAAGCCCGTGCACCACAGCTACTGAGCCTGCGCTCTAGAGCCTGCGAGCCACAACTACTGAGCCCGTGCGCCTAGAGTCCGTGCTCTGCAACAAGAGGAGCCACCACAATGAGAAGCCCGCGCACCAACATGAAGAGTAGCCCCCACTCACCGCAACTAGAGAAAGCCCGTGAGCAGCAATGAAGACCCAATGCAGCCAAATATAAATAAATAAAATAAATAAATTTATTTTTATAAAAAATTCCATTCCCTGATGATGCTAAAAAAAGAAGCATTTGGAATAGTTTCTCTTTTCAACGTATATTATGCATATAAGTAGCTGGTTCGTCCGTGTGATTTATTTGGTTCCATGATCTGTTTCTTTTTCCACTTGGAAAAATAACCCACTTTAGTGGATCCATCTCAGGAGTTTTAGCAGTGGGCAAAGTCTTAGAGCTCGGATTCTTGTTTGCTTTACCCAGTCAGCCACCCCAAATTCTTTTTGGAAGTGGGTGGAGCATAAATGAAAAGTCGGTAAACAGAATTCTTTCGTTGTCTCTTCTGGACAGGCCGTGGTCTCTTCGGGCTACTTCATGGCTCCCAAACTGTAATTATTGGTTGCTTTTTAAAGTGTCCTTCTGAACTGACTGAGAGTATTTAGTTGTTCTAAATTCATTTGGGATCCTTCTGGACCAAGAGTTAAAGGTGATTCTTCATTCCTGTAAGTTAGAGATGGCCTCATCTCAGGAAAACTTCCAGGGCTGTTGCCATGCTGTGTGGTGAGATGGGACAATTAAAGCTGCATCCCAGCATCCTCCAAGTGGGACTCCAAGGTAGCCTCAGGAAGCAGGAAGCTTCCTTATGAGTCTCATCTCCAACCTGGATGGACCCTTCCCTCCCATAGCCCTAATCTCTGAGGTCCTGGAATAATGGAAATAGAAAGAGACCACTGGGCCAGAAGAATTGTAGGTGGTTTTATTGACCACAAAGTCTCAGTAACATCATGGGTTTTGGGTAATGCCCTGAACCTCACCTGACTTCTGAAAGAGACAGAGGCTGTTCCCAAAGATTCTATAAGGTCTACTATTTTATAACAGATTCTCAAGCTCCCTTCCACCAGTCCTACCTTCCTTCCAACACAACACCTTATGGAGGATTGAGGGTGGAATGTGAGGCTGGTCAGGAGACATTGCAACTTTGCCTTTTTTTTTTTTTTTTTTTTTTTGCGGTACGCAGACCTTTCACTGTCGTGGCCTCTCCCGTTGCGGAGCACAGGCTCCGGACGCGCAGGCTCAGTGGCCATGGCTCACGGGCCCAGCCACTCCACGGCATGTGGGGTCTTCCCAGACCGGGGCACGAACCCGTGTCCCCTGCATCGGCAGGCGGACTCTCAACCACTGCGCCACCAGGGAAGCCCAACGTTTGCCATTTAATAACAATAATGATGATAACTAATGACATTTATTGAGCACCATATATGCATTGCTTCATTTCATCCTCACAATGACCCTATGAAGTATGTCTCACTATTATCTCACTATTATCTCTCTTTTCCCCTCCAACATCCATTGTCTATCTAGGAGCTGGAAAAAAAAAATTGGACTCCTTTCTTTCTGCACAGCTCACATCTAACTCACCTGCAAATCCTTTCAGCTTTACCTTTAGAATAGACCCAGAATCCCTCCATAGCTCACCACCTCCACTGCTACCTGGTCCAGGCCAGCACCATCTCTCCCCTGGGGTGCCTCCAGCAGCCTCCTTGCTGGGCTTTTTGTTTCTGCTCTTCCTATGACTCTCTTCTCCTGCCGTAGCCATAGCAACTCAGGATGCATCATGTAACTCTCCTCAAGGCTCCCGTCTCACCCAGAGAAAATGTCAGCATCTAATCATGGGTCCACAGAGCTGGTCCTCCACCATGCTTCCTCGCCCTCTTCCTCTCCAGCCTCATTGGTCTCCTGCCTTCCCTCCTGGAGCTTTTGGCCCTGTCTTTCCCACTGCAGAATACTCCATCCCGCCTCCACCCATAACTGCATGTCTTATTCCTTTACTTCCTGTGGTCTCTGCTCACACACCACATCATCAAAGCAGGTTTCCCTGACCATCCTAAATAAACAAGTCCCCAAGTGGACTTCTGACTGCATGTGTCACAAACCAATACATCACCAACCTCCTCCATCCTAACCCAGCTTTCTTTATTTCCTCCCAGTATCACGTGTGGATCAGGTGCAGAAGAGGTAGAAAGGAGTGGCAAAGTGCTTGACAAAAGTCTCTGATGGAACCGTGATTCCTTGGATTATATAGGAAGACACTATGGTATAAATAAATACAGCTTATGGGTTTTGCTGGATAGGACATGATTGGCTCAAAGTGCAGCTTTGGACCAAGTAATGCTGAGGAAGTCATTTCAGAACAGACTTGAGACATATCTGAGCTCCCTTCCAAAAGAACACCCAAGATGAGGTTGGAAATGCAAACTAGGCCCTTCTGAGTAAAGAGATTGGATTGAACACAAGCATCTGATTGCAGTCCCTCATGAAACCTTACTACAACTATCATGATGGGAGTTTTTAAAGACATAAACCTAAAAGTGAAATGAGAGAGATGAAAATCACAAAACTTTGGAATATGGAAAGCTTATGGATAAGAAGTCACTGACTGAGTAGCCCTGACAGGAATGAGTTCCAACCTCACAGCAGGAAAATGAACCAGCTGGATTTATACAAAAGAATGCACAGAGAAGCTCAGGAACCTGTGGCACCAGGTACCTCTGGAACTCAGAGCAAAGCTTTGGGGAGGGAGAGCACAAAATAATGGACATTGGTTGAAATCCGATTAGTAGCAGTTAGATGCCTGGACCCCCACCCCCACCCCGCCGACTCTACACTGCTGGGTACCTGCCTCTCCCTGACTCTGGCAGAAGGCTGACCATTTGCTTTCCAGGGAGGATAAAACATAACAGCTCTGGTCTGTGTGACATCAGACCCAGTTGATGGGATCTGATACCCAGGGAATCATATAGAAACAGGGGGATTCAGTGACTGTGGACATGCCTCTCTCCTCTCCCCCTGCCCCTATTGAGCTTCCAGAATGCTGGCAACCAGGCCTTTGCCCTCCAGACAGGAGGTTGGAAGAATATTCTCTGCTATGTCTAACAAGCTCAGGTAGAACTATCTGAAGATACTGATACAGGGGATCCCCCATCAACTGGCACAGCATGGCACTCCACAATAAAGCTCACAGTCAAGGAGCTCCAACTATTCTGACAACCATGCATGAAGATACTTTTGAGGAAAGCATCCACAAGGTACATCAGAGTACAAAATAAAAACAACTTAGAGGAAACAGAAATTATGCAAGGAGAAAAATACTTCCCAAAACTACCATTGATAACATTTGCAAGATATGAAAAGACATTGCATCCATGAGACAAGAACAGAATGCTATAAAAAAAAACACTTAACAGAATGAAAAATATTTCTTGAAAAATTAAAAATGTGAAAATAGAAGTAAAAAACTTTGTAAAAAAATGGAAGATGAAACTGAGAAAAAGTTTCAGAAAGTTAGTCAGAAAGACAAAGAGACAGAACACAGGGAAGAAAAGAGAAAATAATTCAGAGACCAGTCCAAGAAGTCTCACATGCAAAAAGAAGAGTACTGCAAAGAAAGAACAGTGAAAACTGAGAGGAGCAGATGTTCATCAACAAAATAATAGGAGAATATTTCCTAAACCTGAAGAACAGGAATCTCCAGATGGAAAGGGAACTTCAAGTTTACAGCATAATGGAAAAAATATACGCACAACAAGGTACATTATTATGAAATGTCAAGAACACTGGAAATAAAGAAAACATACTGCCAAGCTTCTGAAGGGTAGAATAAAACAGGTCATATGCAACAGATCAGGAATTAGAAAGAATTCAGAATTCTCAACAGCACACAGGGAACAAGTAAACAAACAAAAAATAATGGAGCAGTGACTTCAGAATTCTAAAGGAACATTATTTCCAACCTAGAATTCTATATCTAACCCAATTATCACTCATGTGTAAGAAGAGAATAAAAATAATTCAGACACGCAAATTCTCAAAAAAAAATTTAACTTCCATATGCTTTTTCCCAGGAAGCCATTGGAAGGTATACTCTACCAAATGAAGGCTTATGCTAAAAAGAAAAAGACATGCCATATGTAATAGTTCCCTGGGGCTGCCATAGCAACTTGTCACACACTGGGTGGTTTAAAACAACAGAAATTTACACGTCCTAGAGGTTAGAAATCCAAAATCATGATGTCAGCAGGGCCATGCTTCCTCTGAAACCTCCAGAGGAAGATTCTTCCTTGTCTCTGCCAGCTGCTGGTGGACCCAGGCATTCCTTGGCTTGTAGGAGCAGAACTCCAATTCTCTGCCTTGATCATTACATAGTCTTCCCTCTGTGCATGTCTATCTCTGTATCTCTTCTCTTCTTATAAGAACATCAGTCGTATTGGGTAAAGGGCCCCACCCTACTCCAGTATGACCTCATCTTAACTAGTTACATCTACAATAAGCCTATTTCTAAATAACGTCACGTTCTAAGGTTCTAGTAAAAACATGAATTTGGGAGGGAATGGACAATAGTTAACCTAGTATAACATACAGAAACAGATGAGAGGAATTCTCTGGATAATGGCAAAGGACTAGCCCAGGCTGACAGCTATGTATGAAGGTAGAGGGCATCCAGCCCAGATTGAGCAGGTTAGACGCTCATAGATTTTGTCAGAAAGGTGAAATCGAGATTTGGAGGTTGAATTAATGATAAACACTTAGAAAATTAAACAAATAAATAAGAGCACCAATAAAAACGCAGTCGTTAATTCCAGGAAAAACAGAAGATTCGTTCACAGCCCCAGTTCTGCAAGGCATATGTAAACATATAAAAGAAACAATAAATGCTTATCAAGCCAAAATTACAACATAAATATATGGAGATGGTAGGGGATGGAAGTGGTGAAAATGGAGGGAGAAAGTAGTGATAAAGTCCTTACCTTCCACAGTCAATGGATAAATTAATGGATACTGCCAAAAACTGAAAAAGCCAGAGTTAGCAATTCAATTATATAGAGAGATATGGAGGAAATACTAAGAGAGTTGAAAATACTTGCCCAAGAGAAGGGAAAATGGGAGGGGAGGAGAACAGAGGAATGTTGTTTGTCTAACAAACCTTGCACAACTAGTTGAACTGTGCATACTGATAACTTCAATGAGAAAAAGAAAAATCAAAACAAGAGCGAGAAAGGCACAAATTGGGCCAATCATCAACAGCCTTGTACATTGAACACTACACCATAAGTATACTTTATCATTAACGTATTTTATGATGAAACTCTAGAGTCAGCTTAACACAGTGGTTCTCAGCTAAGGGCAATTGTGCCCCCCACATTCCTACCACATGGGACATTTGACAATGTCTGCAGGCATTTTTGATTTTCACACCTCAGAGAGACCGTGCTACTGGCGTCTAGTGGGTAAAGATCAGGAATGCTGCTAAACAGCCTGCAATGCACAGAGTGTTGTGCACAACACAGAATTTGTCAACTACAAACTGGCACTTGCCATCTACCTCTGCAAGGATTATATCAGTTGCCGCTGCAGCTGATTATACCTTCAACACCCCCTGAAAGGAATTCAGGGTGAAGATCAGGAATGAGGCACTCGCTGTTCTGAGAAAAACTGGCAGAACAGGTCTTCAGAGAGTTAGATATTTTCAGGAGCTGATTTTATGAGCCCAATTCTTGCATCTCCTCATATCTAGAAAAGCACTAAATTTCTTCATGGTGAAGTCTGCTCCTTGTGACTCGCAGTAACCCTCACGAGACCTTCTGCAACACATACGTGCTTGTGGACTTGCCTGGTGGCACAGTGGTTAAGAATCTGCCTACCAAGGCAGGGGACACGGGTTCGAACCCTGGTCCGGGAAGATCCCATATGCCCCAGAGCAACTAAGCCTGTGAGCCACAACTACTGAAGCCCGTGCACCTAGAACCCGTGCTCTGCCACAAGAGAAGCCACCACAATGAGAAGCCCCTGCCCAGCAACGAAGAGTAGCACCCACTCCCACAACTAGAGAAAGCCCACGTGCAGCAACGAAGACCCAACGCAGCCAAAAAACAAATTAATTAATTTTAAAAAACATACGTGCTTGATTGTATGTACTCTCCCTTCACCAAATTCACATATAGACTGACCATCCCCCTACCTCTTTGGAGCAGTTTCTCAGAGTTATCTGAAATGCTGTCTCCCAGGCTATAGTCCTCATTTTGTCCCAAATAAAACTTAACTCGCAACTCTCACATCATGAATTTTTTTAAAGCTGACAATTTGTTCAACAACTTACAAAATTCATTATCTGGACCCAAATGTCACTAGTGCCAAGGTTGAGAAACCTTTGCTCCGTCGTCATTTAGAAAGAGAAATCCCAGTGAGGAAATCTCGGAAACTCAGTTACTCTACACTCACACAACACTCTGACACCAGATCTGTGATTTTTTTCCCACACTGAGCAATTCTTCAGTTCTCTGTGGACACCAATTGGGTGTCCTACAATTCAACTCAATTCTGACACCAACTGCCTGGAGTTAGCATCAGACTCCACAGGCTAAGGGCTCAGTCCCGTGAGACTGTCCCCACTGTAAATGCCAACTGCCAAGTCCCAGGCCTCTCACACTTCTGATCAAGTGGCTATAAATCAGGGTTTCCCATGAACCCCTCCACAGGCTCAGTAATTTTCAAGAATGGCTCGCAGAACTCGGAAATGCACTTTACTTATGTTTATCAGTTTATAATAAAGTATACCACAGCCAAATAGAAGAGATGCATAGGGCAAGTTTGGGGAATGGGGGACACTTGGAGCTTCC
Organism: Kogia breviceps; assembly: GCF_026419965.1. Classification (NCBI taxonomy): domain Eukaryota; kingdom Metazoa; phylum Chordata; class Mammalia; order Artiodactyla; family Physeteridae; genus Kogia; species Kogia breviceps. The sequence continues at coordinate 130,542,110 of NC_081313.1, read as the reverse complement.
ATGCCCTGTCCAGGTGCACCACCCTCTCAGCACCTCCACGTTTCACCAGCCTAGAAGCTCTCTGAACCCTGTCCTTTTAGGGTTTTATGGAGGCTTCATTACAAAGGCATGATCATGATCCATTAAACCAGGGGTCCCCAACACTCTGTACCAGTCCGTGGCCTGTTAGGAACTGGGCCTCACAGCAGGAGGTGAGTGGCAGGCGAGCGAGCAAAGCTTCATCTGCTGCTCCCAATCGCTCCCTGTTGCTCGTATTACCGCCTGAACCATCCCCTGCTCCGTGGAAAAATTGTCTTCCATGAAAGAGGTCCCTGGTGCCAAAAAGGTTGGGATTAACTCAACCCCTAGTCCTTCTCCCCTCCCAGGAGGTCAGGGGGTGGGGCTGAAAGTTCCAGCCCTCTAATCCTGGTCAGTTCCCCAATCAACCAGCTCCCATTCTTAGGGGTTTTTCAAAAGTCACCTCAACATAAATTCAGGTGTGGTAGAAAGGAGCTTGTTATGAATAACAAAAGACACTCTTTGCATCTTTATCACTGTTTTCACTTAGGAAATTCCAAGAGTCTTAGGAACAAACTTGTGCCAGGAACAAGGGTAAAGCCCAAAGATCTACTTATTATAAATCACCATATCACAGGAAGTTGTTGAGATCCTCTAGGTAAGAAATCACAAACTGCTGAACTAAGAGAGTTCTAAGGTAGACTCCATTGGATTTGAGACTGGATGTAGGTGGTGAGAGTGGAATCAAGGCTAAGTGTCCCTACTTGGGTATTTGGGTGGATGTTGATCCCATAAACCAAAACCAGGAAAAGGGCGTAGGGTGAGAAGAAAATTAGTTAAGTCGGGCAAGTTTCGTTTGAGTTCCTTAGAGGCCATGGGAGGTCAAGGTCAAGATACTTAGTAAGTAGGGCTCTGGGGTTTAGGACAGAGGTCTGGGTGGTGGACATATATGTGGCAGTCCCCACATTTAGAATTAGGGGTTCATGAGGGTTTCTTTTAAAACCCCTCTTTACCCAAGACCTAGCATAGTGGCTCACACTTAATAAAAGATGCATATTAAAGATGTATTGGCTGAATGAAGGAAACCCATGTGTACCAATTTTCTGTGGCTGCTATAACAAATGACCACGAACTGGGCAGCTTAAAACAACAGAGATTTACTTTCTCACTGTTCTGCAGCCCAGAAGTTTGAAATCAGTCTCACTGGGCTGAAATCAAGGTGTCAACAAGGCCATACTCTCTCCAGGAGACAATCTAGGAGAGAATTGCTTCTTACCTCTTCCAGCTTCTGGTGGCTGCTGGCATTCCTTGGCTTGTGGCTGCATCACTCCCATCTTTATCAGTCCTCACGTCAACGTGTCCTCCCTGCCTCTCTCTTATGACACTGTGATGGCATTTAAGACCTTCCCAGGTAATCTAGGAAAATCTCCTCATCTCAAAATCCTTAACCTAATCACCTCTACAAACACTTCACATTTAAGGTAACAGTCACAAGTTCCAGGAATATGCTGGAATAACCTGATATGCTTAGGGGCCACCATTCGGCCCACTCTACCATGGAAATAGGGTGCAGGTCCCTGGGAAAATAAATCTTAAAATCCTGAAACTGAAGACATGATGGGAAGGCTGACTAACTTAGTTGTTGCAGTGGTTTTAAAATGTCCACAGACTCTTTGACATTCTTTTTACAAAGTGGATTCTGATTTTCTTCCCCTCGAGTATGGGTCGGACTTAGTAACTCACTTCTAACAAACAGAATAAAGTAGAGGTGACAGTGTGTGACTTTGGAGATCAGGTCATAGAAGGTCCTGGGACTTGCTGCTTGGTCACTCTGCTTTCCATCACTTACCCTTGGGACAGGTGGCTGCCATGTTGTGAGGACACTCAAGCAGCCCGTGGAGAGGTCCATGGAGAGAGGAACCGAGGCATCCTGCCCATAGACACATGAATGAGCCCACTTGGAAGCAGATTCTGAAGCCCCAGGCAAACCTTCAGTTGCCTGAAACCTGGGCTGACATCTGCCTGCAGTCTGACAAAACACACTGAATTAGAACCACTCAGATGCTCCAGAATTTCTGACTGGCAGAAACTGTGAGATAATATGTGCTTCTTGTTTTAAGCCACTAAGTTTTGGTATAATTTATTATGTGGCCATAGATAACCAATACAAATGGGCAGTGAGAAAAAAGATGAAAGCAGCAATAGCAAAGCAAAACCAAAAGGATACACAAGGAGGCAAGATGTTGATGGGGTACGGCAGGGACGAGGTAAAAAATTCAAACAGTGGTGGCATGGATCCTGGAAGACCTATGAGTCTGAGTTTCTCTGTGATCAAAAGGACTATGTTACATATTTCCAAAAATATTTGGCCTGAGGATGAAAGCAGAGAACTGAATTGTGTTAGAAAAGATGCATATACGAACCTAGCACAGTGTCAAAAATGTAGTAAGGGGGAAAATAACAACAACAAGACAAAACCCAATAGCTCACATTCTAGCATTGCACTATTTTCCTGGGTGACACTAGCTCTATGGTCTTAATGAAAACTTATTTTTTGTGTCTGATAATATACCCACACGCAATTTGATATAACTGTGCCTATTTTAATGAGGAAACTGATGCTTCCAGATTGATGTGGCTTCTCTACGGTTCCACGGTTCCACGGAACCAGGACATGAACCCAGATCAGGCTGATTTCAAAATCCACACTAATCCCACGGCACCGCCCATGTCTCTTTGTAGAATACTTATTTACATTCCTTGGGATTTTTTGAATTCTCTTCTCTCAGCCTTCTTACTAAGAACTCTGCCAGTGTTCCTCTTCCCCTCCATCCTTAAAAAATCCTTTAATTATTGATTAAAGAGACTCAGAAAGAGCTGAGCGGGATGGAATGCAGGAACTATGAATTGAAAGCTTTTCAAGACTCTTCCTCATTCTCTTCCCCTCGCCCGCCTCCCCCCCCACCCCCGAGTCTGGACGTGCAACTATTCTGCCTGGCAACCGTCCTTCTCCCTCCACGTCCCCCCACCCCTCCAGAGCTCCATCTGGCCGGAGCACAGCATTGTCTCAGCCCCATTCCCCCTGGAAAATGTTGAGTCTGAGTTGACATTGACACCCATTAGGGAGCTGTGCAGCTGTTCCCATGCAGCCAGACCAAAGGCCTTCCGGAAATTGTTTGCATTCACTTGTCTTCTATACTCCTGGCAGTTCTGCCAGGCCTGGCACCCCAGGACTGTGCTGCGGTAGGGGTGCTGATTTGCTTCTACTCTTCTTCTCCCCTTCTATGACTCCCTGAAGGGCCAGTAAATTGAGAGTTCATAGCTAAGAAAAACAGGTACGTCCCTCCTGCTATCTAGAATAACCTGGGGTGGACAGGGGTTGTTACATCTTTTTTTTCCCTTTGTAGTTGTAGATAACTATTATCATTATTTAGATCTCATTTGGCTTAAGTGGCATAAATCCAATTCCAGCTGGATTTGGCAAAAAGGGGAGTTTAATAACAGGGTGTTGGAGTATCTCCAAGTAAGCTGAAGAAAGGGTAGGGATGCTACCAGATGGGTCACCATGTACAGTTGTGCAAGCTGCACACTGCACAACCCCGGGGCCACTATCACAAGGTGACTATATGAATGGCACTTCCTGGCACATCTTGTCTAGCTCTTCTCAGTGTCCCTTGTCCAGGTTTCAGGAATAACTGGAAGCAGGGTCTCAAGTGCCACCAGGACTCTCTCTGCATTTCTGAAAGGGCTTCTCTCTGAGCACTGACTAAATCCTTCCCACCATGGGCTGGTTTCATACATGTGGTGGATGAAGAATTGTCCTCCACAATGGTGAATGGTTCTTTACTTCCAACATCAAGGAGGCACTGACTCGTGCTGTTATTTGTCCCAGCTTCAAAACTTCTACAGAAGGGCTCTGATTGATGTATCTGAGCTTGGCATTCATCCTTCCACTAATGAAAGAGCAGGATGGCTGGAGGTGGGCATTACCTTTGCCTTAGCCTGAGTCAGACTCCCACGTGGACCCAGCATGTCTGTTCAGTGGGAGGCAGGAGGCATCTGAACATTCCCTTTGGGGGAATTTAAAGCTTTTAACCTCTGCTTATTTGTCTTTTTTTGTTTTGGGTAATCTCCAGAGCCTTTCAGGAACTCTCAATATCAAATAGTAGGTAGGACGATGTGGAAGTAAAACTACTCCAGCTTAAGGGTGGGTGTGAATTAGATTAACCTCCTCTGGGACTTTCAGTTGATGGAATCTTAAGAGTTTGGCAACATGGGAGCTATAGTCATAGTTTGAATATTTGGGGGGAACATTATGATCCTTGTGCAGTCACATGCAGGCGGCCCTCAAGCTCTCTGTCTTGAAGGCAGAAAATACCAATTCTCTTCCCAAACTAACTGCCCACGGCAGCTTGGTAACTGCCTCCTTCAAGACAGCAGAGAGGAGAAATGGTAATCTCATAATTGCTCAGTTCATCTCCCTTCCACTCCCTCCTTAGCCTCCCACCTCCAACATGAGTTTGGAAGGTGTAACCCCGCCTCTTGTCCTTTAATATTATTACCCCGATAGTACTCTCTCTATGTCTTTTTTGAACCCCCAACTTTTCATTCCAACTCTCATCAGTCACCACAGCTTAGGAGTTTGAACATGAAAACCAGAAAATGATTCTCTGGGTGTCATGAAATCAAGGGGTTACCCTGAAAAGGGACTGGGGGGCGTGTGGAATGAAGAAAAACGAATACAGCTGCCACGTGCCATAAATATTCTTGGACCATTTAGTCTACATGGAACAAGGGGGTGCATGACTATTAATGACCAAAATAAATAGTAATCAATTATGATGATGGTAATTATGCTTTTGAAATTAGCCTGGGAAAGGATGACCGAGGCAATTTTTTATTCCAGCTCAGGAAAATGGGACGCCAGCTGGGCTAATAAGAGCTTTCATAAAAGCACTGAGTTTCATCCAGCACTGCAAAGAAAGCCCTCTCTGTCCTGTGACCCGGCCCGGCCCTGACATGCCTTCTGCTTTTTAACAAGAACTGAAAGGTGGCGAGACAGACAGTTCTTGCCTTGGCACCAGGCGAAGGCGGCCTTTGAAAAGGCAGGGATTATTTTCAATGGCTCAGTGCTGGGGAGTTTCATTTCCTTTGCCCCCTGTCTCCATGCGCCTGGGTTCCAGCACCGGCGTGGAGGACCTGGAGCTGACTAGGCCGGTTGGCAGCAGAGGATGACCCAGGGCAGAGGGTCTGGGCAGGGGAGGACGTGACGGGGCAGTTTGCGGTGACTGGCTGGCTAGGGAGACAGAGAGAGAAAAATATGTGGTTTCTGTACAAGGGACTGTGTGTCCTTCCCCGCACTTCAGCCTCTCCAGTAGCTGTCGTGGAGGTGCTCACTAATATTTACCTGCCAGCCCTTCCACCCCAAAAAGCATATTTACCAAGGCACAGGGAGGCCCTCAAAGCCCCGGCCTGCCGGCTCCGCTGCTCCTGCACACCCAGCACCCAAGGGAATTTCATGGAAGTCACTCACTTCTGGCTCCTGCCTCAGTTTCCCGTTTTGTCGTTTCTCCCTTTCGCTCGATCTGTTGCTCTATTTCTATCTCTCTAAGAAGAAACTAAAGAAGGCCTCTCGCTTAGCCACCTGGAGCACCGCTGAAGAGTTTAAGGGTTAGTGGGAATAAAATTCCCCTCTCCCTCTTTTGAGTTTTCTGATACAGACTCACTGCCCAAACCTCTGATAGAGGCTTATTACCTAAACCTGAATCAAAGCCTCACCTTCATTTAGTGGCTCTCAGCCTGGGGCGAGCTTGCCCCCCAGAAGGATGTCTGGCAATGTTTGCAGACATTTTTGGCTGTCACGACCAAGGTGGGGAATGCTACCAGCACCTAATGGGTATAGAGGATGCTGTTCAAAATCCTACAATGTATGCAAGGAAGAATTATCCCATCCAAAATGTCCACAGGGCCAAAGCTGAGAAAGCGTGGCTTGATTAACAGCTAAGCAAGCATCTGATCGCCACCACCATCGCCCTGCCCTCCAAAAGGCTGGCCTCCTGGAGGCTGTGTGGAAGTCTGAAGGCACCAGCCAGAGGCCGAGCTGCACGCATGCGTCAGTGGCCTGGCAACCACTCCGCCCACTCAGATTAGCTGCTCCAGGGAAACTAAGGCCACAGAGAAGGTTGTAGAAGCTCCCTTCCTAGCCCTTCTGCCAGAAGGGAAGATGTTCTTCCTGTGTGAGCCAAGAAGGAACTTGGGGGGAGGAGAAAAGAGGGTCCCTCCATAGGCCAATTCAGGTTGTCTAATAAAGTTCCAGAGTCTGATGGACCCAGGAAGTGCTCTGGAGAGGTTCAGGTATGGTCAAGAGTTAGAAACCATCCTCAAAATATGGCCCTAGTCTCAACATTGATTTGGCAATTGCATACAAAACCTTGTGCCATGTGCTTTGCATACCCTATTTGATTTCATCCATGCAACAGGATGCAAGATTTTTATTCCTACTTTACAGATGAGGAAACGGAGGTTCAGGAATATTGAGTGACTTGTCCCAAGCCACGGATCAAGTCAGTGGAAGAGCTGGGGTTGGAACCCAGCCTGACCTAAAATAATTTGAAGCCTCCCTCGATTCTGTATCTAAAGAGGATAGAGACCTGCAAGGGACCAGGCCACACTGGCTGGATGGACTGAAGGGAGAGGTGGGCAAGGGTGACCTGTAATGAACCCAAGGCACTTCGGTCTGGAAGGACCTGGGCTACGAGCAGAGATACAAGGTCTATAATATAATGAGTGTTGTGGAGAGAGTGAATATGAGCTCTATCACCAAATCCCCATACCAAAAATTTAAGTTGTGTCCCTTGAATCTTTGACTAGGTCCAACAATCTTGTAGAACTCATCAACTCAAAATCAAATAATTTTACTATTAAAAAGCAGAGTTTATTTAAACTTCACATAAGTTCTAAGAGTTAGGTAGTGGGAGCAGAAGCGTGTTTTTTTTTGTTTTTTTTGGGTTTTTTTTGCTTAACTTTTTTAAATTTAATTTTTACTTTACATTGGAGTACAGTTGATTTACAATGTTGTGTTAGTTTCAGGCGTACAGCAAAGTGGTTCAGTTGTACATATACTAGACTATCATTTATTGAGTACCACCTACATTGCCAGGCTCTCTGCTAGACCTACACATAGATGATTTCATTCCCCCCTCCCCAGAATCCCATGAGATGCCCTGAGCCCCAGTTTTAGGGACCAGGAAACTGCCAGGGGCAGAACCAATGGCGCAGAGCCCTGGCACTTATTTATGCATAATGCCCTGGACCTTGGCAAGATCAGTCATTATCAAGGGGTACTGGCTATAAATGGGGGTATAGCTCTACTGTCAGAGAAGATCCTCAAGGGATCCCACAATATTGCCCTCTGACCCTGAGTGCTTCTAGAGACAAAATCCTGAGATATACACCCAGTGAACCCGATTAATAAAGCAGACGTTGGCTTCTAAAAAGCCCACACACACTAAGATGGCTCTACTCTCCATTTGGTGTCCTCAGAAAAAGGGCCTGCTCTTTTTTTTTTTTTTTTTTTTTTTCTGCACTGACCCATTGCAGGGTCAGGAAGTTCTTCCATATCGACACCTTCAGGCTTCTGCTTAAGCCTATTTCCTCCTCTCTGGTCCAGGATGGAAATGAAGAACAGCTGGTGGCCACCGTCTCTAAGAATCTTTCATAAACCTGAAAGCCCATTATATAACGAGCCTTCTCCAAGTGAAATCATCCCAGTTCTTTTCAATGTTTCTCAGAGATTATTTGTTCTCTAAGTTTCCCCTGCAAATTACTTGACCCTTTTGGAAGTTCTCTCTGCTCCTCTTAAGGTGCAGAAACTACAATCTGACCTCATGTGGAGTCCATCACTTTGTAGGACAAGCGTTCTCTCACAGGTGTTGTTAGAGGGTGACTTCCCAGTAAAATCAACAGGGAAGACATGGTGATGGGGTGAAAAGCTCAAAGACCCCCTAAGTTTAAATCCTTGCTTCTCCTCGTACTAGCTCTGTGACTTCAGGCAGATAAGCTGGGCCCGCAAGATCTCCATTTCTTTATCTCAAAGCAGAAGAAATGACTTTCCCATAAGGCTCTAAGAAGATAATGTAAGTGAAGTACTTGGCACCAGTCTCCCCAGGAGCTATTGTGACTTTACAGTTATGCCCTCGTCTCCCCACCACAAAAGTGTAGACACTTCCTTACTTGCAATTCATTTGAATCAAACAAAGAGAGCAAACCAAAGACAGGCATCTCCTCACTGGCCCTGTCTGCCTCCTGAAGAAGTGAACTTGCTGTCCTGAAAGTGTTTCAACCAGACTGCTTATGCCTCCCAGGGGAGCCAGGGAAGGGGCTTCTACTTTGTGTGGGAATGGGCTTTGTGACCTCCTAAAATCCCTTTGGATTCAAGCTTCTATTCAGAACCCAGAACAACCCAGGCTCTCACCGCTTATCCATTTTCCACAAAGAATCCCACCAGATTTCCTATGGGGGAAATGCAGGAGAGATGGTACCCTGTACCCCTCACAACACACTTCCTCCATTCCTCATCACACATGACTATCTCCCACGTGCCCATTCTCTAGTGTTGCCCCTTGTAATCTTCCTCTTCTAAACTCCTCTGCAAATGCTCTGTCTCCTTTCTATTGGGTCAAGCAATGCAGCTTTGCCCTCAAACATGTCTACTCCCGCCAGATCAACTATGGCCAGCTAACAGGAGCCACCCTCCTTAGCAGGCAGTTTAAAGATCATCTACTCTTCCTGGAGCATGGCCTCTGGAGTCTTACTCCACAACCAAAGAGACTTATCAGAGAATTCCTTTCCTTGACACACAGAATTTTTTCCGAGAGGAATTCCTCAAATACAGGTTTCTCCATCTTCTTGCGTACAATTTAATGATTGCTGTCTCCACTTCGAAAGAGTTTTTACCTCTTTATAAAACAAATTATGCCAACAAATATTTATATATGTATATTTTTTAAATTCCCTTGCACTTTTTATCTATTGACCTTATGGTGCTTTTTGTCTGGTACAGCAACTAATAGGGCTAGGCTGCAGCATCACAACTTGCCTATAGGGGGCACCTGCTCACACACTTTTTAGCATTAAATACATCTTGAGATTGAGGGTTCAGGTTATGCGAAATGAACTAGCTGCCTACTTCTCTGCTTTAAGAAGCTCAAAACATACTGACTATCCTTTTAGTAAAAGGGAGTAGCTGAACTGGACTCTTTTAACAAGGCTCTAGTTGACAGAGGGCTTTTTCAGTTGACTCGCCATGTGGATTTCTCAGAGAGAGATGCTCTCCCCACAGCACAATTTTGCCTCCTTCAGTGATCCCTGCCAGGTTGTAGTCAACAAGTGTTCCCAACATCTGTTAGGTCACATGTCAAGGGCAGCGAGACCCCACGATGCAATGATTTTGCTATTAAGACACAGTCGTAGCCCTCTGTTGAAAGGAACTGGCCTCCTGCCTCTGAATGCAATGTGATACCTTCTCAGCCAAGAGACAACAGCCTCAGCTGGACACTGCTCACCAATGTTTTCAAGGTAGGCAAACCCCTGGCTCTTTATAATTCCTCCCTCGCAGTTATAATTTCTAACAGCTATTGCAAAGCAGCTTGGGGGCATATCAAAGGAACCACATTGGACGGCATTTAAAAAACAGTCTAGGCCAACATACTACCTCCATCCAGGACTGGGACTTAAATGAAGGTGGACTTTACCAAGAGCAATTTCTTCCCCAACCTTTACAGCTGGGTGGGGACGTGGGGCTGGAATGAGTTAGAGGGGAAAATGAGCTGATAGCCTTTTTTGTGCACTTTGGTCAGTGTCCTGCCTCTAAAAGATGCAGTGCAGGCCTTTGTTTGCTTTGGTGGAAAATGACACACTTGATAATAGTAAAATCCCTCTCCTGCCTATTTCCTTTCTGCATATGCCTGCCTTTCCCCACTTGCACTGGCCTGTGAGTTTCTCATTCCTACCAAAGTTGTCAATCAACCAGAAAAGCTAATTTGTCAGACAGCAAATAATGGCAGATTTTCCTTGAAAAAGAGGTGCTGTTTCCTGGTTCTGGAGCATCCAGTACCCACTAAAGCCTCAGTACTCAGCCTACTTGTGTGAACACACAGATGAGGAAGAGGGTCTCCCAAAGGAAAGCTTACTCATGAGCAGAGCTCTAAAATCACATGCTCATTTATTCAGTTATTCCCTCACTCATTTACTCAACTAATCCTATGTCGCCCCTGCTTGGTTCCAGGCCTGGTGTTCTGGGCCGAGGATTCAGAGATAGGGAGCGCTCAGTCACTGTGTTTCAGTCAACATCTGCTGCGTAACAAACTACTCCAGTGTTCAGCAGATTGAAACTGCTATTTGATTATGCTCCTGTATTCTCTGGTCAGGAACGCAATCGGGGCATTGCAGGGTTAGCTCCTTGATGTCTGGCACCTCAGCTGGGGAGACACAAAGCCCAGAGGTGACTTGCAGCTGGGGAATGAAATTGCCTAAAGGTCTAGATTTGGATGACTTGAAGACTAAGCCTGCAGACCGGAGCACCTGAATGTAGCCACTCCACGTGGCTTGGCTTTCTCACACATGGCAGCTTTAGAGTGGTCCATACCCTTTACATGGTAGCATAGGGCTCAAAGCACAAGTGTCCCAGGCAACAAGGAAGAAGCCACAGGACCCTTTAGGATGCAGCCTTGGAAGTTACATAGGATCCTTTACCCTATTCTGTTGGTCAAAGCCGTCACAAACCCACATATATGTAAGAGGAGGGAACACAGATACCACCTCTCCAGCAGGAGGGGGTGTCCAGTCCCATTGTATTTAGAAGAGCATGTGTGATGGGATACTCTGTTACACCCACCTTTGGGAAATGATTTGCCACTCACTGCTGATGGTGGACACAGTGTCTCTGCATGTCCCATCCTCATGTACATCACCATTCATTAACTCACTCACTCATGTGTAGCCCAGAAGGCAGCTGCAGCCTCACCAGTTCTTGAGATCATGGTGGAATTACCTCTTACCCAATAGTTCCATGGCTTTGGAAAGCCCAAGCCTCCCCAGCACTTCTGCAATCCCCCCTTCTCCCATGCAGAGCGGGAGCTGGGCTGTACACATGCAGGTGTGGAACTCATCTATTGTGTTGAGGCAGCAGGGAGAAGGGATTTACATTGCATATCTCATGCAAACAGCTTACAAACTCATATTAGGAACGTCTGTTCTCCGTAGTCCTTTCCAGTAAACCCCTCCCCTACCCCCCCCAGCACATCACTGAGATGTCCCCCCCTTTCCTCCTGGTCAGCAGCCAAAGCCTCTGTGGCTCGTCTTCCCACCCACCAACCCCCACATCCAGGGATACTCACTCTTCTCCCCTCTGTTTGCAGAGCTAGCTAGTTGGCACTCTGCTGCAGCTCCCGGATATGCACCCAGAAGCTTTTCTACACGAGCGAGGGGCCTTCCCAAGACTGCCACCCACTCACCTAATAATGCTCACTCATCACTCATTCAATAAATGTTGGTCAGGCAGCTACTGTGCTCCAGGCCTTGGGTGGTATCGAGGACATGGGACTATATTCTGTGCCCCTCTGAATTATGGTGTGTGACAGCTGCTTTCACCTTGTTGTTAGGAGAATGCCTGGAGATGTTATCATTAGTGGTGTATCTGTTGTTATGTTTACACCTTTTGCCTTGACAGACCTCTCTCACCTCTGCAAGACACCTTGCTATGTACTATTAGCTCTACTCCCCCAACTTCAGTCATTTGTAAACCATGCTCATGATTTCAGCCATAAGTGTGTATGACCTGTGTTTTACTGGCTTTATATGTCTTTTAAGTGACTCACTTTCTTTACTTACCGTTGAAAAAAATTTTATATCACTACCATAAAGGGAAAACTATAATCCTTTACCATAAATAGAAGGCAACCCTTAAATTAAGTTCAAGTTTAAAACTGTGCTATGAAACTTTAGCTAAATACAGAAACTTGAGTCCGTGCGCTCTCTCTGTTTGTTAAAAAGGGAGCATAGGATGTATTGGACAGGTGTTAGAGACGGTCTAGCCCCACACGGAGACTCACTCCTTGGTGTGACCCAAAGAGTTAAAAAGGGAGGTGTATTTTCACTGAGGGTTGTCACGCAATTTCATGACATCTCTGTGTAGCATCTTCAGTAATCTCAGGTACCACGAGTGATTTCCATCTAAGTCAGTCAGGAAAGGCACATTCTGTAGCAGTAACAAACAATGCTCAAACTGCAGCAGCTTAAAATACAAAGGTTATTTCTTGCCCTTGTCTACTGTGGGCTGGCAGGGTCCCCACTCCTTCTTGCTGCTCTGGATTCCAGGCTGATGAAGCAGCCATCATCTTGACCATTGAGGGTCATTATGCCGGAGGGAAAGGAGAGAGTGACAGGAAGCATGCACTGGTTTTTAATACTTCCACCCAGCAGTGAATACTCACCACTTGTGCTCACTCTTCAATGGCTAATTCAAGTCACATGGCCAGCCTTGACTTCACCTGGGCAGGAAGTACAATCCTACCATATCCCGGAAGGAGAGAGACCTGGAATATTTGTGAACAGCCATACGGACTTGCATCCCATCCATGCACTGAGAACACTGCCCCAAACTGCTGCACCCCAGCCTCTCCAGGCATGGTTTTCTCTACACGGCCCAGGACAGTCAGGCAAACAAGGCCACTCACCATTCCACGACCATAACCGTGCTCTGGACTCACATTCCCGCACCTCCGCTCAAGGCTCCCACTGACTGGAATACTTTCTCCCCGCCTCCCGTCCTACTCACTCTTCAAGAGTCTACCTGTTTCTGAGGCTTTGTCAGCCCACCAAAGCCATAACTGTGTGTGTGCTCTCATAGAGCATAGATTTCCAGAGCTAGAAGGGATGGACCCCTTCATTTATAGCAGAGTTTTTCAAGCCCAACACTGTTCACATTTTGGGCAGGATGAGTCTGTCCGGTGGGGGACGGTCCTGCACATTGGATTATGTTTAGCAGCACCCTTGAGCTTTGCCTAGAAGTCAATGGCAACTTCTCCCTCCAACTGTGACAACAAAAGGTGCCTCAAGACATCGAATGTCCCTTGGGAGGGAGAGCAAAATTTCCCCCAGTTAATAGCCACTGTTCTATAGGGCGGCCAAGAGGAATTAAATACTGTGCCCAAGGTGACACAGTAAGTTAATGGCCAAAGGGGCTGGAGGAATCCATGCTCTTGCCGTCCATCCCCCCATCCAAGGTTCTTGGTGCTAGTACACAGGGATCAAGCTGGGAGTAACAATGAGAGAAATGAGCTGGCCTCATATTCCTTTGACACATTTGATGTGCCCTATTGAACAATTTCATAAAGAAATATGCTCTTGCTCATAAATACACACACACACACACACACACACACATGCACACACACACAGACATCTGAGTCTGATATCTTTCAACTTTTGATTTAGCTAAGAGAACAGAAGTATTTCATTTTCCTTCAGTTCTACTATATGTCATTCATCCAATGACAACATGGCAACTGATGATGTTAAGAGGGAGGCACTAGGGAGGGCTGGGGACTGTGACACTGGAGGATGGATGCCCCATCTAAGAGGCCAAATGTGGTAGCCAAGTTACTAGAATTTTTCAAATAGCTGAAATCCAGATTTTAAGGGGGAGATCTCCTGAGTTTTAGAGGCTGGAAACTAATTTAATTTTTTTTTTTTTTTTTGAAATGCACAAACCCAAACTCTAGACCACACAAAACACCAGGTTTGACCCTTGGGCCAGGCAGCTCTGTCATCTGTACATTACACAAGCCACCACGTTGCGTACCCATGTAGGTGTGTCGTAGCCGCAACTCACAACCCTCCTGAATGTCAGAGTCTCCGTAGGAGTCCCAGACAGAGTCCCAGACCTCACCTCAGACATGCTGAATGGAAAGCCCCAAGGGTAGCCCTCTGGGATCTGTGTTTGTGAAAAGCTCTGAGGTAATGCTGCTGTAACAGGTCCCTTGACAGGTTGGAAACCACTGTCATTAACTCCTCCCCTTCCCTCCCCAGACTGTGAGCTCCTCAGGGGGCGGAGGGGCTGCATCGTATCTATTAATGTTTGCCCAGCAAGCACAGACTAGGTGCTCCTTAACCATCTATTCAAACTGAGGCACCAGAAAAGTTGAAGTGTAATTGCTTCCAGGCTTTTCTCTTGGATCTTTTCTTTTTTTTTTTTTTTGAAATATCTGTCGTATTTAGTTGTAACATTCTTTTATCGACGCCAAGGTTCCTTGGAAGAAAGATGGTCATAGAAGGCAGGGGAGGGGATGGTGGGCAAGTCATGTTATTGCCACTTTAAATAAAAGGAGAAAGTCCATGATGGGGCTTCAGTCCCGGGGGCCGGAGGGGGCTCAGCTCTCATGGGGCCCTCCCCTGGACAAGCTCCCTAGGGAGCAAACAAGTTGTGGTTTCGTCTTGTATGGGCCTCCCTGGGAAGAGGTCCTCCTTCATCATCATTTATTAAACGTAGCGACTTTTAAATTCACCCCCACCTCTTTGCAGCAGTCTCACACCTGGGAAGTGCCTTTCCAGCTCTGTTAGGACAAAGGCCCAAAGGCATAGGTACCAGAATGTTGCAGCATTGTTTGGAGGACTGAAGTTGTGGATAAGACCTAAGTGTCCATCAGTGGGCCATGGAGGAAATTGACTACGGTCCGTGGGGATGACGGGAGACCAGTCAGCAGGTCGCCATATAGGTCTCTGTCATGAGAGTTCACTCATGCCCTCCACAGCCCTCTCCACCACTTGCCTTTACCAACACATGCATCTCTTCACCTGGTCACTGTTCTTTTTTGGTCTCAAGTTCTAGATTATAATCTTCCCAGGAAGAAGCAGCATGCATGTTTTAAGAGTAGATATTCAGGGTTTCCCTGGTGGCACAGTGCTAAGAATCCACTTGCCAGTGCAGGGGACATGGAGTCGAGCCCCGATCCGGGAAGATCCCACATGCCGCGGAGCAACTAAGCCCGTGCGCCACAGCTACTGAGCCTGTGCTCTAGAGCCCATGAGCCACAACTACTGAGCCCATGAGCCACAACTACTGCGCCTGCGTGCCACAACTACTGAGCCCACACGCCTAGAGCCCATGCTCCGCAACAAAAGAAGCCACCGCAGTGAGAAGCCCACGCACTGCAATGAAGAGCAGCCCCCACTCACCGCAGCTAGAGAAAGCCTGCGCACAGCAACAAAGCCCCAACGTAGCCAAAAATAAATAAATGAATTTATATATACATAAAAGAATAGATATGCAGCTAGGACTTCTGAAAAGATGCTCATGATACAGTGCTAAGGAGCAGAGAAGTTCCAGAATGGCATGCGTGTCACAGGACTCCATTAGCAAGCAGAGGGCACGCTGCAAAGTGTGCAAAGGTGTGAAGATGATGTCATGAAGGGGACAGGTATGGTGCTGGGCAAGGGTAAGGGAACCAGCAGGGGTTGTGAAGCACCCAGGGGACAGAGACAGCAGGAAGTCACTGCCCTGTCTCAGCCTCAGGGGACAAGGGGAGGCCCAAAGTTACTGAGGCAAGAGAGAGCTGGGCTGTGAAAAAGGGCCCAACATGGCCTTGTGGCCTCAGGGAGTCCAGCCACTTGGAGAACCACAGGGGGTAGGGGAGAAGCAGGAGGGGAGAAGGAGGGAGTAAATGCCTCGGCCTCCTTCCCCTCCCACCCTGCCATTTCCTGCCACCGGGGCGTCCCACTGGCCAGCTCCCCCTGACGCCAGAGCCCATGGGAGCCAGGGCACTGCCATTTGTGAGGGCGACCTCCCAGACACAGAACACAGTGGCGAAAGACAGAGAAGAGTTGCGGGGCTGGGGGCGGAGGAGGGAGAGGCAAACGGAGTGTGGTTTGATCCCATTTGTGTAAATTATATCTATCTTTTCACATACATAAAAACTTCTGAGGACACACAGCAAGCATGGTGGCTGTCTCTGGGGACGTTGGGGGTGGAGGAGACGTGAGAGGGAAAGGAGTATTTGATTCTATGCACTTTTGTATTCTTGACATCTTTCACAATGAGCTGGTATCCTGAGAATCAAGTGTTATCATCAACTCTGCGGTGCTGGACACAGGAAATGCCAGGAAGAGATAATCTTCCCTGTGTAGACCAGGCTGGTTCCTCTGAGATACTGCCAGGGACACTTGTGGGAAAAACCCTGGGGACAAAGACAGGGAAGCTGGAAAGCAGATGGGGCATCAGGAATCACCAGCAGGGAACTGTGGATGGGCTGTGGGTCTGAGGGCACAGCAGGGCAGATCAGTACACGATCCAAAGGGCCTTGAACCAGAAGGTCAGGAGGAGGGGGCTTTTTCCTGCTTAGAGGGTCCTGTGCTTCCAGGGGCTTACTTCTGACTCTTTCACTTGGCTGTGGCCCCTAGGGCAATTTACACAACTTCTCTGAGCCTCAGCTTCCTCATCAGGAAGAAAAGACTAACAACTACCCCTGCCACCCCATCATCTTGCAGGATTGCTGTACATATTAATGAGATGTTTGTACAGTACCTGGTACCTAATAAACCCTCAATCACTGGTGTTATTACTATTGTTGTTGCCGTTAGCATAGGCTAAGGTCGCGGTGCATGGGGCCCATCTCTCAGCTGGGATCCTGGGGCAAGCAAGGTAAAGACCCCAGGGTCCTCGTGTTGGAAGCTGCCGACGTTGTACATTCCGTGGTCACACAGTGTCCCCCTCACCCCAGCCAGCCGCCTGACAGCCTGTAAACAGATGGGCGGGTGGGGTGGCCAGTGAGATAGTACAGATGGTACTGAGCAAATCCAGCCACAATTTTGGGAAAACAAGTCAGAGTCAATGGGGGCCCTCGTGGACATCTTTGCCTGTGATAGACAGCACACCCAGGGAGGCCTCCAAGGGAAATGATGAGATGTACCAGACCCTGGCGGGCCTCGCCAAGAACAATCTCCACCCTCGATTTCCGTGGCTTAGTGCCACGGAGACATTGCAGACAGCCAGAGGTCACCCTGGCAGGGCTCACAGCAGAGGCTACATGGGTCCTCCAAGGTCTGGGAGCTCAAAGAGCACTGTCTTCCAGGCTCCCTCCCCTGGGTCCTTGCCCAGCTTCTGGTTCCCTTCCTACTTCATTCACCCATTTGCTCCTCTCTTCCCAGGGCCTTGGGACAGACCCACAGCCAGGAATATGTGGATGTTTGAGTGCAGAGTTGCCCATGTGGCATGGCGGGAAGGGTGGAGGATGGGCGCCACAGGGCCTTGGGGTGGGAAGCCAGACCCTGGTTTGGGCTGGAGTTGGGAAAGGGCCCATGTTTACAGCCACACGTCCTGCCACGTGCTCCAAGTTCCCTGTCTCTGCTCCTTCTGACCTGTCTCCTTGAACAAGGTGAGCTCTGCCAACACCCTGCTTTTCTCTCTCATCTTTACCCGCTGACTTCATACCATCTGCCAAGAGCCCATACTGATGTCAAATCCTTCTCCCTGCCTTAACAGCATGAATAATTCCATCATTTGTGCCTGTACTGCACTTGGTACAGACCTGCTCTATAGCATTATCATATTCTTCTGCCAGTTTGAAATTACCAACTATACACACACATAAACACACACACACACACACACACATACACACACACACACACACACACACACACACACCAACTTTCTTCACTCTCCATTCTAAGGCTGATTACAAAGTTTAACTAAACAGGTGGGTACTCTTGATTTTTGCCAAAATTGGCAAGGCCATCGGAAGGAAACCTAGGTTTACACTAACACTACGTCAAGAATGACACGTGTGTTAATACCACCCATTGCTACCTCCCATTTCTATCTACGGAGGAAGCATAGTGCTTATTATGTTGCATGTGTTCTCTCTAATCCTGGGGATAATTCTAGTGCGTAGCTACTATTATTATACTTAGGCTATAGGTGAGAAATCTGCAGCCCAGAGAGGAAAAGCGACTTTCTAAGTTACGCATCTCCTAAGTGGCTGACCCAGCTCTCAAATCCAGGAGTGGCTCCAAGGGATGACCTCCCCTCCCAAGCACCCTGCTCTCAAGCTTTCTTTCTAAGTAACAGGTGATGAATTTCCTGCTCCCCGTCACGCCCACAACTTAGCCACTGAGCTTGCACACTGCCAGTGCTCCCCAGCTCGTGTGATGGGGTGACAGTTTCTCTGGGGCTGCTGTTTCTCATCCACAGAAACTTCCTTGGTCTTCCTAATTCTGCTGCCTACTTCCGCTGCCCTTAATGCTTATGACAACATGCTGCCACTGGGAAGCTCTTGGTCTCCTTGTCAACTGTGATTACCCAGACCTTCGGGGCAAACATGTCCAGCAATGTCACGGAGATTCCTTGGAGCCTTCCTCAGCAGCCAGTCAGGCCCACGCTGCTGCTTCCCTTCCTGCTGTACGCAGTAGGCGGGAGTGACGAGGGCCAAAGTGCCAATGGGTCTGGGACGCCAAGCAGGAACTCTGAGACCCAGTTCCCTAAGTCCAAGAGCAGTTCTGCCACTTGCTACCCTTGTGACCTTGGGCAAGTATATTCTGCCTCTGAGTCCTCTGTCCCTACTCTGTTAGTCTGAGATAATACAATGTCTACTTTCTAGGGATGCTGTAATGAAAAAAGGAGATGCTCGGCACAAAGAGCTTAGCACAGGCCCTCTCACAAAGTAAATACCCATTAAATGTTACCTTACAGCACTAAAAAATGTGCCAGGCAGTTTTCACAGTAGGTTGGAGGAGGCAAGCCCAGACCCACAAACAGATCAATTTGATGTGATGTGTCAGTGCTGGGATGGAGAGCGTTGTGGGATGACATCCATCCACTGAGGCTTTGGATGAGACTCTCCAGAGGAGAGACCACCAACGGACTGTCGAGGATGGCACAGGCCCCCTCACATTTGCTAGACACTGTTTGAGGTTATTCTGAAATTGCTTCTCACGTAGATTTACTTTGTCTCTTGCAACTTGAGGTCTTGGAGTCTTCTCATCTATAAGGCGTTCACCTGTCTTATCCCTCTGCTTTCTCACTGCATCCCACCCTGGGGTCTAACGTTACATCACTCATAGCTGTGCTCACCTAAAGATCTGGTTTTTTTCCTTAACATTTACAAGACAAAGAAAGAAGAAGAGAGCAAGCCGTTGAGGAACACCTTCTACGATGCCAGGCGTCTCCCCTGCATTATCAGTTTTAATCCATACAGTAGTTCTTTGGATTACCATGCTATATCACTCCCATTTTAAGGATGAAAAAACTAAGGGTCAGAGGGGAAACGTACCCAAGTTGACATAACTAGAGATGACATGGCTGGAATCTGTTCTGAGGTTCATCTTAGCCCTAAGACTTCCCCAAATGCCCAAACCATCATTTCATATTGTTATGAGATTCAAAAAGAAGAAGAATCTCATGATGTATCATAGAAGGAAATTAGGTTGGGCTCACAGTGGTTTCTGCAGTCATTTTTGTCTGAGTCCCCTAACATCTCTCTGATCATCTCCAATGTCAATAATCAATCAACACATCAACGGAGCCCATTTCCATGAGCTAAGTGGCCGTTAATTTGCTTTTCTAAGTCCCAGTCAAGAAGCTGAAATCCATTCGCCTCCCTTTATTTCTGCCCCCCTCAATTCATTTCTGGCCTGGATGGAGCGCCTTGGTGTTGGAAACCATACCACACTTCTTGGCAGCGTTTCCACCTTGGTCTTCGCAAAGCCCTTCTCACCCACCACTTGCCAAACCAGAGACATGCACCCAAAAGGGGCAGAACTGACCGGTCAGCCCCACCAGACCCAAGTCAATATAACTCATAGCCCAAGACTTAATTTAGAACCCCCTTCCCTGCCACCATGTACCTTGGCGCTTATGTTTGTGGCTATCTTTCTGGCATGAGGATTTCTGCCAAGGTTATTTTAATGCTGACTGACATCTCTGTCTATTCCGGGAGAATATCTCTGGAGAGAAGCAGCTCGTGTCCAGGTCCCAAGACCTCTGGAATGTACTATTGGACTGTCCATGGTACTTTGGTTTTCTGGGTGGTAATCCCTATTGTGAACTCTAAAGAGCCTTCTAGAGAGATTTATTTCCTCCTCTCACATGTTAGAGGCAAATAAATGCTCCCAGCCTCTGCTGACTCACATTTCTAATCAAACTACCGAAACAGACCATAAAAAGGAACGAAGTACTGATAAGTTCAACAACATGGTTGAACCTCGAAACACTATGCAAAGTGGGAGAAGCCAAACACAGACTGTCACGTATTGGATGATTCCATTTATATGAAATACCCAGAATAGGCAAACCCATAAAGACATAAAGCAGACTGTTGATTACCAAGGGATGGGGGGATGAGGGGGTGAGGAGTGACTGCTTAAAGGCTATGGGTTTTCTTTGGGAGTGATGAAAATGTTTTGAAATTAGATAGAAGTGGTAGCTGCACAACGTTGTGAATGTACTAAAAATGCCACTGAACTGTATACTTCAAAATGGTTAATTTTTGGTTAAACAAATGTCATCTCAATTTTAAAAAAATACCTGAATCACTGCAGAAAGGATTCAACATGGATGATTGTTGCATACGTGCTTCAACAGGATACAAAATGAATGCCATAAGAAATCAGAACCAAAGGAAATGGAGGTAGGAAAGGAAAATGAATTCTGAGTGTGCTTGGCATGCAA
This sequence comes from Kogia breviceps, assembly GCF_026419965.1. NCBI lineage: Eukaryota > Metazoa > Chordata > Mammalia > Artiodactyla > Physeteridae > Kogia > Kogia breviceps. Next base: position 130,521,391 of record NC_081313.1, on the reverse strand, counting down.
ACTGCAAGCCTTGAGCTGTCATTGGATTGTAAGCCGTGGCCACAATTTCAACCTGAGCTTCCCAGTGGCTGAAGCAAAATGGAAGACATGAGTTCTTCCAAAATTTGCAGTCAGATATTCAGAAAATGCTCTATTGAAAGTTGGAAGAATTTTCTCCCAGGATTCCCCAATGGGTCATTTGTAGAGTGTCAGAGCTGGGCTCCCACTGGTGACAGGTCTCCTGCAGTGCTTCTCGGCCTGGCCATTCATACACCAAGGTTCAAACACTAGTCTTTTCCTGAAAGAAGCAGGCGTGGCAAACCTCCCTGCCCATCCCTCCCATATCCATAAAGGAAGCAATCCCATTCAGAGAAGTGTGGAACCCATGGACCACCCCCAAATAAACCAGAAATGTTGTCTAGACCATATATCATTCATGAGTCATTTCACCTAATATCTGACGGGCATCTGTGACCCACTCTGCTTAGGCCCCGGGGGCACAATGGTCAGCAAAGCAAACCTCATGAAGCTTGCCTTCTAGAATGGGAGATATACATTATTTTTAATCACATAAATATATAATTGCTAATAGTATTTAGTATGAAGAAAAACCAGAAGAAATGTTGTGTATGGGTGACAGTGGAGGGACTAGTCATGGCAGCATTTGGAGGAAGGCTTCTCTTAAGGTAGTGACATTTGAGACGAGATCAGAAGGAAGAGTTAGACTAGCAGAGAGAAGGGAAGGCTTCCAGACAGAGGAAAGATCATGAGCAAAGGCCCTGGGGAGAGAGGGAGGAGCCTGAGGATGCCAGGAAGTGACAGAGGGTCAGTGTCACTAAAGCAGAGAGTGACAGAAAGAGTGAAGGAAAGAGGCAAAGAGATGCACAGAGGTCAGGTCGTGGAGGACTGAGGAGGAATGTGCAGGTCCAGCTGCACTGCTGCTCACTCTGGGGCATGGAGGATCACGGGAATATGGCCACCAGGATGGGGAAGGAAGCTGGTTTTTGAGGACTGAGGGATGTTAGGATGTTGTTTATGCATTAGTCCACAGGTGCAGGGAGGAAGATTCTAGAATGAACCAGACTCTTGTCCTACTGGTAATATTGAGCTAGAGAGTTCATGCCTCTCACCTAGGGAGACTTTTCTGGCTGCATCTCTATGTATCATTTGCACATGTACCCAAGGTGCTATTGACGCTTCTTCAATGTTTACCTCCAATTATCTGCAGGCTCTTTCCTCACATCTCAAGAAGTCTGGAGAATGTTTCTGGCTTCCATAGCAAACATTGATTGAGCCTTTATTACAGGGTAGACACTTCAGACATCACAAGTGCCATGGGAGATAAGCTACATTATAAAGATGAGAAATCTGAGACAGAGAGAGTTTGGAGTGTTTGCTTATGGTGACTCAGGTAGGAAGTGGAAAACCCAGATTGGAGCCCAGGTCTTCCTGACCCCTCAGATGGCTGCCTTTTCAACCACAGTTCACTGCCTGTCCATCGGGTGACCCCTGAGGTATGCCTTCAAGGGCTTTCAGTCTTAGGTCTCCTCTATGCCTCTAACCAGCTGGTAGGCACTGGATTACCCTTCCCTTTTAAAACAAAGGAGTTGTCTGATTTAGGGTTTCCAAAACATATTCCTCAACATTTTAGTCCCTCAACGTTCTCATTGAGAAAGAGATCCCATGGTCAAATCCACTGGAGAAACCTTGCATACTCAATCTCCCTCTTGGTGATTCGTGTGTGGTTAAGGCTTTGAGAAATCTCATACAGTCTGGCCTTCTCCACACCTATTCACCCATGGTGTGAAATTCCTAAGATCATCCTGGAAATGGATGTTCCAAAGCACACACTTTAAGAAGCTCCAGACTTGAAAACCCAAACACTGGATGCTGTCTTCCATGTACAATTCTAAGCTCTGGAAAAAAATATAAATGGTCAGGATAAATGGATCCTGCCCTCAAAGAAATCCAGCTCTCGCGGGTGACATAAATACGTCTACAGTGAATTGCAGCATCCTGTGCTAAATGCCTAGCCTGATACCAAGGGACAGGCACTTACTGGATGAGTGAGGGATGGAAAAGAAGTCAGAGTGGGGTACTGAGGTGACCTATAGCAGAAGGAGCAGTGCATCCCGTGTGGGTGGAGAGGCATGGGGATGGTCAGAACGACCGGACAGAAGAGGTCACCAAGTGGGACCTTGAAAGATAATCCAGAACAGAGAGTGGAAGAAAAGATGATCGGAACTTTACAGCCAAGGAGATGGATCATCACCCAAGGCATGGAGTGTTTACAAAATGGTGAGTAATTTGACAAAGCTGAATTGGGACCCCAGCAGTGGGTGTGGGGGGAAAAGAGGTGGGGGTGGTGTGAGTCTCAGGGTGCTCTCTGAGAGAACATCCTTCTTTGAAAGCCTATGAGTTTATGACCCAGGCACCCGCACTGCCTCTCTTGTCTGTGACACAGCTAGAATTCCTGATCTAGATTTTCTGACAACACCCTGCTGCTCTCCAAGAGTTCATCCACAAGGATTCAGTCAAGCTCTAACCACAAAGGGTGGAGACACCATGGTCAGAGAGTAAAATCCAATCCCAAATTTACCTCCCAGTTTACCTTATCTGGTTTTCCAAAGGTCATCTGTAGCCCTGCTTATCAGTTAGGAATACTTTAGGCTGCAAGTAACAGAAAATTCAACTAAAGTGACTTAGATAATTTTTTTTCTTTGTGGGATGGGAAGGGTCAGGGTGGGTGGGATTTCTGGTATCTGGGGGTTTCTCCTATCCCACAGTGCCCTCTTTCAGGTATCTGTCTCAAAGCAGTTCAGTCATCTGGTAGACCCAGCTGCCACCACAGCCCTCTCCTCCACCAGGAGGGAGTTTTTCTCACATAATACAGCTGGAGGTAGGATTCATCAACTCAGTGGTGTCAGGACCACTGTTTCTGCAATTCTCTTCACCTTTTCAACTTGTTTTTAAAATGTCAGGTATGGCTCTACCTGTCATGACTGTGCTCAAGGTAGAAATAAGGGAGAAGGGAGAAAGTAAGCACACACCTTCCACAGAGTTCCCGAACCTCTCCCACGTGCACATGTCTCATTGCCAAGAACATGTTACATGACTTCTCCTAGATACAAGGATGTCTGAGAAAGTGAGTATTTCATTGGGAACTGAGTTCATTGCTGCTCTAAACAAAATCAGAATGTTGTCAGCAAGGCAGAGGGAGGTGGATACTGAGTCAGTCATAATCAATATCTGCCTTCCATGGGCAACATAATTCTTCTGCCTTTTTGGGTGGAATTCTTGGTATGGGCACCAGGACAGCATTCAGCTCCATAAAATGATTGCTTCTTGGACATTTCTGTAAACCACTCAGTCCCCACTTAGGGTTAATGCAAAAAGAATTTTACTGTTTATATGATTCAAATGGACTCTGTGGGAATTTAAGGGTTTCTTTAAAAGACCTCAAGAAAAAGGAACAACTAATTATGTGCCTCAAGCATAACACACAGAAAACTCTGACCAGGGTACTTAGAGTACAGGACAGCCTGTGCTCTTGGCGATGTAATGCTCTGCCTTTCTCAGCAGAAGCTGGACATCAGCAGCATCTTTAGAATCTCATGTTTCCCTTGAGGTGGGGTGGGGATGAGACTTCTTGCTTCACTTGAGAAAAGGTTAGAGATATTTAAAAGGAAGGTTCAAAATAGATACACAAAGAATGAAGGACAGAAAGGTAGGGGAGATCTGCTGGGTGTAAAATTACAGTTGTGTCTTTCTTTGATTTTTGCCTTTCTGTTTCCTAAAATATTTTCATCATGAAGGCTCAGTTCCTTATTCTTATTCAGCCTTTCATCTGAAGTCTTTAGAGTAGGATAATAGTGACTACTCTCCATGGAATGCTTATTCTATACCAGATATAATACTAAATGCTTTATATGCTCCATCTTATTAAGCCTCACAACTGCCCTGAAGAATAAGAACTATCATCATCCCACTCTGAGGATAAGGAAACTGAGGCTCAGAGCAGCAAATTAATATGCCCATGGCTATCGCATATCAGATGCCAAATTCTACCCATCATACCATTCAGGCATACCATTCCTGCAGGCTATTGTTCAAGCCTAGCAAAACTAAAATGGCTTTTTAACTCAGAGCAGTGTTGAAGACCTTGGTGGTGGCCCATGCCTAGGGGCAGCCAGCCCCTGAGCCTAGCAATGAGCTCCCTGCCAGCTCTGAGCCACAGCGCCTGGTGCCACGGTCTGCTTATCTGCTTTCTTAACTCTGGAGGTGGGCACGGGGCAAGGGAACTAATACAAATGGAACTGCAGCTCAAGCCAGGTCTTGAGTAACACTGATTTGAGCAGCGTTTGATCCTCACAACAGTTCAAAAGAAAATCTAGGAGACTGTCAGTTGTAGTGGTCTGCCCTGCAGTCTGGTAGATTTGAATCATGCCAGCTGTGTGACCTTGGGCAAGCTTCCTAGCCTCTCTGAGCCTCATTTCCTCTTCTGTAAAATGATACCTATCATGGGAATCTTGTAAATACGAAATTAAATAATCCACAGGAATAGCTTAGCACCACGCCTAGTGCAACTAAGCTCTTGATCAATAACAGCTACCGTCTGATTGCTACTCTACTAGCCCTCTTTTGAGGGTGAAGAGACCAAGGTGGCCTGCCCAGGTCCCATAACTAGAAAGGGGCAGAGCCAGAATGGAGCCCAGGTCTGAGCTGGATCTACTCGTGAGCCATGATGCATCTTTCAGTGGGATGTGACCACGGAGTTCCTCTATCAGAGTGGTAGCAACATCAGAAGGAAGCAGCGTGCGCTGCCAGGGGAGGATTTGCTCTTTCCTTTGAAGGCCAAAACCTTGAGGAATGGAGTAGGACATGGCCAGACTCTGGGCAAAGGTGACTCTCAACAGATTCGCTTTTTACTGTCAGCAGCAGGCACATGGGAAGCCTGCATTCCGGGGGCTGCAGAGGGGAAAGTCATAAACTCGCATCCTCCCCAGATGGCATCAGCGCTCGCTATAATATCTGCCGGAGATGTCAGCACATCATAAAGCATTCCTGCTTGGCCCAGAGCAGCTGCTCCTAATTTTCTCCAAGGTTCAGAAACAACAAGACACATGGGCCTGCCACTGACTATTCCTGTTCAAGGCTATAGAATTTTGGCCTCCAAGGCCTCCATCGAAAAACACTAGAGACATTCTCCCACACCAGCTCAAACATACTTCCAGGAGACTTCTCCCAAGTGACCCTCCCGCTTCAAATAAGCCAAGGGGTCGTCTTGTTTTGTTTTGTTTTTGTTTACCCCTTTGGGCACCAGAAAAGCACAGCGTGTATTGCACATAAATGCAAACAGTAGGTGCAAGTTGCCTGAAATTGTTTGGTTGTGAAGTTTTCATTAGAAACAGATGACCAGGGCACTGCCTTTGGAGGCGGCTGCCAGTGTCCACTGGGCAAAAGACATGGAGGCCAGACATGGTCAGCATAGCTCTTTGGTGCTCTGCACACTGACACTCCAGCAAAGGGTTTAGCCAGGCTTTGTGGTAAGTTTTGTAAAGGCCCATCTGTGTGCACAAAGAGGAGAATTCTCTGCCACTGGGAGTGCGTGCCCGGGGTTCCCACCGTCAATGTGAGGTACCCTCTTCCTGGAAATCGGATACCAGAAGTGCCAATCAGAGGCTCAGATGGGTAGCCTGGGCCCACCAAGGATGTGGGGGAAAAGCAACGGGCTGTGGCAGGCAGAGCAGCAGGTTTGGAAAAGAAGATGTAGGTCCAAGTCCTGGTTTTCTCACTTACCTCCTTTGTGTCCTCAACCAAGTCCCCTGTCGCCATTTGGAGAATGTGGTTTATAATACCCTTTCTGCCATCTCATAGGGTTGGTCAAATGAGGAGACATGTATGCAGGCTCTTATCTATAAAGGGCCCAGCACACAGGAGGTGCCCACCTAAAGCTCTTGAACGAAAGAATGAATTTGGTGTAGTTATAAGAGAAAACAAGTTCTAAGCGGGCACTTAGCATGTTCATGATTAAAGGCTGCCCCATTTAAAGCACTGGGGAGACGTCCTCTGTGATTTCCTGAGCCAGTGGAGGAAGCCAGGATGCATCACAAAGCCAAACCCGAGGGCCGATAACACCCTGCTGTTTAAAACCCTTCAACAAGTCCCCACTGCCCAAAGCCTGCCCATGACTTCAAAATATGGCTGTGAATTGACACTCCCCCAGATCTGAATCAGAACATCTGAGATGAGACCCAACAATGTGTTTTTGTTTGTTTGTTTGTTTTATTTTTTTTAAGTAGAACCTGTTTTCTTAAGACACATTTCTGGTTCTACTTTTTTCTTTCTTTTTTTTAATGTATTGTGGCTGTACTGGGTCTTCGTTGCAGCATGCAGGCTCTTTGTTGCAGCACTCAGCACTCGGGCTCAGTAGTTGCATTATGTAGGATCTTAGTTCCCCGACCAGGGATCGAATTCGGGCCACCTGAATTGGGAGCGCAGAGTCTTAACTGCTGGACCTCCAGGGAAGTCCCCCCAACAATATGTTTTTAACAAGACTTCAGAGGATTTTAATGCACGTTTGAAAATCACTTCTCCGGGTCCCAGTGAGCGCCCCTTATGGCCAGTGTAACAAACATCAACGTGGACATTTAAAGATGTAGTAGCTTTCATGGTGGCTTCATTAGCTGCAAGCTTCCCCTGAGAGGTTCTCCATTCAAGCCAGACCTGCCAGGAAGTTGTGGCTCAAATTGCGAGATCATCAGGAACTCCCACCAACTCTAGATAAGGAAAGTGACATGACTGAAGCCTCGTTGCAGAAAGAGAATGTTGCTACCATGAACAGGATGGATTTTAAAGGGATGGAGGCAGATCAATCATGTCTGGGTACCCTGGGTAGCACTTGGAATGCTCTCAGCTGCAAGTAATGGATTATCAAATGAAGGGTGGTTGACACAATACACGCCTCATTTTGCAAGAAGCCCAGAGGAAGGCAGGGCCAGTCACCAAGGTTTCGGGTCTTCCCATCTGGTGGCAGGTCATCTTTCATGGTTGCAAAGTGGCTGTTGCAGCCTCCATATGCAGACACCCTTTGCCCACTGGACAGCACCTTAAGTGTGAAGGAAACAAGTGGGACAATCAGGCCTTGACTTTATCTTTCCATTAAAGAGGACAAATGTTCCCTGGGAGTCTCCTAGCAGACTCTCCCTTACATCCCCTTGTTCAGACTCAAAAGTATGCTCCCTACCGGGCCAATCACTGACAGAAGAGAATGGAATTGCCACAACTGCCTTTGATTCTTCATGAACAAAATCAGGGCTCTTAAGGGAGGGGAAGGTGTGGAGAGAATGAGGACAGGGAAGCTGCCAACAACTATGAGAATGTGCCTTCAGAAAGGCACAGCTCAGAACCTGAAGTTCCAAGTGACAGACACCAGGGGGAGATGCCCTTGTAGATTATGGAAGGTCCTGCACAGAGTGGGGGCAGCATCCGAGCAAAAGGTGTTAGGGTAGAAGTTTAACCCATGTTGAAAATAAACTCTGTAGGGAAGCAGAGGCAGGGGGAGAAGAGCAGAGGAAGCAGCTTTGGGTCTGAGAAAATTTTCTTTTTTTTTTTTTTTGCAGTATGTGAGCCTCTCACCACTGTGGCCTCTCCCGTTGCAGAGCGCAGGCTCTGGACGCGCAGGCTCAGCAGCCATGGCTCACGGGCCCAGCTGCTCTGCGGCATGTGGGATCTTCCCGGACCGGGGCACGAACCCGTTTCCCCAGCATCGGCAGGCGGACTCTCAACCACTGCGCCACCAGGGAAGCCGGAGAAGATTTTCTTTTACAGGAGCCATTGGACAGACAGAGAAAAAGCATGATGCTGTGGACACCAAGGCCATTCGTGGCTGGGGGTCCCTTCCCTACCCGAAAGCTTTTGGGGATCTGTGGTCGAGGGCATACTAGAGGCAGCCCAGCTTTGGGGGAGCTCTCAAATGTCCAGCGGGGCATATGCCAAATTGGGGCAACCCCACATGGGAGTCCTCAGGTCCTGATCTAATACTTTGTCTTTCGGAGCCAAAAGGAAACAGGCAGGGAGTTGGTGTGGGGGACGTGGAGGGAAAACCAAGTTTCCAAGCTCACCAAGAGCTTCCTTTCCAGAATGTGATTCTGTGTCCAGGATTCTGTATCTATTTCCTTTGGAGAGTCAGGGGGATCTTCTTCAACTCCAGGTCCCAGGCCATGCACACACCAAGGCTAGCTAGGGGGATCTACCAAGGCAATTGGGAAGTACTCAGGGTCCAAGAAGAGGGAGTCAGCAGGAAGCACGCTAAGACGAAGTCAGGCCCGTAGACATCCTCCACCCCATCCCACCCCACTTCACCTCAGCTCCGTGCAAGAGGACATTGATTCCAGGGATGCCAGGGAGGAGAGCAAAGGGCTTCAAGGGACCTTGAGACCAGAGAAGTTCACAGGGGCAAGGTGGCCCTCCGCAGTGATGCAAGGGGGGTGGTCCCGGGAAAAGCCTGCATCCCTGTGAGTCAGGGAGAAAGGTAAATGGGGTGCAGGTGCTTCTCCTGAGGTGCCTGCCCTGGGCATCAGAGTCATCGAGTCTGCCCCACGTATGGGCTTCTTGGTGAGAAGGCTAAGGCAGGCCCTTTGCCATACACGCCTAGTCCTGGAGTGACAGAGGCATCTGCCTGCTAGGGTGAAGAGGAAACGAGTTTTAGCAAAGCTGCAAACAGAGTGAGTTCTGTGCAGCCCCCTGTGAACTAGAGTTCCATTTTACTGGCAGCCTTTCTCTCCAAGCCCCCACGCCTGGAGGATTTACTGTTCTAGGGGGTCTGTGTCAGCGCCGCCACCTGCCACACTGCCCAGACCCTGGAATGGCCCTGGGGTCAACAGCTGCTTGCCGGCCTCCCCCCAGCCCTCCTGGGGGCCCCTCCCTGCATCCCTGCAGCAGCCCCGATGGGCAGCTCACCCAGCCTCTGTCCAGGCAGTGTCTCACTCTTCCTCCCCTCCCCATCACCAAGGCTCAGCCTCACCTGCCATCCCGCAGCCCTGCCTTCCCCAGAGGGCTGCTGGCGCTCCGCCTGTCCTGTCCTCACGGCTGACAAAGGAGGCCTGGAGCCTTGACCCCAGGACACACAGCCTCCCCACTTAGAAGTCACAAGTCTCTTCTTTTAAAGTGTCACCTCACCGGTGGGGCCTGCTTCCTCCCGAGTCTCACCACCCGATTCATCGCTCAAAAGGGCAGGAAGTCTTTCGTCTTGTTCCTAGTGTCATGGATTAAGCCTCTGCTTCTGTTCATCCTTTACCCTGGCCAAACTTTTTTTTTCCCTCTTCAATTTCTCTTCAAAATTTACAAAAGTAACAAGTGTCCACTCTACTCCATAAGATGTCGAAAGAAAAGAATCAGCATCTCTCCCCATCCCCTTCCCATCTGAGATTCCCACGCTGATAACACGTTGAAGTGTAACCTTTCTCCTCTCCTGCTCACATAAAATATGTGTACAGGTGGCCTTTTGTCTTGGGGCTGGTAGCTTTTGCAAAACTGGGATCCTATAATACACACTTGTCTGCGGCTTGCCTTTCTCTCTTGACAAGGCGTCATAGCTTTTCTCATCCATAAATAAAACCAAACACATTTTGGTATGTATTTCTATAGGTTTGATGTGTCACAATTCATTTGTTCAACTTGCCACCCAGGTGGCTATTTAGGTGGTCTCCTTGTCAGTGTTTGCAAAGCCATTATAAACAGTCCCCGTCCTCCACGGGGGCAAACTCTGGGCTCAGGGCTCATCCCAAATGCCTTCTCCACCTCCCTTGCCTTCTTTCTCCCTCCCTTTCTTTGTGGCCTTGTCCATTTCCTCTCCATTTCTTTTCTGTAATTTCTCTCATTGCACTTAATAACCAGGTCCTGGTGTTCTTCTTTAGTTTTCTGTTGATTATCTGTAAGGATTCTGGACCCAATTCCAATGTGTAGGGGGAAGGGGTTCCCCCACACTAGCAAGCAATTCTCCAACACCAGCTGGGTGTCCTACAATTCAACTCAGTTCTGACACCATCTACCTGGCGGTACAGTCGGATCCCACAGGTTGAGGGCCCAGTCCCACAGGACTGCCCCCAACTTCAGATGTCACCTGTGCTTCTGACGACTGGCTACAAAGCAGATTCCCAGGACCCCCTCCTTGCGTTCCATTAAATTTACTAGAGCAGCTCATAAAACTCAGGAAACCTGTTTACTCACTAGATTATCAGTTTATTTCAAAGGATGTCAAGGGATATGAATCAACATCCAGATAAAAGAGGTACATAGGGTGAGGTCCTGTACAAAGGAGCTTCTCTCCCCATGGAGTTTGAGGCCAGGGCATGGTGACGCATGGAGTGTTCTGTTTCACCAGCCCGGAAGCTCTCCAAACTCCCTCCTTTGGGGTTTTTACAGAGGTTTCATTACACAGGCATGGTGGATTAAATCATGAGCCACTATCAATTGGTTCAACCTCCAGCCCCTCTCCCCTCCCTGGGGATCAACCTCTAATCACGTGGTTGGTTCTCCTGGCAACCAGCTCCCATCCTTAGGTCAGGTCCAAAAGTCACCTCATTAACATAACAAGAGACACCTTTGTTCCTCACCATTTAGGGAATGCCAAAGGTTTTAGGAGTTCTGTACCAGAATCTGGTTGAAAACCAAATATATGCTTTTTATTATGAATCACAATATCACGATCTGTATCTCCAGAGAGTCAGAAGCTACTCAGGGCAAGATGAGAAGATTACACTCATCTTTGTCACCTATGGGGTGCTTGGAACTCAGTCAGTATCAATATCTAGCTGTAATAGTTATGAGTACATGAACCAGCCTTATGGGAAAGAGTTCCCTGTGCCTCTTAATCAATGCAGATGTGATGGGTAAGAACATGGGTTTTAGAATCAGGTAAAACCTGGGTTCACATCATTAGTCTAATGATTTGCAAGCTGGGTGTGCTTGGGCAAGCTATTAAATGCATTTGAGCCTCAGTTTTATTCTTTGTAAAATGGGGAAGGTAGTGCCAAACTTGTAGGGTACTTGTAGTATAGAGTTGCATAGTCACCAGTCAACGGTGCATTCTAGAAGCAGTAATAGCATAGTATTATAATAATAATAATAAACAAATTAAAAATTAATCTGAACGCACAGATATTTTCAGGATGAGAAAGAAACTTTACTGTTATTCTTTGTAAGTGGTCTATGGTGTGGAAGAGAAGGTTAGGAAGAAGGAAGTGAACTGAGGTCAGGGAAATAGAGGCAATAAGTGATGGTAAACCCTGGAGACACTAGAAGCAGAGTTCCCTAAACTTGCCTGATCTTAACCACAGAGAACTGTTCGTATACAGATTCCTAGGTCCTTCTCTTGGAGATTTAGTCTCACTGGGTGTGGGATGAGGCTAAGAGACCCATTTTAAAAAACTGCATTTAGGGCTTCCCTGGTGGCGCAGTGGTTGAGAGTCCGCCTGCCGATGCAGGGGACGCGGGTTCATGACCTGGTCTGGGAGGATCCCACGTGCCGCAGAGTGGCTGGGCCTGTGGGCCATGGCCTCTGGGCCTGCGCGTCCGGACCCTTGCTCCGCAACGGGAGAGGCCACAGCAATGAGAGGCCCGCGTACCGGAAAACAAACAAACAAAAAAAAACAACTGCATTTTAAAAATCACCCTGGAGGCTTCCATTACATGGTTAGCTCTGGGAAGTATGCAAGGAAATGGATGAACCCAGCTGAGTCCTGGTCTCCTGTGTTTTCCTCAAGAAATTTCCTGGTTTCAGGTTTTACATTTAGATATATAACTCATTTTTATGTAACTTTTATATATGATGCAAAGTATGGCTCAAATTTGATTTTTTTACGTAAACAGTCAAGTTTTTACAAACTTGTTCCATTGATTTATTTCCTTGTTTTGATGCTAACACTATCTTGATTACTGTAGCTTTCTAATAAGTTTTAAAGTCAGATAATGTAAATCTTTCAACTTTGTTCTTTTTCAAACATCTGGCTCTTTTGGTCATTTACATTTCCCTATGAATTTTAGAATCAGCTTCTCAATTTCTGTCAGAAGGATTTTGATTTTAATTGTGTGAATCAACAGATCAATCTGGGGAAAATAGACTTCTTGACAATATTGAGTCTCTGATCCATAAATACATAATATCTTTCCATAATTTAGCAATTTTAAAGTTTCCACATGCAGGTCTTGCCTATTTTTTGTCAGATTTATCTCTAAGTAGTTCATATCTTTGAAGCTTTGGTAAATGGTATAAGTATTTAAATTTCAATTTCCCATTGTGTATTGCTACTATACAGAAATATAACTGATTTTCATATATTGATTTTGTATCCTGCAAACTTGCTAAACTCACCTACTAGTTCAAGATTTGTTTTTGTTGGTAGATTCCACAGGATATTCTACATAGATGGTAATGTTATCTTCAAGCAAAGACAGTTGTACTTCTTGCTTTCTGATCGGTATGCCTTTTATTTCCTTTTCTTGCCTTACTGCACTGGCTAGAATCTTAGGCACAATCTTGAACAGAAATGGTGAGAGTGAACATCCTTGACTTGCTCCTAATCTTAAGGAGAAAGCATTTAGTCTCTCATCATTAAACATGATATTAGCTGGGGGTTTTTCATTGATTCCCTTTATCAAATTGAGGGCATTCCCTTCTCTTCTGGGTTTTGTGAGAGTTTTAAGGGGAACAAATGTTGGATTTTGTTTTCAGTTATCTACTCCATTGAGTTCTAATCTGACCATTATTATTTCCTGTCTCCTGCTTTTTGGGGTTTCATTTGCTCTTTTTTGCAGCAGAGGGGTGGCTAGTTTCTTAAGATGGAAACAAAGGTCACTGATTTGCAACCTTTCTTTTTTTTTTTTTTTTTTTTTTTTTGCGGTACGCGGGCCTCTCACTGTTGTGGCCTCTCCCTTCACGGAGCTCAGGCTCCAGATGCGCAGGCTCAGCAGCCATGGCTCACAGGCCCAGCCGCTCCGTGGCATGTGGGATCTTCCCAGACCAGGGCACAAACCCATGTCCCCTGCATCAGCAGGCGGACTCTCAACCACTGCGCCACCAGGGAAGCCCTCTTATTTTTTTTTAAGACAGGAATTTAGTGCTATAAATTTTCCTCCAAATACTGCTTCAGCTGCTTCCCACAAATTTTCATATATTGTCTTTCATTTTTCACTCATGTCAGGAGGAGGGAGTGGTACTAAAGATAGTAGAATAGTATCCTCTACCTCCTTTCTTACCCTGAGTAGCTTCTGACTCTCCAGAGATACAGACTGTGATACTGTGATTTATAATATAAAGTATATATTTGGTCTTCAACCAGTTTCTGGTATAGAGCTCCTAAACCCTTGGAATTTCCTAAGTGGTGAGAGTGAGAAAGCTGTCTCTTATTCTGTTAATGAGGTGACTTTTGGGTCAAATGCTGCTCATGGGTTGACAAATAAGGACTGAACATTGACTTGGAGTTAGCAACATAGAGGTTACTGGTGAACTTGATGAGCTATTTTAGTGGCATTGTGAGGGACAAAAGCCTGATTGGAGTGACTCAAGAGAGAATGGGAGGAGAAAAAGTGAAAATTAGGAGTATAAATCTCCTTTGAGTTTTGTTTTATAGAGGAGCAGAGAAATGGGACAGAAGCTAAATGGAGAATGAAAGGTAATTTGTTTTCAGATGGGAGAAAAGTAGCATGTTTGCATGCTGCTGAGAACTTTTACTGTTTCTATTTAAAGTTATTTAGTTCATTGACTCTACTACTCTGAAATATATGCTTAGTCCTTTTCCCTTACTTTATCAACTCTAGATAATAACTCTTTCCTCTAATATAAAAGAAATATATGGTTCAATTCTTTCTCCTTGCTATCCTTCTCTGCCTTCCAAAGTTTGTGTGTGTGTGCGCTTTATCCATTGATTACCTTTGCAACTTTAAATAACCTAAACCTCCATTACTTGCTCTGTCACTTTTCATGTTTCTCAACCACTCACTTTGTGAGTTGAGGTTATCACACTCTTCTGTTTCCCCAATCTTTTCTTTCCTCCTTCTCATTCCAAGTTTGATTAGTCATAACTGTTTACAGATTGAATCAAATTGGTTAAATGTATAGCATTAACATGTCTATATTAGTATTACTCCTATTGGGCTAAGAAGTATGTTAAAATTAAATCATCTTCTCTAGAAGTCATGTATCCATTTATATGTATATTTATTTATTCAACAATTATTTACTGAGTGCCTGCTACCTTCCAGGCACTGTTCTAGCCACTAGAGATAGCATGATGGAGAAGACAGATGAATTCCTTGCCCTATGAAGCTGACATTCCAGTAAGGAAGCAGGCAATAAACGAGTGAACAAATAATATAGTTCCAGATGGAGATAAGTATTACAAAGGAAAATAAAGTGGAATAGGAATTTACACAGTAACAAGTGAGGGATACTTTAGACTGAGTAGTCATAGTTTCTGAACAGAGACTTGGGTGAAGTGAAGGAACAAGTCATCCAATAGCTGTTGATTTAACCACCTTATATCACAACACTTGGAACAGCAGAAGGAAGATGCCAAAAAAATTATAGTCAAATGGATTTTCTTTTCTTACAATCACCTTTTTTTCTATACATTTGAATCATGATATAGCACTTTAGATGCTCTCATGTCCCTCCAACTCAGAATTGTGACAGCCCTTTATTTGCAAAGGCAAATTGTGAATGGCAAAACACCAAACAATTTAAATGTCAAGAGGTTTAGAGGGAGGGCTTCAAGATGGCAGAGGAATAAGACGTGGAGATCACCCTCCTCCCCACAAATTCCACAAATACATCAGAAATACATCTACCTGGGGAAAAACTCCTACAGAACACCTACTGAATGCTGGCAGAAGACCTCAGACTTCCCAAAAGGCAAGAAACTCCCCACATACCTGGGTAGGGCAAAAGAAAAAAGAAAAAACAGAGACAAAAGAATAGGGACAAGACCTGCACCTCTGGGAGGGAGCTGTGAAGGAGGAAAAGTTTCCACACACTAGGAAGCCCCTTCACTGGTGGAGACAGGGGTGGCGGTGGGGAAGCTCTGGAGCCACGGAGGAGAGCCCAGCAACAGGGGTGCAGAGGGCAAAGTGGAGAGATTCCCACATAGAGGATTGGTGCCAACCAGCACTCATCAGCCCAAGAGGCTTGTCTGCTCACCCACCAGGTTGGGTGGGGGCTGGGAGCTGAGGCTTCGGCTTCAGAGGTCAGACCCCAAGGGAGAGGACTGGGGTTGGCTGCATGAACACAGCCTGAAGGGGGCTAGTGCACCACAGCTAGCCAGGAGGGAGTCCGGGAAAAAGTCTGGAACTGCCTAAGAGGCAAGAGACCATTGTTTCAGGGTGTGTGAGGAGAGGGGATTCAGAGCACTGCCTAAATGAGCTCCAGAGATGGGCATGAGCCGTGGCTATCAACGTGGACCCCAGAGATGGGCATGAGACGCTAAGGCTGCTGCTGCAGCCACCAAGAAGCCTGTGTGCAAGCACAGGTCCCTATCCACACCTCCCCTCCTGGGACCCTGTGCAGCCCGCCACTGCCAAGGTCCCATGATCGAGGGACAACTTCCCCGGGAGAACACAGGGCACGCCTCAGGCTATTGCAACATCATGCCAGCCTCTGAAGCCACAGGCTCGCCCCGCATTTCATACTCCTCACTCCCTCCAGCCTGAGTAAGCCAGAGTCCCCTAATCAGCTGCTACTTTAACCCCATCCTGTCTGAGTGAAGAACAGATGCCCTCAGGCGACCTACTCACAGAGGCAGGGCCAAATCCAAAGCTAAACCCCAGGAACTGTGCAAACAAGGAAGACAAAGGGAAATCTCTCCCAGCAGCCTCAGGAGCAGTGGATTAAATCCCCACAATCAACTTGATGTACCCTGCGTCTGTAGAATACCTGAATAGACAACGAGTCATCCCAAATGAGGCAGTGGACTTTGGGAGCAACTGTAGACCTAGGGTTTGCTTTCTGCATCTAATTTGTTTCTAGTTTTATGTTTATCTTAGTTTACTATTTAGAGTTTATTATCATTGGTAGATTTGTTTATTGATTTGGTTGCTCTCTTCCTATTTTTTAATATATAGATATATTTGTTTTCCTTTCCCCTCTTTGTGAGTGTGTGTGTGTGTGTGTGCGTGTGTATGCTTCTTTGTGTGATTTTGTCTGTATAGCTTTGCTTTTACCATTTGTTCTGTCCAGGGTTTTTTTTGTTTTTTGTTTTTTTAGTACAGTTTTTAGTGCTTGTTATCATTGGTGGATTTGATTTTTGGTTCAGTTGCTCTCTTCTTTCTTTCTTTTTATTACTTTTAAATTTTTTTCTATTTTTAATAGTTTTTTAAAATTTTAATAACTTTTATTTTATTTTGTTCTTTCTTTTTTTCCTCCCTTTTCTTCTGAGCCATGTGGCTGACATGGTCTTGGTGCTCTGGCCGGGTGTCAGGCCTGTGCCTCTGAGATGAGAGAGCCGAGTTCAGGACATTGGTCCACCAGAGACTTCCTGGCCCCACGTAATATCAAAATGTGAAAGCTCTCCCAGAGATCTCCATCTCAAGGCTAAGACCCAGCTCCACTCAACGACCAGCAAGCTACAGTGTTGGAGCCCTATGTCAAACAACTAGCAAGACAGGAACACAACCCCACCCATTAGCAGAGAGGATGCCTAAAATCATAATAAGGTCACAGACACCTCAAAACACACCACCGAATGTGGTCCTGCCAACCAGAATGACAAGATCCAGCCTCATCCACCAGAAAACAGGCACCAGTCCCCTCCACCAGGAAGCCTATACAACCCACTGAACCAATGTTAGCCACTGGGGGCAGACACCAAAAACAACGGGAACTATGAACCAACAGGCTGCAAAAAGGAGACCCCAAACACAATAAGTTAAGCAAAATGAAAAGACAGGGAAACATGCAGAAGATGAAGGAGCAAAGTAAAAACCCACCAGACCAAACAAATGAAGAGGAAATAGGCAGTCTACCTAAAAAAGAATTCAGAGTAATGATAGTAAACATGATCCAAAATCTTGGAAATAGAATGGAGAAAATAAAACAAACATATAACAAGGACCTAGAAGAACTAAAGAGCAAACAAAAAATGATGAACACAATAAATGAAATTTAAAATTCTCTAGAAGGAATCAATAGCAGAATAACTGAGGCAGAAGAACGGATAAGTGACCTGGAAGATAAAATAGTGGAAATAACTACTGCAGAGCAAAATAAAGAAAAAAGAATGAAAAGAATGGAGGACAGTCTCAGAGACCTCTGGGACAACATTAAATGCACCGACATTCGAATTATAGGGCTCCCAGAAGAAGAAGAGAAAAAGAAAGGGACTGAGAAAATATTTGAAGACATTATAGTTGAAAACTTCCCTAATATGGGAAAGGAAATAGTCAATCAAGTCCAGGAAGTGCAGAGAGTCCCATACAGGATAATTCCAAGGAGAAACATGCCAAGACAGATATTAATCAAGCTATCAAAAATTAAATTCAAAGAAAAAATATTAAAAGCAGCAAGGGAAAAAGAACAAATAACATACAAGGGAATTCCCATTAGGTTCACAGCTGATCTTTCACCAGAAACTCTGCAAGCCAGAAGAGAGTGGCAGGGCATATTTAATGTGATGAAGGGAAAAACCTACAACCAAGATTACTCTACCCAGCAAGGGTCTCATTCAGATTCGATGGAGATATTAAAACGTTTACAGACAAGCAAAAGCTAAAAGAATTCAGCACCACCAAACCACTTTACAACAAATGCTAAAGGAACTTATCTAGGCAGGAAACACAAGAGAAGGAAAAGACTTACAATAACAAACCCAAAACAAGAAAATGGTAATAGGAACATACAGATCGATAAATAACTTAAATGTAAATAGATTAAATGCTCCAACTAAAAGACATAGACCGGCTGAACAGATAAAAAAACAAGACCCATATATATGCTGTCTACAAGAGACGCACTTCAGACCTAGGGACACATACAGACTGAAAGTGAGGAGATGGAAAAAGATATTCCATGCAAATGGAAATCAAAAGAAAGCTGGGGCTTCCCTGGTGGCGCAGTGGTTGAGGGCCTGCCTGCCGATGCAGGAGGCATGGGTTCGTGCCCCGGACCGGGAAGATCCCACATGCCATGGAGCCTGTGCTCCACAACAGGAGAGGCCACAACAGTGAGAGGCCTGCGTAACGCAAAAAAAAAAAAAAAAAAAAAAGAAAGCTGGAGTAGTAATTCTCATACCAGACAAAGTAGACTTTAAAACAAAGACTATTACAAGAGACAAAGAAGGACACTACATAATGATCAAGGGATCAATCCAAAAAGAAATATAACAATTGTCAATATTCATGCACCCAACATAGGAGCACCTCAATACATAAGGCAAATGCTAACAGCCATAGAAGGGGAAATCAACAGTAGCACAATCATAGTAGGGGACTTTAACACCCCACTTTCACCAACGGACAGATCATCCAAAATGAAAATAAATAAGGAAACACAGCTTTAAGTGATACATTAAACAAGGTGGACTCAATTGATATTTATAGGACATTCCATCCAAAAACAACAGAATACACTTTCTTCTCAAGTTCTCATGGAACATTCTCTAGTGTAGATCATATCTTGGGTCACAAATCAAGCCTTGGTAAATTTAAGAAAATTGAAATCATAACAAGTATCTTTCCCGACCACAATGCTATGAGACTAGATATTAATTACAGGAAAAAAATCTGTAAAAAATACAAACCCATGGAGCCTAAACAATACAGCACTAAATAAC
This sequence comes from Kogia breviceps, assembly GCF_026419965.1. Lineage (NCBI taxonomy): Eukaryota > Metazoa > Chordata > Mammalia > Artiodactyla > Physeteridae > Kogia > Kogia breviceps. The sequence continues at coordinate 130,502,591 of NC_081313.1, read as the reverse complement.
CAAGAGATCACTGAAGAAATCAAAGAGGAAATTTAAAAATACCTAGAAAAAAATGACAATGAAAACACGATGACCCAAAACCTATGGGTTGCAGCAAAAGCAGTTCTAAGAGGGAAGTTTACAACAATACAATCCTACTCAAGAAACAAGAAACATCTCAAATAAACAACGTAACCTTACACCTAAATCAATTAGAGAAAGAAGAACAAAAAAACCCCAAAGTTAGCAGAAGGAAAGAAATCATAAGGATCAGATCAGAAATAAATGAAAAAGAAATGAAGTAAACAATTGCAAAGATCAATAAAACTAAAAACTGGTTCTTTGAGAGGATAAACAAAATTGATAAACCATTAGCCAAACTCATCAAGAAAAAAAGACTCAAATCAATAGAATTAGAAATGAAAAAGAAGTAACAATTGACACTGCAGAAATACAAAGGATCATGAGAGATTACTACAAGCAAACTATATGCCAATAAAATGGACAACCTGGAACAAATGGACAAATTCTTAGAAAAGCACAACCTTCTGAGATTGAACCAGGAAGACATAGAAAATATAAACAGACCAATCACAAGCACTGAAATTGAGAATGTGATCAGCAAACAAAAGCCCAGGACCAGATGGCTTCACAGGTGAATTCTATCAAACATTTTGGGAAGAGCTAACACCTATCCTTCTCAAACTCTTCCAAAATATAGCAGAGGGAGGAACACTCCCAAACTAATTATACAAGACCACCATCACCCTGGTACCAAAAAAGACAAAGATGTCACAAAGAAAGAAAACTACAGGCCAATATCACTGATGAAAATAGATGCAAAAATCCTCAAAAAAATACTAGCAAGCAGACTCTAACAGCACATTAAAAGGATCATACACCATGATCAAGTGGGATTTATCCTAGGAATGCAAGGATTTTTCAATATACACAAATGAATCAATGTTATAAACCATATTAACAAACTGAAGCACAAAAACCATATGATCATCTCAATAGATGCAGAAAAAGCTTTTGACAAAATTCAATACCCATTTACAATAAAAACCCTCCAGAAAGTAGGCATAGAGGGAACTTACCTCAACATAATAAAAGCCGTATGTGACTAACCCACAGCCAACATCATTCTCAATGGTAAAAAACTGAAACCATTTCCTCTATGATCAGGAACAAAACAAGGTTGTCCACTCTCATCACTATTATTCAACATAGTTTTGGAATTTTAGCCACTGCAATCAGAGAAGAAAAAGAAATAAAAGGAATCCAAAGTGGAAAAGAAGAAGTAAAACAATCACTGTTTGTAGATGACATGATACTATACATAGAGAATCCTAAAGATGCTACCAGAAAAATACTAGAGCTAATCAATGAATTTGGTAAAGTAGCAGGATACAAAATTAATGCACAGAAATCTCTTGCATTCCTATACACTAATGATTAAAAATCTGAAAGAGAAATTAAGGAAACACTCCCATTTACCGCTGCAACAGAAAGAATAAAATACCTAGGAGTAAACCTACCTAAAGAGACAAAAGACCTGTATGCAGAAAACTATAAGACACTGATGAAAGAAATTTAAAAGGATACACACAGATGGAGAGATATACCATGTTCTTAGATTGGAAGAATCAATATTGTGAAAATGACTATACTATCCAAAACAATCTATAGATTCAGTGCAATCCCTATCAAACTACCAATGGCATTTTTCACAGAACTAGAACAAAAATTTTCACTATTTGTATGGAAACACAAAAGACCCCAAATAGCCAAAGCAATCTTGAGGAAAAAAAAAAAAAAACGGAGCTGGAGGAATCAGGCTCCCTGACTTCAGACTATACTACAGAGCTACAGTAATCAACAGTAAGGTACTGGCACAAAAACAGAAATATAGATCAATGGAACAGGATAGAAAGCCCAGAGATAAACCCACACACATGTGGTCACCTTATTTTTGATAAAGGAGGCAAGAATATACAATAGAGAAAAGACAGCCCCTTCAATAAGTGGTGCTGGAAAAACTGGGTAGCTACATGTAAAAGAATGAAATTAGAACAGTTCCTAACACCATACACAAAAATAAATTCAAAATGGATTAAAGACTTAAATGTAAGGCCAGACACTATAAAACTCTTAGAGAAAAACATAGGCAGAACACTCTATGACATAAATCACACCAAGATCCTTTTTGACGTACCTCCTAGAGAAATAGAAATAAAAACAAAAATAAACAAATGGGACCTAATGAAAGTTAAAAGCTTTTGTACAGCAAAGGAAACCATAAACAAGATGAAAAGACAACCCTCAGAATGGGAGAAAATATTTTCAAATGAAGCAACTGAAAAAGGATTAATCTCCAAAATTTACAAACAGCTCATGCAGCTCAATATCAAAAAACAAACAACCCAATCCAAAAATGGGCAGAAGACCTAAATAGACATTTCTCCAAAGAAGATATACAGATTGCCAACAAACACATGAAAGGATGCTCAACATCACTAATCATTAGAGAAATGGAAATCAAAACTACAAAAAGGTATCACCTTACACCCATCAGAATGGCCATCATCAAAAAATATCTACAAACAATAAATGCTGGAGAGGGTGTGGAGGAAAGGCAACCCTCTTGCACTGTTGGTGGGAATGTAAATTGATACAGCCACTATGGAGAACAGTATGGAGGTTCCTTAAAAAACTAAAAATAGAACTACCATATGACACAGCAATCCCACTACTGGGCATATACCCTGAGAAAACCATAGTTCAAAAATGTCAAGTACCACAATGTTCATTGCAGCTCTATTCACAGTAGGCAGGACATGGAAGCAACCTAAGTGTCAATCGACAGATGAATGGATAAAGAAGATGTGGCACATATATACAATGGAATATTACTCAGCCATAAAAAGAAACGAAATTGAGTTATTTGTAGTGAGGTGGATGGACCTAGAGTCTGTCATACAGAGTGAAGTAAGTCAGAAAGAGAAAAACAAATACTGTATGCTAACACACATACGTGGAATCTTTTAAAAAAAACAAAAACGGTTCTGAAGAACCTAGGGCCAGGACAGGAATAAAGATGCAGACCTACTAGAGAATAAACTTGAGGACACAGGGAAGGGTAAGAGTAAGTTGGGACGAAGTGAGAGAGTGGCATGGACATAGATACACCACCAAATGTAAAATAAATAGCTAGTGGGAAGAAGCCTCATAGCACAGGGAGATCAGCTCGTGCTTTGTGACCACCTAGAGGGGTGGGATAGGGACGTTGGGAGGGAGATGCAACAGAGAGGAGATATGAGGATATATATAGCTGGTTCACTTTGATATAAAGCAGAAAATAACACATTATAAAGCAATTATACTCCAATAAATATGTTAAGAAAAAAAAAAGAAATTACGCTGCCATTCACTGAATTTGATGGATAAAAACTTAAATGGTAATGCTAATAAGATCTCATCTTTTTGAATCTTTTTTTTTTTTTTTTTTTTTTTTGCCATGGGTAAAAAATAAAGGTCAAGGGAACCCCTCTCCCTTTTAACATTCTCATGAAACAGGAAGATGTCTCAATTTGAAAGAAAAGGGCAGGATAATCCATCCTTCTAAAGGACTCTTCTTTATTAGTTTGACAAGTTTAATTTAGTTCTGGTTGCTGTGATCACATCCTGGGTAAAGATACACACTCAGTGAGAGCAATGAGGTCTTGATGAATCAGGACCCCCCAGGAGCCCTTAGTAATGGAATCAGCATGAAGCAGTGAGGTAGGACTGTTGGGATTCTGATAGAATAACTGGATCTGCAGATTACCGTGGTGAGAAAGACTTCAAGCTTTCTGGTACATTTTTCACTTCCAAAGAACTTTTCAAGCTTTTTCTAGTTAGTTCTCAGCCTATCTGCAGGGAATATGAGATAAACTGAGGCATGGAATGACACTGAATCAATCTAGTATTCCATCTACAAGATCCCTGGCACCTTTTGTGATGTAGTACCTGACCTGAGAAACTGACATTCAAGAGATCCTTTCTTCCCTGGATGAAGGAACTGGTGTCTGAGTACTCACTGTTTAGGAAAACAGAAGTTTCATGCAAGAGATAGACAACAAGGCAGTGAAGGGAAGAGAGGACAATTTCTCCCTTACACACCAAGTTGACTGAATAGCCAATTGCCTTAAGAAACAGAATGAACCTTTAAATTCTCACATATACAATTCAGTGATAGAAAAAATTTCAAGGATGTTACCATAATGACTTTTGGAGAGTAAGATTTGGGGGATCAGAGAGAGAAAGAGCTTTTACTTTTCATCTTATATACATTTACTTGTTTAAGTGTTTTTTACAATGATTCTGTATTCCTTTGGTTATCTTAAAAATTTATAAGCTAGAGCCCAGAGGACACTGAGTGTAGGAGATAAAGCTAAGAGTATAGGAAGCTAGAATTTGGAGAGGAGAGAGCTGCATAGAGAGAACCCCAGAACTCTGCAAAGGGTGTCCATGAGTATTCAGCAGAATACTGATCAGTGTATGAAAGTGAAGAAACTACACAAAGCTGGGGAAAGAACACCAAAAGGATTGGAGGGAACAGTGCCTGTTACAATCAGCCAGACTGGAAAACCTCATAGTTCACGGGGTACTGGATCAAGCAATAAGAACAGTCCTGAGTAAATAATGGAGAATAATGAGCCCTAGACACAATGCTGCTCTGGTCAGCCTAAAAAAAGTTTAAAAGCAAGACCTGAAAGGATCAAACTATGTCCAAGTGACTTAACCTCATCCCAAAATAAAGTTGAAAAATATTTATAGAAATACAAAAATATCCAGCAACCAAGAAATTAAAGTTCATAATGTCTAGCATCCAATCAAAAATTACCAGGCATTCAGAGAGGCATGGAAATATAGCCCATAGGGTGTTGAGAAATCAGTTGAAACTGAACCAGAAATATCACAGGTGTTAGAATTAGCAGATAAGAACATGACAACAGTTATTATAACTGTATTCCATATGTTCAAAAGTTTAACATCGAATGTGGTAAGTAGAAACATGGAAAACACAGAAAAAGAGATACAAATAAAAAAAATCTTGAGATGAAAACTACACTAAATGGGATTAATAACAAATTAGACATTGCAGAGATCAGTGAACTTAAGACATAGCAATAGAAACCATGCAAAGTAAAACATGGACAGAAAAAATACTTTAAAAAGTGAATGAAGCATTTTTGAATTGTGTGACAACCCCAAGCAGCCTTGGAGTTGTAAATGTGTAAATAGAATTCCGAAGGAGGAGAATGATAACAGAAAAAAAGTACTTGAGTAAACAATGGTAAAACATTTTCCAAATTTGGTGAAAAATAAAACTCACATATCTAAAAAGCTCAACAAACTCCAAGAACAAGAAATATGAAGAGAGCTTCCCTGGTGGCTCAGTGGTTGAGAGTCCGTCTGCCAATGCAGGGGACACAGGTTCGTGCCCTGGTCTGGGAAGATCCCACGTGCCGCGGAGCGGCATGGCCCATGAACCACGGCTGCTGAGCCTGTGCGTCCAGAGCCTGTGCTCCGCAATGGGAGAGGCCACAACAGTGAGAATCCCGCATACTGCAAAAAAAAAAAAAGAAAAAGAAATATGAAGAAAACTGCTTCAAAATAATTCAACTGCTCAAAACTAGTGATATGGATAAAATCTTAAAGCAGCCAGAGGAAATAAGATACATTATATACAGAGGAACAAAGATAAACATGACAGTACGTTTCTCATTAGAAATTATGCAAGCTAGAAGATAAGGGAGGAACATTGTTAAAATACTGAGAGAATAAAAAAACAAACCTGTCAACCTAAAATTCTATACCTAGTGAAAGTATCTTTCAAAATTCAAGGAGAAATGAAAACTTCATTCAAAAACTGAAAGGATTTATCACCAGAAGTTCCATGCTATGAGAAAAGTTAAAGGAATACTTTCAGACAGAAGGAAAACAATAACAGATGGGAATATGGATCTATACAAAGAAATTTAAAAAAGAAACAACTGATAACTCTGTTGATAAATATAAGATTTGTTAACTCTGTTGGTAAATATGAGATTTTTTCTTAATAATTAAAGTCTTTTAATTGATTATTTAAGCAGAAATAATAACATTGTATTGATGGGTTTATTAAATGTACAAGTAAAATGTATGAAAACAATAATGTAAAGCCTGGAGAGGAGAAACAAAAATATACTATTGTGAGATTCTTATAAGAATGGAGCAATGTAATATCATTTGAAGATAGACTATGATAAGACACAGATGGATACTATAAAGCCTAAAGCAACCACTAAAATAACAACAAAAATAATAGCTAATAGCAAACAAAAGACATAAAATAGATACTAAAAAGTACTCAATCAAAAAGAAATCAGAAAAGGAGAAAAAAAGGAGCAAAGAGAATACAGGAGACAAGAAAATAAATGGCAAACTTGTAGATTTAAACCTAACCATATCAATAATCACATTAAGTGGAAATGATAAAAAAATATCACCCTTTAAAAGGTAGGAATTATCAGATAGGATATTTTTAAAGAAAGACAATTATATGCTGTCCACAAGAAACCCACTTTAAATATAAAGACCCAAAGAGGTTAAAAGTAAATGGATGGAAAAAGTTATACCATGATAAAATTAATTTTTAAAAAAAGCTGGAGTGGCTATATTAATATCAGACAAAGTACATTTCAGAGCAAAGGATAATACCAGAGATAATAAAGCTCATCTGACAGCAGTGGCATATACATTCTTTTCAAGTGCATATAAAACATTTATCAAGATAGACTGTATTCTTGGCCATGAACCAAACATTAATGAATTTAAAAGAATTCAAGTCATATAATGCATGTTCTCTGACAGCAGTGGGATTAAATTAGAAATGAATAACAGAAATATATCCAAATACTTGGAAACAAGGTGATACGCTCCTAAATAACTCATGAGTTAAAGAATAAATCAATTGAGAAATTATAAAGCATTTGAACTAATTGAAAAGCAAGAGTACAACAAACCACAATTTGTAGGATGCAGGTAAAGCAGGACTTAGAGGGAAATTTATAGCACCAAATGCACAAGAAGAAATGTCTCAAATCAGTGACACCAGTTTTGATCTTAAGAAACTAGAAAATAAAAAAGAGTAAATGAAACCTAAAGTAAGTGGAAGAAAAAAATAATGAAGATCATTACCTAAACAAATGAAACAGAAAATATAAAATCAATTGAAACCAACAGGTTTCTTTGTTCCTTGAGAAAATAAAAATAATAATAAACTTATAGCCAGACTCATCAGGAAAAGAGAAAAGACACAAATTACCAGTATTAGGAATGAGAGGGGTAGCATCAGTACAGATTATACAGATATTAAAAAGATAACAAGAGAATTTTGAACATTATGCCAATACTTTCTACAACTAAGAGGAAATGAACAAATTCACTGAAAGATACAAACTACTAAAACTTATTTAAGAATAAATAGATACCTTGATAGACCTATACCTAAAAAAGAAATTAAATTTTTAGTTTAAAACCTTCACATAAGCAAGCCCGAGGCCCAAGTGGCTTCACTAGTGAGATCTACCAATATTTAAGAAAGAATTTATACCAGTTCTACACAACCTCTTCCAAAAATTAAAGATGAGGGAACACTTCCCAGCTCATTATATGAAGCCGGCATTGCCCTGACACCAAAACCAGAGACATTACAAGAAATGAAAACTGGAGACCAATATCTCTCATGGGTATAGATAAAATAATTCTCAATAAAATATTAGGAAATTGAATCTAGCATTATATATAAATAGAATCAATGTAGTTCACCATAATATCAAAAGAAAATCAATATGATCAACTCAATAAATGTAGAAACAGCATCTGAAAAAAATCCAGCCAATATCTATTCCTGACAAAAACACAGAAAGCAAGAGGAAATTCTGCCAGCAGATGGCCTTCAGACTTGAACTGTAACCTGAGCTCTTTCCTGGGGCTCCAGCCTGCCTACCCATCCTGCAGATTTTGGACTTGTCAGCCTCCATAATTGCAGGAACCAATTCCTTAAAATATATCTTTCTCTCTACATATTCGCATCTTATTGGTTCTGTTTCTCTGGAGAATTCTGACTAACACACAACCCAAAAGTATTTCAGCTGGAGAATGGATAAACTGAGATGCATCCAATAATGGAATTCTCCTCCTAATAAAAAATGGTAGACTACAGTTAAACTCAACAAAGTGGATGAATCTCAAATGCATTGTGCTAAATGAAAGAAGCCAAAGTTAAGAATAACCTTTCCTAGAGCTTCCCTGGTGGTGCAGTGGTTGAGTATCTGCCAGCCAATGCAGGGGACACAGGTTTGAACCCTGGTCAGGGAAGATCCCACATGCTGAGGAGCAACTAGGCCCATGAGCCACAACTACTGAGCCTGCACGTCTGGAGCCTGTGCTCTGCAACAAGAGAGGCTGCAACAGTGAGAGGCCCGTGCACCGCGATGAAGAGTGGCCCCCGCTTGCTGCAACTAGAGAGAGTCCTCGCACAGAAATGAAGACCCAACACAGCCAAAAATAAATTAATTAATTAAATAAATTTAAAATATAAAAATAAATTTTAAAAAAATAAACTTTCCCAGATCACAGAATTAATAAACTGTTCTTGGGCTTCCCTGGTGGCGCAGTGGTTGAGAATCCGCCTGCCGCTGCAGGGGACACAGGTTCGTGCCCCAGTCCGGGAAGATCCCACATGCCGCGGTGCGGCTGGGCCCGTGAGCCATGGCCGCTGAGCCTGCGCGTCCGGAGCCTGTGCTCCGCAAAGGGAGAGGCCACAACAGTGAGAGGCCCGCATATCACAAAAAAATAAAAAAATTTAAAAAATAAACTGTTCTTCTTTATAGCACAGATGTGATCTTACTTATTCCACTGTTTACTGTAGACCTCCCACACTGAAATGAAAGCATCACAAAGTTAGATTTTTGTCTTTTTCACTGCTGGACCCCAGCACAATGTGTCTAGAACAGTTGCTGGCACAAAGTACACAGAGATTAGTTGAGTATTAAATGAACAAGATTCAAACTCAGATCTGGCTCCAAAGCCAACTTTTTTCACAGCTCCAAATTGTGTCTTATACCTCCTTGGATGATAGTGAGGAATCCTCTTACATGCTGGATTTGCCCTAAGCACCCCATGACATATGTTGTTGGCACCATGCATAAGCCATGATCTACCAGAGTCCTACTTGGTGGCAGACAGAGCTATATTCTTTACAGAGGTTACCTCATTCAGTCCCACCATACACCTGTGAGTTGGGGACTATCACCACTGTTTGGTGAATCAGAGAACTGAGTTCCAGAGAGATTACATGCTTACAAGGTCACAGACTGAGAATTGTCTGGCTCCAAAGTTTTTTACATATTTCTTTAAAAATCACACACTATAAACAAGTTAATTATTCTTATGAATATTGTGAAAACTAGAACTAGATTTGGGGTTTTAGTCAGATTATGTCAACAGCAGTGAAAAATGGACATTTGGTCATTCATTATCATTTCAACATATATTTTGAGCACCTACTACATGCCAGGTAACATGCTAGGCACTGGGAACAAAGTGTTGAATAAAATGGTCCATGTTCCTTTTCTCATGTGTGTGTTGTGACAATTGATAGAGAACTTAACTCAAACTAGCTTAAACAATAAAAGGAATTTTTGGTTCATATTACTATTAAGCCCAGAGGTAGGTCTTACTTCAGGCATGGCTTGATCCAGCATCTCAAACCAACAAGCCAATTTCTTTCTTTCTTTCTTTCTTTTTTTTTTTTTTTGTGGTACGTGGGCCTCTCCCTGTTGTGGCCTCTCCCATTGTGGAGCACAGGCTTCAGATGCACAGGCTCAGCGACCATGGCTCACGGGCCCAGCCGCTCCGCAGCATGTGGGATCTTCCCGGACTGGGGCATGAACCCGTGCCCCCTGCATCGGCAGGCGGATTCTCAACCACTGTGCCACCAGGGAAGCCCATCTTTCTTTCTTTCCTTCCTTCCTTCCTTCCTTCCTTCCTTCCTTCCTTCCTTCCTTCCTTCCTTCCTTCCTTCTTTCTTTCTTTCTTTCTTTCTTTCTTTCTTTCTTTCTTTCTTTCTTTCTTTCTTTCTTTCTTTCTTTCTTTCTTTCTTTCTTTCTCTTTCTCTCTTTCTTTCTTTCTTAACGCTATTCATCCAGCAGTCTTTCTCTTGTAACTAAATCTCTCTTCTTGGTTGCAAGATGATTTCTGGGACCTACATGCTTTCTTAATATGTCTAAATTGAGAGAAGTATCCTTCTTGGTAGTGAGGACACTTAGAACTCACTCAGCACCCACTTCTTTTCCACCCATGGCAAACTTTGAAGAAACCACATACATCAAAAGACTTTCCCCCCACGCCCACCCCCACTTTTTGGTATTGCTGATCTGTGTGGAAACTGAAGCAAAGGAGACTTCAGAGTCTGGCTGACCCTAGCTTTCCATTTTTTGTCATCATTGGCTGTCAGTATGGAATCTGCCATGGCTGAGATATGTGTGGCTATGGAATCAGCCCGGAACTGAGCAGAAAGAGACTTGTTTGAGTTCCAGCTAAGCCACTTCACAGCTCTGTGGTTTCTATAAATCACCTCAAGGCTCTGAGCTTCAGCTTCCTCTTTGGTAAGCAGATAACAATATCTACCCTTGTCAACTTCGCAAGATTGTTCTAAAAATGCATTTCATTGATCCATTCATTCAATAACGATTTACTGGTAGCCCATTCTATGCCAGATATTGAGTTAGATTCTAAAGATACATCAGTGAATAAAACAAAGTTCCTCTGTCTCAAAGCTTATGGTAGAGGAAAACAGACTGTAAATTAATCAAAAAATGAATATGTAATATATCAGGTGGTAATGAGGGCTATGGAGAAAAATGACACAGGGTAAAGGAAATGAGGGTTTCTTTGATATTTTATATAAGATGGTACATGAGTGACTATTGGAACAGAGATATGAAGGAAATAAAAGAGTGAGCCATGCAAAGATATTAGGGAAGAGAAGGTACAGCACATGCAAAGGCCCTGAGGTGATGGGATGATTGGTATTTATGAGGAATAGCAGGGAGGTCAGTTTGGCTGAAGCAGAGTGAATGAGGGAAGGGTGGTAGATGGTGAGGTCAGACAGGTAACATGGAGCTAAATCAGTTCAGGGCTCTAGGCCATAGTAAAGATTTTGGCTTTTACTCTGATTAAGATAGAAGGCATAGAATGGTGTTAGGTGATGTGTGCTTTGTAAAGATCATTCCAGAAGCTACGAGAACACGCTTCATGGGAGCCAGATTGGAAGCAAGGAGACCAGGTAGGAGGCTATTGCAATAAAGCAAGTGAGAACTGACAGAGGCTTGGATCAAGCTGATAGCAGAGGAGGTGGGGAAAAGTGGTCAGATTGTGGGTATATTTTGAAAGTAGCATCAACAAGCCTTCCTGATGGATTGGATATCAACTGTAAGAGAAAAGAGAGGAGTCAAGAATGATCCCCAGTTTGGTGCCTAAGAAGTGAGAAAATGGAGTTGTTACTTATTGAGATGAGGAAGACTGCAGACAGAATAACATGGAAGGTCTCAGTGTACTAGGACCTCAGTTTGGGAAACATTAGTTTTGAGATGCCTATTAGACATCCAGATGATGATGTATAACACTGGACATAGGTATTTGGAGTTCAGGGAAGAGATGTAGAGTGGAACTATAAATCTGGAAGTTGGCAGCCTATACAAAGCCTTAAGAATGGATAAGATAACCTAAGGAATATGTAAAGAGGAAACAATTCTGAGGTCTGTGAAGAGGAAACTCCAATATTTAGAAGTCTGGGAAGAGAGAGAGGCATGGCTAAGAAAAACAAAAATAAGAAGCAGACAATGAGGTAGAAAGAGGAACGAGAGAGAGAGAAGTGAAGAAAATGGGTAAGGAAGGAGGGGCTATCATTTCCATTTATTATCCAGTACCTTGGATGAGTATCACGATGGTAGATATAAACCCGAATATATCACTAATTACATTAAGTGTAAGTGGATTAAGTAGTTTAATTAAAAGTCTATAATTATAAAAAAATTTAAAAACAAAATTTAATTTTGTGCTGCTTACTAGAGAATACACCTTAAATATAGGACTTAGAGTAATTAAAAATTAAAGATCATAAAGGATATACTCTGCAAGTATTTTCCAAAAGAAAGCTGGTATACTATAGCAACAGCAAAGTAGACTCAAGGCAAGAAGCATAATTAGGATAAAAATTAAAGTTTCATAATGATTAAAAGGATTAACTCTCCAAGAAAACATTCAATTTCTCAATTTATATGTACACTAAAAACATAGCTTCAAAATGCACAGAACAAAAATTGACAGAATTGTAAGGAAATATAGGCAAATCCACACTCATAGTGGGAAACTTTAACACTGGGAATTTTTTTTAACATCTTTATTGGAGTATAATTGCTTTAAATTGTTGTGTTAGTTTCTGCTGTATAACAAAGTGAATCAGCTATACGTATACTTATATCCCCATATCATCTCCCTCTTGCGTCTCCCTCCCACCCTCCCTATCCCACCCTTCTATGTGGTCACAAAGCACTGAGCTAATCTCCCTGTAACACTGGGACTTTAAAAACTTTAACAATGAGAAATATTTTTCTCCATAAAAGATATAATAGGTAGAAAAAAATCAGTAAGGATATATAAAATCTAAATAACACAATTAACAAACTTGATATATTGGCATGTGCAGAATATTGTGCCCAAAAGAATGTCCATTCTTTTCAAGTGTACATGGAACATTTATGCTGGCCATAAAAGAAATTTCAACAAGTTTCAAAAGGTTGAAATCACTCAGAATATGTTCTCTGACCACAGAAAGTTAAGCTGGAAATCAATAAAAAGAAAAAAAAGTAGAAATTCCTCAAATGCTTGGGAATTTAGCAATATACTTTTAAATAGGTCACAGAAAAACTTTTCAATGGCAACTGGAAAATATCTTTAACTAAACGACAATGAAAATATATCAAAACATGGGGAATATGACTAAAGCCCTGGTATGAGACAAATTATAGACTTAAATGCATATATTTTAAAAGAAGAACGGATGAAAATAAAAAATCTAGTTACCTATCTTGAAAAAAAAGAACTGCAAATTATATCTAAAGAAATGAGAAGGAAGGAAATAATAAAAGCTAAGGGAAGAAATTGATGAAATATAAAACAAACATTCAGAAGAGAAAATCAACATGCCCAAAAGCTGGCACTTTGAAAAGAATGATTAAAATGTTAGGTTTCTGATAAGAAAGAAATAGAGAAAGCACAAATTACCAACTTGAATGAAAAAGAGGACATCAGTCCAAAGCCTACAGATATTTAAAAGATAATGACAATATATTATGAACAATTTTTATTAATAAATTAAAAATTTTAGATAAAAAGAAAAATCCTCAGAAAAACAAAAGTAACAAAAAACTGACGCAAGAAGAAATAAAAAACCTGGAATAGTCCTATATATATTAGAGATATTGAAGCTGTAATCAACAACATCTATACAATGAAACCTCCAGGCACAAATAGCTTCCCTCTAAGTAAATTCTTCTAGATATTTATGAAGGAAATGGCACCAATCTTACATAAACAGTTGAAGAGACTAAAAAAAAGAGAAATATTTCCTAACTTGTCTAATGAGGCCATTGTAACCTTGACACCAAAAACTGACCTGAAATGGAAAAAATTTACAGGTCAGTGAGTCTTACGAACAGATACAAAAATACCAAACTAGCAAATTAGATTCAATGAAAGATAAAAATGATAATAAATCATGATCGTGTTAGATTTGTTTCAGGAATGAAAGGACAATTTCATATCAAAATAAATTACTATAATTTACCATATTGACTGAATAAAGGAAAAAATATGATCATCTCAGTAGATGTATAAATAGCTTTTGATGAATTTCAACACCCATTCGCAACTAACTGAAAAATCGTCCTTGCACAGGAATAGAAATTAAGAATCTTTAATCCAATAAAGTGTGTATACAGAAAAACCTACAGCAAGTATCATTCTTAATGATACTACTGAAAGCTTTATGCCTCAGAATGAAAATGAGCAAGGATGCCTGTTTTTCCATTTTTATTAAATATTTAACCAGAGGTTCTAGTCAGTGCAAAAGGGCAAGAAAAAGAAAAGGTATACAATTCAGAAGAAAAAAGTAAAATCACCATTATTTGCAAAAAATATGACTTTGTACCTGGTAAATACAAAAGGATCTACAGACAAACTATCAACATAAATAAATGAATTTAGAAAGGTCATCATTAATAAGTGAATTTAACAAAGTCCCTAGTATAAAGACAATTGTATGTAAAAATCAATTTTATTTCTATGTAACAGCCATGTAAAACTTCAAAAGAATACTATTTGTATCAGCATAAAAATATCAACATTAATGATAGAAATTAAGGAAGACTAAATAAATGCAGAGACATACCATATTCATGGATCAGAAGACTCGTTATTGTAAAGACCTCAATTTAAGCTCAAATTTAACTACAGATCCAATGCAATTAATATCAAATTCCTAGAAGTTTTTTTGTGGAACTTGATGAGTTAAATCTATGTGGAAATGCACAGGGCAAAATGCCAAGACAATCTTGAGGAGAGAGAGAACAAAGCTGGGTGTCTTCAACTATCAAATAACAAGACAGTATGTTGGCTACTATCAAAAAGACAAGAGATAACAAGTGTTGGCAATGATGTAAAGAAAAGGGAACCCTTGTGCACTGTTTGTGGGAATGTAAATTGGTGCAGCCACTATAGAAAATGGTATGAGGTTTCTCAAAAAATTAAAAATGGAACTACCATCTGATCCAGCAATTCCACTTCTGGCTATTTATCCAAAGGAAATGAAAACACTAACTCAAAAATATATCTGCATCCCCTACGTTCATTGCAGAATTGTTTACAACAGCCAAGGCATGGGAACGAGTCAATCAATGGAAGATTAAATAAAGTGTTTCCCCCCGACTGAAGGACCCCACCTGTAGGCAGCCCTCTCCATCCAGCCTCCCTCC
The DNA here is from genome assembly GCF_026419965.1 of Kogia breviceps. Lineage (NCBI taxonomy): Eukaryota > Metazoa > Chordata > Mammalia > Artiodactyla > Physeteridae > Kogia > Kogia breviceps. The sequence continues at coordinate 130,487,484 of NC_081313.1, read as the reverse complement.
CTAGGTACTGATGACTGCGTCATACACTTGGCATCAGCTGCCAGCTGAGACCAGCATTAGGACCCTACAGCATCCCATGTTTCTCAAAATTCTGCCCCCACCTTTATAAATAGCCCCTTATTAAACTCCTCAAATGACCCACTTTGACTGCTCCCTGTTTCCTATCAGGACCCTGATGGATTCAGAAGATAAATTTTCAGCCAAGGAGAAAGAAGATGAAGGAAAATAAAGCAAAATGAGGTGATGAAAAGCAGCAGGTAGGAGGGGGTGACTCTAGATAGAGTGGTCAGGGAAGGCCTTGCCTGGAATGGAGACATTTGGATTGGGAGCTGAATGACAAAGAGAAGCTAGTCATGAGAAAAGCCAATTAAATAGGTCTATTTCTTTTGATATCCTGATCATACCCCAGGGTTAAACACTTCACTGCAGGACTTAATGCCTTGAATGTGCATGCCCTATAATTCTCCAGGAAGATGTAACTAAGTAGCATTTCCCAAACCACACCTTTGACCCAGATCCTTTTTCTCTAAAGCAGCGCTGTTCAATAGAAATCTAATGTGAGCCACCAGTGTAATTTTAAAACTTTTAGTAGCCACATTAAAATAAATAAAAAGAAAGTGGTGAAAATAATTTTGATAATATAGCTTATTTAATACAATATAACCAAATATTATCAATTCAACACATAATATAAAATTATTAATGAGATATTTTCCATTCTTTTGTGAAGACTAATACTAAGGCTTTAAAATCTGGTGAGTTTTGGGCTTCCCTGGTGGCGCAGTGGTTGAGAGCCCGCCTGCCGATGCAGGGGACATGGGTTCGTGCCCTGGTCCGGGAAGATCCCACATGCCGCGGAGTAGCTAGGCCCGTGAGCCATGGCCTCTGAGCCTGTGCGTCCGGAGCCTGTGCTCTGCAACGGGAGAGGCCACAGCAGTGAGAGGTCCGCGCGTACTGCCAAAAAAAAAAAAAAAAAAAAAAAAAGCAAAAAAAATCTGGTGAGTTTTGTATGCTTCCAGCACATCTCAATTCAAATCTAGCCACATTTCAAGTGCTTGGTAGCCATATATAGCCAACCTATTGGACAGTGAAGCTCTAGAGAATTGTGTGGATCTTCTGTTTTGCAGGGCACTCTTCAGGAAACCCTTCCCTGAAAAGGAACCCATGGCTAGAACCTATCCCCATGGCAAAGAGCTAGGACATAATGATCTTGGAAAGGCAGCGGTGAGCGGTGGTGTGAAGCTAGATCTTAATTCCCTGCCCAGGAATTGAACCTGGGTAGGCTGGATGAAAACTGGGAATCTTAGCCACCAGACCAGCAAGGGCTAGAGGCTAGAAGCTATTTTTCCCTGGCTCTTGCCCCCACTGAAAAATGCATTTCTCAGGGAGGGAAAAACTGTAAAAACAGATAGATACAGAGTTTATTATTAGAGACATAGCACAAGAACAAGTGGGAGAGCACACAGAGAAACAGTTTGTTTAGTGAAGACAGAAGCAAGGCAGAGATGCACACCTGCAGAGAAAGGGTGTGGGCATCCTCCCTAATGAGGAGGAGTGCAGTAAAGAGGCAGTTAAATCATTTATATAGGTCAGTTCTTCCGGGTCTTTGTTTACCTTTGGCCAATTATCTGGTTCTTTTTCCACACCTGACTTTACCCTAGGGCCCTCCCCAACATGCGTGCGCAACTTTTTTCCAAGATGGATTCCAGCCCAGAGGCCTATGGGGCAGCCTTAGCATCACATACTATGTGAGGGTGGTGCCCCCTCCTTTGTGACCCCCAAGGAGCCTTTCTGTTCATGTGCAGTGTCTCCCTTGCCCCAAGGATGGGAAATATGTGACCTCTTGATCCTTTCCTCAAACAGCATCTAGCCCCTCTCTGTTCCTGCCATGACTGTTATCTTAAGGTGTCCACAGGAGACAAAGCCTGGCTATTTACCCTGTTTCTGTTGTTACTTTCATTTCAGAGAGCAAAGAGGGGGCTCCTAAACTGGAGCCCACCTAGCTCCTGTCTCAGGAAATGCAAACAGGAGGCTAGTTGCAAGTGTCCAGCCTGAAGCCCATCTTTTTCTCGCCCCAATAAATGTAAATAGGAGACCAGGTGTAAATGCCTAGCCTGGAGCCCATCTATCTCCTGCCTCAATAAGCGTCTACAGAATAGTTTAAAAGGGGTCATCCCAGAAAGTGTGTGAAGCATTTGGGGAAACATCTCAACCTGTGGAAGAATAAAAAGCAAATAATGATAGGACATGGAGTCAAATCTTTCTTTTTGTACAATGCTGTTTCGATTATCTTTTGCTATGTTAACAAATCATCCCCAAACTTAGTGGTTTCAAACAACAACGATCATTTATTTATTTGCTCATGATTTTGCAGTTGGGTGGAGCCTGGTGGGGACAATTCATAACTACTCCAAGTGGTATCAGCAGGGTCAGTTTGGCAGGAGCTGGAAGATGCATTTTCCGATGATTCACTCACGTGGCTGGCAGTTCACCTGGGTTATCTACAAGTGAAGAATCGTGGGCTTCTCCACGTGGCTGCTTGGGCTGCCCCACAGCATGGCAGCTGGGTTCCAGAAGGGAGAGAGCAGAAACACCCAGTCTGTCAAAGCTAGACCTTGCACTGGCACAGCATCACCTCTGAGGGTGGAGAAATACAGCCCACTTCTCAGTGTAGACAAAGAACTTGTGACTATCTTTGATCCGACTTAGATGCTGTAGTCCTTTCACATCCATATTTTTGGGAGATGCTGGGAGGTGGTTTAAGAGAACTTTTTAAAGCTTTTTTTTTTTTTTTTTTTTGCGGTATGCGGGCTCCTCTCACTGTCGCGGCCTCTCCCGTTGCGGAGCACAGGCTCCGGACACGCAGGCTTAGCGGCCATGGCTCACGGGCTTACTTGCTCCGCGGCATGTGGGATCTTCCCGGACCAGGGCACGAACCCGTGTCTCCTGCATCGGCAGGCGGACTCCCAACCACTGCGCCACCAGGGAAGCCCTAAAGCTTTTTCTTAATTGAAGTGTGGTTGATTTACAATACTGTGTCACTTTCAAGTATACAGTGAAGTGATTCAATTATACATTTTTTTCAGATTCTTTTCCTTTATAGGTTACTATAAGATATTGAATATAGTTCCCTGTGCCATACAGTAAATCCTTATTATCTATTTTATATACACATCCATATTTTTAGTTGATCCTCCCAGCAACATTTTTTCATCTTGAATAATTTATTTATTTAATAAGCTTGAAGTAAATATGACAAAATCTTAACTGTATATGCATGCATGGAACACAAATGTTTGCTGCAATCATCTCTGCATACTTTTTCTGCTTTCTTTGAAATTTTAAATTAGTAGGCTTTATTTTTTTATTTTTTGTGGTACGCGGGCCTCTCACTGCTGTGGCCTCTCCGGTTGCGGAGCACAGGCTCCGAACGCGCAGGCTCAGCGGCCATGGCTCACGGGCCCAGCCGCTCCGCGGCATGTGGGATCTTCCCGGACCGGGGCACGAACCCGCGTCCCTTGCATCAGCAGGAGGACTCCCAACCACTGCGCCACCAAGGAAGCCCAGTAGGCTTTATTTTTTAGAACAGTTTTAGATTTACAGGAAAAATTGCAAAGATTCTACAGAGTTCTCATTTAATCCTCCACCCCACACTCACAGTTCCCCTGTTATTGGCATCTTACATTAGTATGGTACTTTTGTCACCATTAATGAACTAATATTCATATCTCATTATTGAATTTCATCATTTATTCAAATTTCTGTGATTTTACATTGTTGTTTTTTTCTGTTGCAGGATTCCATCTAGGATGCCACATTACATTTAGCTGTTCACAGCGCTTTAGGTTCCTCTGGGCTATGACAGTTTCTCAGACTTTCCTTGTTTTTGATGACCTTGACAGTTTGGAGGAGCACTGATAAGGTACAGTGTAGGATGCCCTATTATTGGGATTTGTGGGAAATCTAACCATGGGAAAAACACCGGTGGTTTTCTCATGGTTAGATTGAGGTTACGGTTTTGGGGAAGGAAGATCACAGAGGTAAAGTGCTATTTTCACCACAGCATATCAAGGGTACATGCTATCAACATGATTTATGATTGCTGATGTTGACCTTAATCGCCTAGCAGAGCTATGTTTGTCAGGTCTCTCCATTGTAAAGTCCCTCTTAGTTGGAGGGAAGCTGCTGTGTGCAGCCCATACACTCCCCCCCTTTAGGGTGAAGTATCTGCATAAATTATCTGGAACTCATCTGCAAGGGAGATTTGTCTCTTCCCCCTCATTTATTAATTTATCAATCATTTGTTTATATCAGTACCAACTCATGGATATTTATTTTATACTTTGGATTATAATGCAATACTTGATTTTGTTGCTCAAACTAGCTGCCAGTGGCTCTTTCATTTATTCAGCAACATTTTCTTTTGGATATTATCATTGCCAGGAGAAAGATGACAAAAAGGCAGTTCATCCAAGTGATGAGACAAGCCCAAGACATGGCAGCCCACCTCTGACTTCCAAATCTCCATTGTACCTACTCAGCCCACTAGGGCCCTTTGCTGTTGCCCAGAGGACTGGCTGAGATCACCAGGAAGCTCCTCCTAGAAAGTCAAGCAGGTTACCCCTAATTGTAGGAGGTCCTTGTGTGTGTGGCCTCTCCACAGTCTGAAAGTTCATAGCCAAGGAAAGGGTAATTATATACTTCAACAGAGAAACAAAAAAACCATCTGAACAGCACTGGGTCATAATGAAGTGGTTCGAGGCTCCATAAATAGTGCTGCCCTAGTCCTCAACCATCTCTGAAGCAAATTAAAGCTTGCCTTCGTGCTTGGCATAAACTTGTCGTCCTGCCCCACCCCTGGGGCTACACGGGTCTTCACCAGGAGCACCATCCATGAGCAATGGACCGAGATCTGACAACACTTACACACAAGCCCGACATACAGGGGCTGAGCGTGCAGTGGTCCCCTCTAGACATATAGTTGATCTGGAACCCCACAAACCATCTCCACATGGGCTACTCACCCCCAGGCATCAGTGCCCTGGCCATGGGCAATGATTGCACAAATACTTCTCTTTGTATCCAGCAGGGAACAATCTTGAGAAATAAACTGGCTCTGGATGGAAAGTATAAAAATACCACCATAAAGAAGATCTCATTTGAAGAAACATTCATACCCTTCAAGGGTCTACATTGTGTCTGTGGATCAGACATGTGGCTGTGTTTGGAGGAAAAGGCTATTTCAACCTTGATCTCAATGATGTGTTCAGGAAGTCATTCAAAGGCAAGGCGTATTTCAATACCCAAGTCCCCATCCACATAGAGCAAATCCTGTAGAGACTGCTATTAAAAACTTACCTAACACAGAAAATGCTTTTAAATCCAACACCTCTCTTTGCCAGTATTTTTTAAAACAAAGCTGTAATGGCCAAAGGCACATGAAAAGATGCTCCTCATCACTAATTACTAGGGAAATGCAAATCAAACTTACAGTGAGGTACCACCTCTCACCACTCAGAATGGCCATCATCAAAAAGTTTACAAATAATAAATGCTGGAGAGGGTGTGGAGAAAAAGGAACCCTCCTACACTGTTGGGAATGTAAATTAGTGCAGTCGCTATAAAGAACAATATGGGGGTTCCTTCAAAAACTAAATATAGAGTTACCATATGATCCAGCAATCCCACTCCTGAGCATATATCTGTAGAAAACTCTAATTTGAAAAGATACATGCACCCCAATGTTCATAGCAGCACTATTTACAACAGCCAAGACATGGAAGCAAACTAAATGTCCATTGACAGATGTATGGATAAAGATGTGGTATATATATATAGATATATATAATGGAATATTACTCAGCCATAAAAAATGAAATAATGCCATTTGCAGCAAAATGGATGGACCTAGAGTTGATCACATTAAGTGAAGTAAGTCAGACAGAGAAAGACAAATATCACATGATATCACTTACATGTGGAATCTTAAAAGATGACACAAGTGAACTTATTTGCAAAATGGAAACAGACTCACAGACATAGAAACAAATTTATGGTTACCAAAGGGCAAAGGCAGGAGAGGGAAAAATTAGGAATTTGGGATTAACATATACACACTACTATATATAAAACAGATCATCAACAAGGACCTACTGTATAGCACAGGGAACTATATTCAATATTCAATATCTTGTCATAAACTATATTGGAAAAGAAAAAAAGCTATCTTAGAAGGTATCCCAAACATACAAGCATGTCTCGAGAATACACATAGCTTTTAACTTTTAACCAAGTTTATCGTCTTAACATTGTGCTATATTTGCACAGATCTTTATTATTTTTTTTTTTTGTGGTACGCGGGCCTCTCACTGCTGTGGCCTCTCCCATTGCGGAGCACAGGCTCTGGACGCGCAGGCTCAGTGGCCATGGGTCACGGGCCTAGCCGCTCCGCGGCATGTGGGATCTTCCCGGACCAGGGCACGAACCCGTGTCCCCTGCATCAGTAGGCGGACTCTCAACCACTGCACCACCAGGGAAGCCCAGATCTTTATTTTTTTAAAGAAAGGAAACATTGTAGAAGCCCCTGCAGTCTCTGTGGACATCCCCATTTCTTACCAACTTCTCCTCACCTGCCCTTAGCTAAAGCTGGTATTCTCGTCCATTCACACCAGACTCTTCTCTCCTGCCACTCACAACCTGTCCACTTCGTCAGGAGCACAGCACTTGGTAAATGCATCAGGAAGTGTGCACTGGGGGGACTCACCTATCAGAACTGCTCAGTTAAAGAATGGGACTTCTGAGCGCAATCGTCAGGAAGAGGAGATGGGGCCTTGAGGAGAGAATGGACGAAAAATATGGTGTAGAACTGGAAACACATTTCAACCTCCTGAAGGCAAAACAGGCTGCATCAGATAATAGTATCTGTTTTGCCTAAACTCTCCTTTGTTTTTCTTAAGTCCCTGTGCCCCTGATGAAAATGATTTCACATGCCAACATTAAAAAAACTCTTATGTTCTTCATTCTCTTAAGAACTGAGGGAGGAGGAGGCTCAGAGCTGGAGGGGCAGGGCAGGGCAGGGCAGCACATTGGGAAACGTGGGTGAGGTCAGCATTGATCTGGCTACATAACACTGTTAAGGTCCAAAGACATAGTAAGTGTTATCAGACTTCTAAAATATGTTTGATAGGCTAGGGAATGTTTGGGCAGGCTAGTGGGTTCCAAAAATCTATTTCTGCAAGATCTCTGCTGACTGAGTTAAAGCTCTATGGATGGGTTCTTTCAGGCACATCAACTGAATCAAGGTAAAAACAAACAAAGGCAGGGAGACCCCAAACCTTACTTACTTGCTAATTTCCAACCAGACTAAATTTAAATTTTGTTAGTGAACCCTGAACTGAATCCAACCAAAGTGTTTTCAAAACCCCATTTGCCAGACTGGTTCACACTAGAAGCTTCCAGCACTGTAGACCCAGACCCCAGTCCAGCCTCTGAATTGCTGTCACTTGAAGGGAAGAAAATGCTCAAGGGTCTGTTTTGTGCCAGGCATCGTAGTGGATGTTTCACTCTCTATAGTTTATTTAGCCCTCACAAAACCCTCTGAAGGATGGCATTAACCCCATTTGATAGATGAGAACATCAGGATTCAGAGAGGTTAAGCAACCTGCACAGGGTAACACAGCCAGGAAGTAGTTTATCTGGGTGGCCCTTGGATTAAACACAACCATATGTAAGCTCCTGTTTTTCTATGGTGGTCTCACTTGTGCTCTGTGTTAGTTGGGCTGTTTTCAGATTGCAGGGAGCAGAAAGGTGTGTCTGGGTTCTCGTTCTCTTGGGACTTGGGAGATGAATTGTAAGAATCCAGAGGAAGTGAAGGAGCCCAGGAAACAAACACAATCATAGTAGTAGCCAGACTCAGGCTTCTTGGAGAATGAAACAGAGACCTATCCTCTCAGCGGGAGCAATGTGGCTGCTGATTCTAGTGACGCTGCCCCACTCAACATATTCTCTCTCTCTCTCTCTCTCTCTCTCTCTCTCTCTCTCTCTCTCTCTCTCTCTCTCTCTCTCTCTCTCTCTCTCCCTCTGTCTCTCCTGCTCTGCTTGTCTCATGATTTCTGCCACATGGCTCCACATCTCAGTTCCCAGCAACACCCAACTCAGTGTGTGTGTCTCCCTTTTTCAAAGGACAGGTTGGTAAGAGGCCAGGCACCTCATGGATGGACATTCTCACATGACCAGCTAATCCTTGGCCCCATCACGTATGCTCAGGGTAGCAAGGTCACGTGACACAAATGTGGTTAATCATACAGAAGATACCACTGTTCTTCAGAAAGGAGGTATGAGTGTGGAGGGCCCTTGGGGTCCCAGGGACTTCTGTATTAGCTTTCTGTGGCTGCCATCACAAATCATCACAAGTTGGTATTTATTCTCCCACATGGTTCAGGAGGTTGGAGTCTGAAGTTAAGGCATCAGCAAGGCTGTGCTCCCTCCAAAGGCACCATGGGAGATTCCTTCCTTGCCTCTTCTAGCTTCTGGTGGCCCAGGCATTCCTTGGCTTGTGGCTACTTCACTCCCATCTCTGCCTCTGTCTTCATGTGGCCCCCTTCTCCCTGTGTGTCTCTGTGTCCTCCCTTCTTATTATAAGGACACCAGTCATTGGATTTAGGACCCATCCTAAATCCAGGATGATTCCATTTCGAGATCCTTAACTAGGTACATATGCAAAGACCCTATTTCCAGATAAAGTCACAGTCTGGATTTCCAGGTGGGCATGAATTTGGGGTTACATTATTTAAACCATTACATCTTCTTTATGGTACAGTGTAGTGTTACACACACCCCCAAAGCACACCAGGGGCTCCGAGAGAGCAGGGGTCATGCCTATGTTACTTCTTTTGGACCTGCCCCAGCATGGCGCCAGGTAGTAATTAAATGCCTACTGACTGGACCAGAATAGACCAGGAAAAAAATTCGGAAAAATCAATTGATGCATCATTCTATCAAAGTCCCTACCTTCTATAGGTGGCTGTACCCAGCTTTGGCATCCCATATTCATCACGGCTGGCTGATAAGCATTTTCTGGGCCACCATACCACATAGCACCCTCCCCAGAGACGTGGATTTGCAACTCTGCGCTGTCTGCTGGACAGAGACCTGCCACTGTCGCTTCTCCATCCTGGAGTCTCTTTAGTGCCATCTCTGCATACCGAACCATGCCTTCTAGTGTTTTCCTGCCCATGAGCTGACTGGGTCCAAAATTCACACGAGGTTTCCTTCCCATTGCCTCTTAGTCACTGGAGAAGACAAACGAGTCCTGTTCCGTCTCAGCCTTGTTCACTAAATGTTCTCTGGTGGGAAAACAAACCAAACCAAACCCCAGAACTCATTTGGTTCTCAGTGATATAAAAAATATTTGGATTTGGTTCGAGGTTGAGCAAACTGGTGCAGTTTGTTCCAGTTTCTGGTTCGTCGTTCAGGCCAAGTCCCTGCTCCAGACAGAAAGAATGTCCCTGGAATGCGTCTTCCAACAAGAGCTCAACAGCTGAAAGGGGTGGACGTCCAGACGGAGGCCTCCTGCTCAGCAGGCGCCGAGGGGCTTCCCTGTGGCTCTCAACGCTGCTCTCCCAGGCCTCGGGGACAGGGCCTGGCAGCACCTCTGGCCGGGTTCTCCAGGGAAGGCCATGCCACCTTCCATGGACTAGAAGAGAATGACAGGCCACAGTGCAGCTGAGCCCACCCTCAGCCCAAGGGACCCAGAAGAAGAGTGGAAGCAGCTGGGTGGTGGGCATGCTGTGTAGATCAACCACCATCTCCACACAAGCACAGCCCCAGGGATCTCCATCAGGCAGGGCCCGGAAGAGGACCCAAAGAACTAAGTAAATGTTTGGCTGATCAGGAGACAATGGGGAGTGTTGGGTCCTGGGGGAAGCGGGTAGAGGCATTCAGATTCAATCTGTTTTTAGGCTGGGGCTCCTTCTGTGAGGCTGGCTGGTCTGAGAAGCCTGCAGAGGAACGCTCCATACCTTCCTATTCGGCAGGTGTGGATTCAGAACACAGTTTCTAGGGCCTGCGCAGCTCTCTCCCCCACAAGCCAGGAAGCAATGCAGAGCCAAGGACAGACCATCAGGATACTCTTCCGAAGGGAGCCACCGCAGGGGATGGAGCAGCTGGGGGCACTGGGGACACCCAGCAGTGAATCATCAATGAGGAATTTTAAAAGGAAAACACATATTTCCACTCTAGTCTCCTTCCCACGCGGATCCACTCATCAAAGGGGTCCTGAGATACAGGAACTAGTCAGCAGGGCTGATTGGGTTTGCCCTGAGTGCTGGAAACCCGAGGGCTGGGACCAGAAGGCAGATCCCTGAGGGGCTGCCCCAATTCTGTGATGTAGGGAGACACACACCTCAGGCCAACACGCAGGAAGCTGACAAACACTGTCAAGGGAAACAGAATGAAAGCTCCGAGAAGTGGTCTAGTCCAAACACCTCTATTTCTCAGAATTATCTTTCCTAGATCCTTACTCTTCAAATAATCAACCAGGGCTTCCCTGGTGGCGCAGTGGTTGAGAGTCCGCCTGCCGATGCAGGGGACATGGGTTCGTGCCCCGGTCCGGGAAGATCCCACATGCCGCGGAGAGGCTGGGCCCGTGAGCCATGGCCGCTGAGCCTGCGCGTCCGGAGCCTGTGCTCCGCAACCGGAGAGGCCACAACAGTGAGAGGCCTGCGTATCGCAAAAAAAAAAAAAAAAAACCAACAAATAATCAACCAAAGGGCACCCTTATCAAAGGCAAGTCGGGTGTTCCCTGACTTAGCTCGAAGCCATTTTTATTCTGCCTTGGTTATGTGAATGGTGATCATTGCCTGAGACATAATCCAGAAACATTTCCGAGTGCTGGCCACCCGGACAGGATCAGACCCCTCGCACACGTGCCCTCAGCTGGCTGTGCATTCTGTTCAACGATGCTTGCTACGTGCTGGATTCAATTATAGGTTTCCATATACTTACATCTTCATTAGTTCTACATTGCCGAGTAGATGGAATGTGCTGTCAGCTTTAAAAAAAAAAAAAAAGTGTTATTTTTTTTTCAAGGATTCAACACTGTCTAGTCCTATTTAAAAAAGAAAGGAAAAAAAATAGCTTGGCTGAAGCCTATATTGCTAATGGGCATGGAATTGATTCACAAGTTCCCAACTCTAGTTATATAAAAGTAATTACTGCAACCTAGAGTAATTGGTTCCATATCCAATATTCGCAGAAGGTTCTATATATATGGATTTGAATTGGGAGAGAAAAAAATGAAAAAAATATATCAGAGAGCATTTAAACTATATATATATATATATCTCCCCTTAAAAACATCTTTAGCTGTGTGGGATACTGATCTTTAAAGAAACAAACGAAGCAGAACTGGCAGAGACCAGAGCCCTGAAGACCCCAGAATTCCAAGACTGGGCAGTGGGTAGTCTGGGCACTGGAAGTCATGAAGAGCAGAGCCTACGGCGGCCTGGAAGGCCCATTCCACAGCTGGCAGCTTTCAGCACGTGGTGGCCACCTCTTGCTCAGTGGCAGAGACTACTCCACAGCCCTGGTGAAGCCTTTGCCTGACTCCCAGTCCATGGAGTTTCATATCTTATTTGTGGCTCTGGGAACCCAGTTCCCACTCTGTCCCCTAAGTGGGTTCCTTAGAGCTGGAAGGTATTGGCATAAGAGGACATAGCATGCGGTCAGATGCAACATTCTCATATGGCTTCAGAAACCACTTCAGCAAGGAAAGATATCCAGTGGGGAGGTCTCTGGACCTGAGGAACCTATATGGGCAAACAGAAAGCCCTTCAGAGTTGGAAACTCAGGAAGGGAGTTAAAGGCAAGCCTTCCTCAGTGATGTGAAGATGATGGAATTGACTTCATGGGTGTAAAGTGAGATTTAACATTGATCTCCGTTACATTTCATGCTTGGTTGGAACCTAAGATCTTTTGGAGCTTTCTTTCTGCCACCTACAGAATTGCCTTTCTATCCGGGCTTTGTTTCATCTGTAAATGTAATAAGCCTATGTTACATATCATTAATAAAAATGCTAGAGGGAATTCCCTGGCGGTCCAGTGGTTAGGACTCTGCACTCTCACTGCCAAGGGCATGGATTCAATCCCTAGATCCCACAAGCTGTGTGGCATGGCCAAAAAAAAAGGTAATCAACAGCTCAAGTCACGATAAACTGATTTAAAAAAATTAAAATGCTAGATAAGGAAAGCCCTCAACCACCCACGGACCTCCATGCAGATGGGCCCCCTCCCGCTTATCAAGGTTCAACCAGGTGCACGCTCACCGATCTCCTCTACCCTCCCTCCCACAGCTCCCCAGCTTACCTGTAAGGATAACGCCCAATCTGGGGAGTCGAGAGGAAGGCACAGCTCAGGTTGCCAAGGGTGTCTCCTCTTTGTTTGGGTTCACAGAGAGTTAGCAAACATGGTGTGCTAACATGACCCTGTAGAGCACGCACACGCTATTCTGTGGATGCTGGCCCAGGCTACTCCTGCAAATTCCACACCACAACTGGAGAGGCTTCTGGCTTCTCCTCCCTGTTATCTCTGGCCAACCTCTGTGGATTCTCAGCCTGGCAAGAGAGGCCGGTTTCTAAAATTCTGGCAACTACATGGGGTCTGTCACACGTTGCCTTTGATTTGGAGGTCTTGGTTTATGCTCAAACCACGTAATTTTCATTGGGTTACTGTTCATGCCTCCTTCTCACCTCAAATTTGGTTCATCAAAGTCAGTCTTCCAGAGGGTATGAGGGCCCAACAGTCCCCAGGGGTGTTTCCTTGATATACACTCCATAAGAAATGTCAGGAGAAGCAGAGATGCTCTTGTTCCTCCTTCTTGAGGTTCAGCCCAGGGACATGAGATATTTTTAATTAAGAGGATGAAAAAAACTAAATGTTTGAGATAGATGATTGGAAATCCAGCTAACTTATAATCAAAGTGCATTTAGTCACTTGAGCAAAGACAATGTGAGCTATGGGATGCTCCGCAGGCATAAAAGCATTTAAATTCAGAACAGCTGGACTCAGCAGAGTCCCATCAGCGTTCCAGAGACCTGGCCTGAGGCGGAGCTGGGGGATGATGGCAATGCTTCTCCCCACGATGGTGCAGGGCTTTCTGCTCTCCCCGTAGACTGGTGGAACTGCCACGTGTTCCCATTTTACACACTGACAGCAGTTATGATTAGAAAAGGTTTTGCTGCCAATTTGAGAATATATAAACCAGCAGGACGAGAGAATAAATTTCAGCTCCTTCTTCAGCTGGCCGAGAGGCAGCTGCGCATTTGGAATGTAAAGGGAAGGTCTGGGCTGAGAAATTAGAGGAGAGATATCTGCCATCAGTCTTTCAGAGGAGGGGGAAAGGACTGTCCAAAGGTATATTCTTTCAGAGTTCTGGCCTCAGTTTCCTTCTCTTTAAAATGCTAGAGCTCTTGGGAAGTTGTGAGGATTTAGTAACATAATAATGCAGGTGGGAACACTATTGGGAAAGAGGGGAGGAGAGAGAAAGAAGGAAAGAGAAAGAAAAAAGGAGAGAGAGAGAGAGAAAGAAAGAAGCAGAGATAGTGAAGACTTTGACTCTTCGCCCTCTGATCTATATACTGATTGAGGCCAAACCAACCCACAGAGAAATGCAGAGCTGAGATCATTTTGTTCATTCAAAAGCTATTCATTATTCTAGATACTGTTCTAAGTGCCTTGGTTACATCAGTGAATAAAGCAGGTGAAAATGCCTGCCCTCATGTGCAGTAGTGCTGAAGCCTGATCAAACTGTGCCTGAAGACTTGCTATCCCTAGACACTTATCTGAGCCAATGAATTCCCAAAGCTTTTAAGCCAGTTTGAGTTGGCTTTTTTGTTACTTGCAACGCAAAGTATCCTAACTACTACCACCATCCTCTAGACGTGGTGGTACCTGACTAAACCCTGGTCACATTTCACTCCACATTCAAATTAAGGGGGGACACAAAAGATAAAATGTACATGTCTCTGTTTGAGAAACTGGCCACCTCTGGGTGGCATACAGCTCTTATAAATAGCCAGGAAGCAGATTCAGGCTGGAAAGGAATTTTAACAATTTTAAAAAAAGATAAAAGGGAAAGAAAAAAAGGGGAAGAATTCCACAGGAAATTGAAGGGGAATTTGGGAGATAGAATGCAGCAAGCATCATTGGACCATGGCCAGAACAAGCCTCCCCTTATTAGAAGCACCAGGAGAGCCTGAGTGTCCAAGAGCACTAGGGCCATCCCAGAGTCTCTCACTGGAGAGATGTTTAATGAACGGTATTTCAGGGTACAATTTATACATGTGTATAAGCATCCTTTGTTCATTTTGTCCCCTAAAACTCACTTCCACTTGGAAAAGATAATGCTCTGAATTTCAAGAATCTCCAAATAAATGCTTTTTTCTTTTAAACGAAAGTGGTGTTTTGTTCTCCACTTTTGTAGGGTTCATGAAATAAACCCCAGTTGTCTTGAAGTCTGGTGGGATATGTCACCCTAAATTGAGGAACAGGGCTAAGGATTATGAAACAAATGTTGTCAGAAAGATTTGTAAAAGCCATACGCATCCTCCTCCCTTTCCCCTAGGAAGTAATCTAACAGCTAATTGTTGCCTTTTAATAAACCCTTTCGATGTTGTAAGTTGCCATGGACATTCTGCTATTTCTGCATCATCAGCATCTACTCATGCATCTTTTGTTAACAACATCCAATTTTCCTTGGGAAGCCAACCTTCCTCTACTTTCAGGCCTTGTGGTTCAGTTAATTCTGACCCCCTGCTTTAGGGGAGGACAGGAGACCCAAACCCAACAAATCAGAGCACCACACCCTCCTGGCCACATGATAATTGGTTTGAGGATGGTCACATGGCCCATACCAAGCCAGTGGGAATCAGTCCAACAACTCCAGTTGAAATTATTGGGAAAGACACTGTCCCTTTCCAGTGAGGCTGCTTAGCTGATAGGATGCAAGTCCAGAGTTACCGTGGTGCTAATGGGAACACAGCAGGACTGAGAGATAGGGAGAGATGACACATCTGGACCTCCAGATCCAGCTATACCTGATGACAGGCTCTATCTATGAAGTCTTTAAGATATCTGAGCCAAATTTTTTCCTTTTTTGCTTAAAACAGTTTAAGTTATATTTCTGTCATTTAAACCAAACTTCTAGCTAATTCATAAGTAAAGACTGCCTGGGTATTCCCTACCAAGCTTATCCTGCACAAGACACATGCTATCACGGAAGTTTCGAGTGGCTTGGTCCCCACCATCTACCCCTCGGGCGTCTTCCAAACGCAGCTTCTCTTTCAAAAGATGACGTGTTCACCATGCTTTCCCCTCCATTCATTCTCCCTACTCACCACAAACGCACTTGTTCTCAAAGCTGTGTTTGCAGACCCCACCTACCTCCACTGACCCCATGGACCTTTAAATCTGATGCAATTGCTGCAGCTCAAGATCTTTTTTGAGAGGAACCCCAACTCCAGTTGCTGCATAGAATGTTATTGTGGTGGCAGACAGGAGAGTGCAAACTGGAGTCCTGGTCAATATGAACTTACCTCGGCCTTTGGACTAAAGTTCGACCTGGCATCAGAGAAGTAAGGATACACTCAGGAGAAAAAGCAGCTATAGCACCATGGAAACAAAATCAAGAGGCCTTCCGTCATGGGTGTCTCTGAATTCTTCCCAGAGAGCTTGCTGCAACCCAGCTCCCTGAGTCCTGAGTCCTACCATAACTACTGAGTGCTTGCTACAAAATCTCATGATTACACTTCTGTGTTCTTTTCTCAAAAGGCCTTTAAAGACCTCATTACCCAGGTACATGTGGCCCTCAAACTGAGTGGTATTCACATGGACACAGAAAAAGGCTGGCCACCAGCCCTGATTACTATCTACCACCTTCCAGAGAGAGAGAGCTGTGGGCCATGGTTCTACGAAAGGGCAACCCAAAGGGCAACGGCAACCCCCTGCCCTGAGGGGGCACGTGGTAGGTGAATAATGCCTCCCAAAGATGTCCCTGTCCTAATGCCTAGAACTTGTGAGTGTGACCTTACATGGCCAGAGGATTTCTGCAGCTGTGATGAAGTTAAGGATCTCGAGATGGGAAGATTATTCTGCATTATCCAGGTGGGCTCAATTGAATCACAAAGATTCTTATAGGAGCAATACGGGTGGCAGTGAGAGTCGGAGGAGAAGGCCATGTGATGACAGAAGCAGATGTTGGAGTGATACACTTGGAGCAAGGGGCCACCAGCCAAGGGACGCAGGTGGCCTCTGGAAGGTAAAAAAGGCAAGGAAAGGAATTCTCCTCTAAGGGCTCCAAAACTGGACTCCTTGAACTGTAAAACCTTGACTTCTAGACTCCAGAACCATGAGAATAAATGTGCTGTTTTAAGCTACTGTGTTTATGGTACTAGGAAACGAATTCAGGTCACATGGGTCAAGATGCCAGCAACAGCTCCCTGGCTCTGGTTCTTGTGGTGGGGAAGAAGCTACAGGTGCATGATAGCCTCCCCATCCCATATTTCCCAGGACACCCTGGCCCTTCTCCTCCCATGGAGGAGATCCCTGAGCTCTGACACAGAACCCTGCTATCAGACAAAACTGGCTGGAGCCTCTGAGGAGCAGGGAGCCACGTTCCTCCACCAGCCACTGACTTAGATATAGTTGCATGGGATGCGGCATCTCCCACTGACGCTTCGCTGCCAGAAGCACTGTATAAACAAAGGATGGCTGACATCTCAGAGAAGATGTGCATCAAAGATGTGCTGACTGAATGCAGGAAAACCATGCATATTAGTTTCCTGTGGGGCCACTGTAACAAATTACTGCAAACTTAGTGGCTTAAAAAAAAACCCAGAAATTCATTCCTTTATAGTTCTGGAGGCCAGGAGTCTGAAATCAGTCTCACTGGCTAAAGTCAGGATGTCAGCATAATGGATCCTTTGGGAACCACTGAGGGGAGCATCAACTATAGAAATCAGTGGTTATTTTGTGGTCATTACAAAAGTCAATATAAATAACTGCAAGCTAAATCAAACCTACCAAACAGAGTAATCTATTTTCAATGCGGAGTTTTCTCTGGGTGAATCCAAGCTAGTTTCCTCTGGCCATTTCTGTCCTTTATACTAATGCTTTATTGGTGAGAATTCTAGCAATCTGCATTCAAGGTCATGTGCTCATGTGTTCCCTTCTCTCCACTGGACCTGCTGAGACTTAGACTTAACTGTGTATCCATGCATGGGCGCCAGGAGGGAGAGTGGCTTCTACTGGATGTAACCCAATGGGTTAGAGCTGGTCCTCACTGGCTTTTACCCAATCTAGAAAGCAGCCAAGTGCCCAGAGCTGCCCTCCACTCCTACAGTCTTATCTTATGACCAACAGAACAGAATGTTCCCTGTCCCCGCAGATCAAACAAAGACATAGGAAAATGGTGGCCTGAGGGCATGGCCGTTAATATGCCAACAGATCATGCCCTCAGTCAAGATGTTCCCATGAGCAAAAAATCCAATACAAAACCTCAAGATACAACTCATCTTTCTCCCTAAATTAACATCAACACCTGAACAAAGCCTACCTTAGAGTCCTTCCACCATCATCATCATCACCATCATCACCACGTGGGCTATCATTTATTGAGTACTTATACATACCAGTCTGCATATACTATCTCATGTAATCCTTTCAAGTTAAGTATTATTTGTATTCCCATTATACAGATGAGGAAACTGAGGATCAGAGAGATCGAGTAATTTGGCCAAGTTCATTTAATTCAATCCTTATGTTCTTTCCAACAACTGCCATCCATACAACAAGTTGCTACATCCATGTAGAGTGGGCTGTTTCATCAAAAATACTCACGAGGGCTTCCCTGGTGGCGCAGTGGTTGAGAATCCGCCTGCCGATGCAGGGGACACGGGTTCGTGCCCCGGTCCGGGAAGATCCCACATGCCGCGGAGCGGCTGGGCCTGTGAGCCATGACCGCTGAGCCTGCGCGTCTGGAGCCTGTGCTCCGCAACGGGAGAGGCCACAACAGTGAGAGGCCCGTGTACCGCAAAACAAACAAACAAACAAACAAACAAAAAAACTCACGAATGAGGGTTTTGTTTGGTTGGTTTGGTTCCTGCTGTTTCCTATCACCCCATGATGATTCCCCCATTCATGTAGCAACCAGGGTGTTCTACATTCTCTACCCCAAGATGACACTGAACAAAGAATCTTTTCCTATTTTGACTTTCAAAAGTCTAGTCCCTTCAAGACCACAAAGGGCCTATTTGCAGAGACAGCACAAAAGACTTAGGCGAAGCTGTGATTAGGAAGAGCAAAGCTTCCTGC
Source organism: Kogia breviceps (assembly GCF_026419965.1). Taxonomy (NCBI): domain Eukaryota; kingdom Metazoa; phylum Chordata; class Mammalia; order Artiodactyla; family Physeteridae; genus Kogia; species Kogia breviceps. The sequence goes on along the minus strand of NC_081313.1, from coordinate 130,469,118 downwards.
CAAATCCAGGTCAAGGTTCCCCAGACTCAGGGGAGGGAAGAGAGATGGAGGTGACTTAAGGGATAAGAGAGGGGGACCTGTCTCTTACCCCTGGACTTGGCCCAGAGAGGATGGAGAGGAAGACAGAGGTCCCAAACTTCAGTCATTTATGTGTTGATGCTGTGTATTTTTGCTGTGACTTTTCACCTGTGGCAGCATTTACCTACTATTTCTCTTTAAATCAACTTTAAAATAACTCTTTTTTAAAATTTAGCTTCCTCCTAAGCAATAGTAGTCTTAAAAATCAGAGATTTGATGTGCTAATTGTATTCTTCTAGTACTCATGAAAATAAATATATAACAATTAACATTTTAAAAAATGCTTGTGCATCACCTAAATGCTAACTCCGCTTGGGGAAATGCTGTGTTAATGTTACCTCTCCCAGGGAACATCGTTTCACTTTCAGATCTGAGTCCTGGGGAACTGCACATATGATGAAGGTTGCCCCGGGCAACCATGAGGAAAATCTGGGCCAGGGTAGGGTAGGTACTGAAAATGGTAAGACAAAAGTTGACACGGAAAAGGGAAGGAAGAAAAAGCTGACAGCCCTAGAGACAGCCACAGCACTCACCAAAGTACCATGCTCAGTAAGACCACTGGTTTGTGACATTCTGGGAAATAAACACCTTCCAAATATTCCTTGGGTACGTACCTGAGTTTACTGTCACGAGCACACCCTGACCTTTTAATCTCATAGATAGCGAATGATCTGAGTTGTGGCTCCCTTCTGGAAAATAATAAGAACATACCCCCAGCTGAGTGACTTGGTTTTGCTCTGTCTACAAACCCACATGCCCACAGGGGCCAGGGAGACCATGAGTGAAATGGGCCTGGTATCAAAAAAGCCACATTGCAAGCAGGATGAGAAATGGCCACTAATGCTTGACCTCAGAAAGGGGCAGGCAAGAGGGAATGGTGGGGACTGTGGAGAACTGGAGAGCAGGCATCAGCTTTGCCTCAGTGCCAGACAATTGCTTCATGCCCAGATAGGGACTCACTTTGGCCAGATGTTCAGATTTTTTAAGGTAAGCTAGAAAAAGATATTATTATGTGCATCCTCTTAATTTATTTTCTGTTTTTTGGCCACGCTGCGCAGCACACAGGATCTTAGTTCCCTGACTAGGGATCGAACCTGTGCCCCCTGCGGTGGAAGCACAGTGTCTTAACCACTGGACTGCCAGCCCCATGCTCTTAATTTTTAAGCGTTGACAATCCGAATCAAAAGAACAAAACTCTCTAGCAAACACTATGTGGATCAAATTTGGTTCAGCGGCATCCAGTTGTAGCCTCTGTGTTTGGACCGTGAATGCAGGGACCACAGCTTAATTCCCTCTGGAGAGAAAACTTTACACATCTGTCCTCATAGTCCCAATAGCACCTGTGGGGGGAGGGGTGGCTGGTAATCCCCAGGGTGCAGAGGCAGTGTTGTGGCACTGCAATTAGGACAACAGGCCCCAGTGCCTGGGTTCCTCAGCTGTGTGACCTTGAGCAAGTTACTTCATCTCTCTGTGCCCCAGTTTCTTCATCTATAAAGTAGTTCAAAGATAATGGTAGGGTGTTGGGAGGGGAAGTTAAATGAGATTATATGTGTCCCTCACCAGGCACATATAATAGTAAACATTAAAAAAACATTGGTTCTTGATAAGTGACTTGCCTGAGGTTGCACGGCTCTTATACCAAAAGCCCAGGTTGGCTGACTCCAAAACATGCTCTTTCTACCAGACTACACATCTCCCTGTCACATGAACAGCAAAGTACATCATCTGCAAACCCCTGGCCAGTTTAACATTGTGCCCAAATAAAACTTCCTAGCAAGTGACTCTGACACATTTAGTGATATGCGTAGTCACTATTTCACAGCCTGGGAATTCAGCTCAGGTGAAAGCTCTGTGGAGCCACGGGAAGAGCTCAGAGCATGAAGCCACACAGGCCTGGATCCAGACCCAGGCCACAGGACCTCCCCTCTCTAAGCCTCAGTATCCCCCTCTGAGAAATGGGTGTAATGGTTATAATAGCTACTCCACTGAGCTGCAGGGAGGTTTCAAATAACATGAAGGCAAACTTCAGAAACTGAGAAGTACCTCACAACCTCTAGCATGGTAGCTGATGTCTATAATTATTTAACTATCACATGGTAACAGAGTAAGCATTTCTGGGTTTGGCTGGACAAGGCCAGGCTGCAGCAGAGGAGCCCAAGAAGTGGCTCTGGGCACTCTCCAAGGGAGGGAAACTCAGGAGAGGTCTACTTCCGTTGCCAGGAGGTTGAGAAATCAAATTGGATGGGAATCAGGGTGGGGAAAAATTACTTCTCCTCAGTAAAGAATAGAGGAGCTTAGGCCTCTGACTTCCAAATGGGGAATACAGAGTAGTCACCTGGCCATTGTTATTTAATAAATTGATTAACTGCTAAGGAAGAAAGTGTGGAAATAAAAGACTAAAATAGATATGCCATTGGAAAAATCAATATCTAAAAATAGTGTGCTTAAGATGTGTGCATTCATTGTATGTTCAAAAAAACTGTAAGCAAAGAGTGAGCGCTAGTTAACAACACACATGCTGAAGTGTACTAGGTTTGTGTACTGATTTCTGAAACTTACTCTGAAATGCACCCCAAAATTATTGATGGATGTAGAAGGAAGGGTTAGATGGAGAATATATGATCAAAACAAGTAGAGTAAAATATTAATGCATATAGAATCTAAGTAGTAGGTATACGAGTGCTCCCTATAAAATTCCTTCAACTTTTCTGCATTGTTTGAAAATCTTTTATAAAAAGATTTTCAAAAAATAGTTTAAATGACAAGAAAAAAATAATTACACTATAATGTTAAGCAGGAAAAGCAAACTATGTGACTTCAATTATATAACAGCTCCTCTACCACCATGATGGGACTTAAGGCATTTTAGAAACGACTCCCTTTTGGAAAAAAAAAAAAAAATCTTGGCTGAAGTATTATTATTGGAGATTCATCTGCAGCTCAAAGGCTTCTGACCTTCCAGAATCCTCTTTCATGTTTAGGGAGTCCTTAAAGAAAATATTCCTTAAGTTATCGACCTACATCTAAGAGGGAGAGAAATTGACAACCAGCTGAAAGTGAAATAGATTTGGGGAGTAGCCAGGTAAGAGGCGACCCCTACAGAGATGGGAGCAAATGGGGTCCGGTGAGCACAAACCCCTCTGTGGAACATGGTCTTCTCCTGGCTGCATCAGAACATTTGCCATATTATGTCTTACAAATAGAGAAATTGAGGCACAAAGATGAAAGGAGACCTACCTCGGGTCACAGAACACTTCCTAAATATGAAAGCTGGCAGCAGCATCTTCACCATCTCAGCCACAGGGTCTGCTTTACCCAGTGCACCTGCCCTAGAGAACAGGAAGTCGGAAGCCGGGAGCTGATGTGCTCAGGTGAGGTGGCGAAACCATCGCCAGAACTGCATGCACGGGCCTCCTCGGGGGCACCCATTTCATCCCACTACTTGCAGGTGCGCAAGCACCACTCTGATTCTCTGCCATTGCTCTCCAGGTGTCGGAGGAAGAAAGAACAAAGCTAGGCATATTGCATCATTTTCATCCACCACCAATCCTAAGGCAAATCTTTCTGCCACCATATTCACCTGTCACCTTCCTGAGGAAGAAACCTGCAGGGGTGGTGGCATCGTGGGAGGGCAGGGGAGGGACAACTGTTTTCTGAGCAGATCTGACCCCTGAGTGAGATGACCAGAGCCTCTCCACATGACCCGCTGAAGACACTCCGATGAGAAGTCAGCTTGGAGACCTCAGTTCCTGAAAATGCTAGTCGAACCGCCTCTTAACTTGGCTAGTCACTCAAGCATAGAATTACTCAGAACATCTTCGCCCATTAAACTGCCCCCATTTTTTTTTTTCTTTACAAAATCTGGCTGCTCTTCCCAAAATGTTTTGACTGGAAATTTTTGAAATGCCTTGAATATATTTATATGCAGTTCTTTGAAACAAGGGTGATTTCAACCACCGCTTTGCTCAGAGAGCTTGCCCTACTCTGCACTGCAGTGTGGAGCGAAGGCCTGGAGTCAGAGCCTCACAAGTCATAAAGCTCGAACGACAGTAACGCCATCCGGAGGCCAGAGACACAAAGTAAGCATGTCACTCACCTCTGACCAATGGCAGGGGCCTCCAGAGACTGGGTTCAATCTAAGAAAATAACCACTGAGGCAGAAGAGGGGAAAGGAGCTGCATTTGGGGACAGCTAAGAATCTATCCAATGAAAGTTCAGCATCATCCCATTGACAAGCATTTATTGAGCATCTACTATGTTGGAGATTCAACCGGAGAGCAAGAGAAGGTGTGCATAACCAGAGCCATGCTGGGTGGTAGAGAAGACCATGACTATATGGGGGCTGGAGAGCCTAGGTGCAAAGCAGAAATGAGGTCAGTTTGGGCTGCACTTAATAACCAGGACAAACCCACTTTGCAGCCCAGTTCGCAAGCCTCCCTTCCGGGGTCCTCACAGTGGCTATATGACAGCTTCCCACAATCCATTTTGCTCACCTGAGGTTATCACCTCCCTGAGAAACCCTCTGTCCTAACCACTCCAAGACACTCAGCATCCACACCCCTAACTCAGCAGACACCACTTTGGGTTCTTCCCAAGAATTCCGCCAGTTTGCCAGCTACCTGGACATGTGTGGGACCCTTTTAGAAAAGATGTCCCCAAATCTCTTGATCATGACACTATGTCCAATAGACCCACTCTTCTCCACAGAGCAGGGAAGAGGTCAGCTTGCAAGAGGTGGTTTCGCTTAGCCCAGCCTCTCTACCACCTAAGGTGTGAGCTGTGATTCTCTGGAGTCTGGGAAGGATGTATTTGGACTTCTTGGAACACAGCAGGCTCCCTGGCTTCTTGAACTTAATGAGGAGTGAGACGCTTTGCTTTGATCTCTGCCCCAAGCCATAAAAGATCAAAATACTCTGGATTTGTATTTACGTAGGTAGCTCCATTTTTAGGCAAAATTGCACAGAGGGATTTAACCAGTGTTGGCATGTCCCAGGTGTAGTATCCCTCCACGGCCCACACCCAGCCTTGTAAGTCTGTGCCTTGGCTCTTCAGCCCCAAAGCAGGACATTAAAGGCTTATTGAGCTGCATCTTTAATAATATTTTTTTTAATGTTTAAGAACCGCCATAAAAATCCATTGGATGGCTTTTTTTTTTCCACTTTGGCAAAACTAGAGTCATAGTCTATGTTATTACAAACTCAACCACAAGAGAAGAAAGTCAGCCAGTCACAGTTTAGAAAATCACATTCCATTAGCACTGGAAGGGCCTAATAGCCGAGCAGAGATGTGTCCAGTCACATCTGTCTTTTTCCATAGACGCTGCTCCCCCCAGGCCACTATTGAGCAATTTGTCCCCTTTCCAAGTAGCCTCTGCATGCTGGAGACTGACCTGAAGTGATTCTCTGTTTTCTCAAACCTACAGACAGAGAGGCCTTAGACTTAACATAATTTGAGAAACCCCAAAGGAAGAACCCCTTGACACTCCCCCATTCTGCTCTGCCAATTTAGAGATTCATTGGAGGCTCTATTAACTCTAAAAAGTCCCTTATAAATGTAAGCTGCTCCTGGAAGAGATAATGCATTAAAACACATAGCCATTCACACTTTAGTATGACGTTTTCTGATAATAGCTATTAGGTATTGAGCATCTAATCTGGGCCAGGCATTGAAGCAGGCCCTTTAGACAGTCACTTTATCACATTTTGAAGGAATTAAACATTGTAAAATTTTGGTGAGGGAAAGTTTGGACATGTCTGATTAGCAAGTGGTTAGGATGGAGATGTTAAGCATATGGACATGATTGACACCACATAGAGATATAGAAGGCCAAGGGAGAAGTCATGAACTTTAATGGAGAACTCAAGATAGGCTTCACAGAGGTGATGTTTCAGTGGGATTTTGAAGGATGAGAAGCAGTTCATCAGGTGGCCAAGGTGAGGAAGGGAATTCTTGTAGAAGGAATAAACATGGGAAAAGTGGTACAGGTATATAAAATAACATTGTCTCCCTATGTATCTATCTATCTATCTATTTATCTATCTATCTATCTATCTCTGTCTGAGTTCCAGCAGGAACACTCAAATAAGAGAATTCAAGAAGGATTTAGCAAACAGACTATTGACAAAAGTGTGGACAAGATACAGGAAAACCACAAAAGGTAGTGTGGGATTCCAGGTGCTGTACCACCCCTGGACCCAAAAGGATGAAGGAAAGGAAGGCAGCAGTTACCCAGATGCAGAAAGAGAAAACTATGTAGAGAAGGCCACCTTAAGAGGATGCGAGACTTCTAAGTCACGCAGCCAGCCTGAGATGACCTCACAGGGACGGAGCCAGGGGAATAAATCCCTCCATCTCTCTCTCTCCTTCCCCTACCCCCAGAGCTCCTGTGGGGCTCCCCATAGGCCCACACCAGCAGGAAGCCAGAGGGCGAGGCAGAGGGGCCTGGATGATGCACCCCTAGTGGTCTGACTGCTGGGGCTCAGAGCTGGGCAGAGCAGGGTGCAGGGGGCTCTGGGGTGTGGACAACTGGAAAGCACCCAAAAGAATGTATGAGATGTGGCTGGAACATGGAGTATGGGGGGTGGAGGGGGGCGTGACAGAGGGACTTGGAGCAGAAATGCGACTGCAGCGGAGCCTGTCTGTCAGGCTAACAGTGAGTGGGAACCATGGACCTGATGTGGTCATAAAGACCCTGGCCACCACTGGGCCCTTGGAACAGGCGTCCATCAGAAGGCACCTGGCAGCCAATGACTCCTGAGCTGAGCCAACACCTTCCTGAGCTTCCCAGGCTGCCCTCTGGAAGCGACCCCAACCAGCCTTGTCTCTTGGAGCCCGTGACACCGCAAACCAAAGCCTGGGAACACAGAGGGGTGCCGGCTGCCAGTGGCTACTGAGAGCACAGCCCGTAACATCTTGGACCAGTTAAAACTAGTCTATCTCTTTTATTTATATTCCATTCCACCTTTCCCCCTCGTCATGTGGAAAGAGAGCCCGGGGATCAGGAGCTCAGAGGAGCAGGTTTCCCAGAAAGACAAGAAATGCCTGTCCGCTTCTCCCAAGGAACAGCTCCAGGAGGCCAGTCGGGAAGCCCGGTCAGTCCTGCCCCGTCAGGCCTCAGAAAACAGACAAATGCCAGCCCCTCTCATCTGGGAAACATTAAAAGCAATCTCTGAAGTGATTCACTAAAAGTCCTCCAGTGGCAGAAGACCATCACCCAGATGTGAAAATAAACACAGAGGGAAATTCCAGCATCAGAATGGTTTCAAGTCTTTAAACAAATGCGTGGCTATTTCAGGGAAGGAAAGAGTCTTTTGACTCTCTTTCCAAGCACCCAGAATCGAGTCAGACTCTCTCCATCCAGCAGGCCAGGCAAATTCCTACAATGCCAAACACAGAAAACTGTGAAAACACTCACTTGACTCCCTGGGGCTCTGCCCATTTGAAATTCCCAGTGTCCCACCAGCCAAGGCCAGTAACCCAAGCTTACCAAGCTTCTGGTGGTGCAGCCTTCAGCTCAGCCTTTGTAAAGCACCGGAAATTAAAGCCGAAGCAATTGGTCCATTCTGCTCTGAAAAAAAAAATCAGCATAGAAAATAGAGAGTAAATCAGTATCAGGCAAAACTGAGAGTGTGTATACACTAATAAAACATAGTAAAAATGAAAGAAAATAGGGGTACATTGGGGCACAGATCACATGTTATCATGTCTATTGTCTGGCAGAGTAAGTGGCACATGGTAGGTGTTTGATAAACATGTCAGGAAAGAGAGCAGGAGGGAAGGAAGGAAGGGAGGGAGGGAGGGAGGGAGGGAAAGAAGGAAGCCCACGTGCAAAGATAATTAAAGAGGTAATACTACAGTTTAAAAGTGTAACAGATTCAGCATTATTTAATTATTACACTTCATAATTCGCATATATAATGTATATGTACCATACATAACATGATAATACAACTTATAATTCTTAGTAATACAGGCAACAAAAGCAAAAATAGATAAATAAGACTACATCAAACTTAAAAACATTTATACATCAAAGGATATAATCAACAGAGTTAAAAGGCAACCTAGGGATGGAAGAACATATTTGCAAATCATATATCTAATGAGAGTTAATACCCAGAATATATAAAGAACTCTTACAACTCAACAAAAAAATTAAATAAGTCGATTAAAAAATGGGCAAAGGACTTGAATAGATATTCTGCAATAATATGCAAATGGAAGCAAGCACCTGAAAAGATATTAACACCACTAATTATCAGAGAAATGCAAATCAAAATCATAAGATATCACCTCACACCCATGAGGATGGTATTATTTGTTAAAATAATATTATGTGTATGTATAACTAAATCACTTTGCTGTACACCTGAAACTAACATAACATTGTTAATCAACTATAATCCAATATAAAATAAAAATTAAAAAAATAAAGTGTATACAAACCATATTTATCATTAAAAACAAAACAAAACCCTCCCTATTTCTTCCTCCAGCCTGGGGCAACCACCAGTCTCCTTTCTGTCCCTAAGAATCTGACTACTCTAATTGCCTCACATAAGTGGAATCATACAGTATTTGCCCTTTTGTGTCTGGCTTATTTCACGTAGCATAATGTCTTCAAGGCCCATCCGTATTGTGGCATGTATCAGAATGTCCTTCCCTATTAAGGCTGAATAATATTCCATTGTATGTATATACCACATTTTGCTTATCGATTCGTTCACTGATAGACACTTGGGCTACTTCCACCTTTTGGCTAATGAGAATAATGCTGCTATGAAGATGGCTGTGCAAGTATCTTTTGGAGTCCCAGCTTTTGATTCTTTGGGGTATATACCACTGGGATTTCTTTTTAGTGATGAAATTTCCTCTGAAAGCTGGAGGGTGGAGCGGGGAGAACCCAGCATTCGCTGAGACTGGGTAAATGATATAGCTGTCAGATGGTGGAGAACATAGCAGTTGTGAACTTACTCATATTTAGATTAGACTTCTAACTCTACCGTGAGTACAGACAATTATGAATCTGTGGAAACCCCACTCATCATCACAGCCAGTTGCACATTCCCAGGGAAGATCAGTGCAAAAGGGAGAGTTTGGAAGCCTGAGAGACCTGGGTTCAAATCTCAGGAGGAACGCTTACTATATGACTCGAGCAGGCCAGAGACCCAATACCCAAAACATGAAGGTGATAAATCGCTCTTCACATAGTTGACATGAAGACTAGTGAGAAAGTATACACAGTGCTGGTGTGTTGTAAGCACTCAATAAACACTGTGTTTTCTCCACTCTGAGGTAGCTCCTCTTTTTTTCAATGTCACATTCCACAATTACATTTCCGAATTCAGGGTGTGCTTTACCAGATACCAGCTTTATCATTGCCTGTGAATGGAGTGAACTCAGCCAAACTGCTCTGGAGAAATCATAGAATTTTCCCAAGAACAAGCTGGTGTAAAAGACCCCAAGGTGAGAATGCCCAGCACTCAGGGCTGGCATGTTCACCTGTCAAAGGTCCCTGTTCACCTCAGATGAAAGAAGGGTTTCCAAAGAATAAGCCCTTGGCCAGTGCTATGTAGCAAAACTGTGAATCATGCGGCTGAGTAACAGACCCAACAGTGGAACAAAAGGGTTGAGGATGAAGGTTCTGGAATTAGCAGTCCTGGGTTAAGAAAGTCACTTCATTTCTCCAAACCTCAGCGTCCTCATCTGTAAAATGGAGCCAATAATAGTATGCCTCCTAGGGTGGCAGTGAGGAGTAAGAGGTGGGTAGTGTTGTAACATGCATGGCACAGAGCCCACAGTGGGCAGCTGTGGAACCCAGATGAGATGAGCCAGGTCCCCTCTCCCCTCACTCCTCAGGCATTTCTGCAGGAAAGGGGGTTTAATGGGAAGTGTGCACTGTGCTCTGCCCCTTCTCCAAACTGTACCATCAGCACGCTCCACATTTTCTTTCCTCACCCTTAAGGCCTTGATCATAAAGCTTATGAGAACTAAACAGTAGCTCATCTACCCGTCCATCCATCCACCCATCCATCCATCCATCCATCCATCCATCCATCCACCCACCCATCCATGTACTCATCCAACATTTATTGAGTGCCTGCCCTATGCCAAGCCTGACATAGCCATTGGGAACCAAAAGATGAATAGAACAGGCCTCTTCTCTACAGGAAATCACAGTGGAAGTGGGGGAGGAAAAAAAGTAACAACAAGAACAGCAAACACTTATTTAGGGCTACATGTTAGGTGCGGCTTCAAGTGCCTTTGCATAATACATTTGTCTCCCAACAGGCCTATGATTTTTAATAAAGCTGGTAAGTAGCGGAGCTGGAATTTGAACTTGAGCCCTCTAGCTGCAGAGTCCATGCTTCCAGCTAGACTGAGAGTCAAAAAACTTTAACATCAGGTCTGGTACAGACACCAACACATCAGGACAAATGTCAGTGATTTTGCGATGCTCTCAAATGCCAGCCAAAAACCGGCCAGCCCTCCTTGAACCGCTTTTAACCTCTAGACTGTAGGACCCTAACACTAATGGAGTCTTGGGCAGAGGTCACGGGATCGGACTTGGGGGTGTGAAGGAGGGTGTCCAACAGCTCCCTAGAATCAGCAGGCAGCCAAGTGCTTGTGGCGCTTGAACGCCCTGAAGGTTGATGAGTGGTGAACATGTAAATTACACTCCATCCCTCACGATTCACTGAGCGCTATTCTCACACACATCGGCTCATTTAACCTTCAAGAGAGGCCTGTGAAGGAGATCTAATTGCTGTCCCCACTTCACAAAGGAGCAACCTGAGGCTCAGTGTCCCCAAGCGGGGGACACCCAGCACAACCGTCCAAGGCCCTTGTTCAGCTCAGATGAAAGAATTATTTCCAAAAAGAACATCTTTGGCCCAATTCTACATGCTTGCCAAAAGCAAAGGAGTTGGACTTGCATTCAGTTTCTTTGCCTCCCACCAATAACCAGCCAGATGTCAGGGGGTCCCTTCCTTTATTCTCTACCCTGCTGTCCCCTCCTCAAGGCATCACTCTGACTGCACTTCTAACTCTAACCCCATCGCTCGTCACTGCCTGTCCCCATTGAATTTTTCCTCAGGACATTATGGTTATCTGGTATCATAGTAGACTTATTTGCTTAGTGTCTGTTTCTCTCCAGCTAGACTGTAAGCTCCATGAGGGCAGGAAATTTGTCCATTTTACTCTCCACTGTATCCTCAACACCTAGAACACAACCTTCGTGCATTGAAGATGGTCAATGTGGTTTAGTTCAATGAATGAATAAACATATGAATGGAGGTGAGTTGGAGAATTACCCCTTGTCTAGGAAACCAGAACATAAGGGCGAGAAATTCACCTGAGCCCCCTGTCCCACCTCTGGGTCTAAGGTTCCCCCAGCCCCAGGCTTGGTCTCAGGGCTAATAGGAACACTTGGCCCTTTGTCCTCCCTCTCCAAGTCCTCGTCCCTTTCAAGGACACTCTCCTAGGCGTCATGCCCACAAGGGGCCCTTTTAGATGACATCCCACAGCCTCACTCCAGGTCTTTCTTGCTCACCCATTGCCTCACACATATGCATACTCCCCTATTTCCAAACCAAATCAGTACCAGGCTCAGTGCATTTTGTCAAGTATCTTGAAATACTGTAAACTCCTTCATGTGAAGGTATTGGTGAATGATAACAGGTGTGATTTTTAAAGGGAGCCTTCTATTTGGATAATATAGTAACACACTGGAATGGATCATTATAGGAGTTTCCAATATCCTGGAAACTTAATATGCCTCATCATATACAGAATATTACCTGAGGATGACATTCATTCATTCATTTCTTCATTTGGTATCCCAGCCAACATTTACTGAGTGCCTTGTACCTGCCAGGAAATGTCATGTGTGCTGAGAACACAACAGTGAGAGAGACAGTTGAGGTCCCTGACCTCAGAAAATCCACTGTGTAGCTGAGGAGACAGAGCTGTAAGCAAAGACCTCGCCAAGGAGTTTTCATTCTCGTTCTGAGGATTATAATAAAGGGTGGAAACTCATGCAGGGATCAAGGCAGTCAAGAAGGCCTGCTGGGGAAACTGCAGTCTCTGCTGGCCACTGGTGGGTGACTGGGAGCTCACCAGGCAGCAGAGGGCATGTAAGCACTCTGGTACCTGCAATTGTGCAGAGTCTGAAACAGCACAAGCAAGGCCGGCCCTGGGCCCACTCATTTCATGAGACCCTTAAAAGGGGCTGAAGCTTAGCACAGCCAAGGCATTTGTGCCAAGCAGTAGGTAAAAGCAACAGGGCAGGGTGTCCCTGGGGCTGAGTAGATGGCAGCAGTATGTCCCTCCCTTTGGAATGTTAGAAATAGAGTCTGTGTTCCTGGGGTTCTCGGTTCCCTGTGAAATTGCCCAAGTTGATGATCGTGACAACACAGGAGGCAAATCGGCTGTCTCTGCACACAATCTGTGGTGTCTCCCTGACCAAGGAGCTGTCTCAGTATTCAGCTGCCCTTTCCCCTGCCTGTCAAGGGAAAGAAAGGCTTCAGCATTAACCGTGACAATGATGGGTGACCTGAGAGTTTTCTTTGACCTGCCACCTAAGGTAAGTGGCTTTTTGCAAAGATCCCAAGACTTTGCTTTTAATTCAGCTTGAACCCAAGTTTCTCTCCCAGGCACTATCTCCAATGTGCTGGGTTGCCCAGTGAAAAGAATCATAGCCCTTTCCTTTTCTGGCTTTCTCTGATGCAGCAAGCCTCCAGCAACCTTCAGAAAGGAGGGCAAGTAACATCCGTGGTGGAGACAAGCCTATGAAATTAGTTCAAACATACAGCGAGGCACTGTACTTACTGCAGAGAGACACATGCTGTTCCGTGGACACAGGCCTATTCGTGAGTCACCAGGTATAATGGGGCATTGTTGAAAGTGTTGGAAACATGAGAATTTCCTCACTGCCCAACTTAGGTTGGAGTTACATTTGCCTCCAGAAATGAAGTCAGAGAGACTCGGGCTAACTCCCAGTTGCCAGACCCAAACCATGGGGCCACCATGTTTTTAGGCTGACTTGTGTTCATAGGAGTCACCCCAGGTTGTGTTTAAGGATCAACTTCTCATCTGCATACACAAGAGAAGTGAGTGCTTTGACAAAGGATGTGCACAGAACTCTGGCCAGAGGGTCCTAGGCCAGGAGGAAGGCTATTTAAAAGACACACACACACACACACCAGGGCTCTGTCCTATCAGATAGATTGGTGGGAAGAGGAAAAACTTGCCTATGATTTGGTGTGAGGAAGGGATATGGCAGGCATTCAGGCAACAATCCATCTAGAATAATATATCATAGCTCTCATTTCTTGAGTATATTATGGGTCAGGCACTGTTCAGTGCTGTATGTGTATGACTTCATCTCTTCCCACATCCCTAAGATCCAAGTGGGTCCTGCCAACCTTGTTTACAGAAGGAACTGAGAGGTGACAGAACACGCCTATGTCACAGAGCCAGTGGTTCGCACACCTGGGATTTGAACTCAAGTCTGAGGGATACTAGAGATGGTGCCCTTTCTTAACCACTATACTATGCCACATGATGAAATTTAGGGGGAGGAAATTTGGTGACTGAGTGTCATTTAATTGCTGGGAGAGTGGCATTTCCTTAGCCCTGGATAAGGGGTGGCACCGGGATCCAGTTGCACAGTCCCAGACCCTGAGCTCCTGTCTCCCATGATCCTTTGCACCTGTTTCTATCGCAGCCCTGCCACACAGCTCAACACCAAGATGGCTTGTTAGAACACTGTCTCCCCACTAGATCCAAGTCCCCAGAACAGGCACTCCATTGTATTCTCTGCATCTGCCACAACACCTGGAGCTGGGCTCACACTCCAAACATTTTTGTGGGTCCACATGAATGGATGGATAGAAGGTCACCCACATGCATGAATAATTCAGACAAACTGGGCTTGAGTCCAAGCTCAGTCATTGGCTGGCTAGGTGGCCTTGAGCATGTCACCAGGCCTCAGTTTTCTCATCTGTGCCATTGAGAGGTTCAATTACAACTGTATCTACAAAATGAGAGACAGATCCCACAGGTGGAATGCAAAAATGAAAGTTCTTTGTTTTTATTATTTTATTTAAATTGATATTTATTTTCTCCATAGAAGAATATAACTAGTTCTTCAAGTCTCTGAAGTTTTCTTTTAAAAATAAGACTAAGTAAAAAAAAAAAAAAGTAGTACATCTTAAGAGTCTATTCAATCTTGGACCCCATCCAGGTCTCTCTGTGTCATGCTCACCCCATACAACTCTTTCCTACATTTGCCCTCCAGCCCAAGGACCCTCCTGTGGTCTAGGGTGGAGAGAGGCCCTGAGGCTTTTCCTTGATATTCATTCTAATCCTATGTTACAGAGAAATTGTGCCTGTTCCCCTCAGGCCCCCACTCTTGATTCACAAAGGCCCATTTTGGTTGTCTCACCACTGGACATGGATTCAAGCTGGAGAGCAAGTAGTTAAAATTGGGTTTGGGAAGCAGCCCACCCGAGCTTGAATCTCACCACATTCTAGCTATGTAACTCAGTTTGGTTTCTTAACCTGTCTGTGCTGAATCCCTTCTTCTGTAACCTGGAGGTCCTAGTGGAAATTATCATGTAAGGAGTCAATGAATTCATAGACATATGGCTCCCAGAACAGGGTGTGGCATGTGGAAAGCAAATAATTTTAAAACTTGTTTGGAAACACAAAAGGTCCCAAGTAGCCAAAACAATCTTGAGAAAGAAGAACAGAGCTGGAAGAATCATGGACCCTGACTTCAGACTATACTACAAAGCTATAGTCATCAAAACAGTATGGTAATGGCACAAAAACACAAATCAGTGAAACAGTATAGAAAGCCCAGAAATAAACCCACATACTTACGGTCAATTAATCTATGACAAAAGAGTCAAGAACATACAATGGAGAAAAGACAGTCTCTTCAATAAGTGGTGCTGGGAAAATTGGACAACTACATGTAAAAGAGTGAAAGTAGAACATTCTGTAACACCATACACAAAAATTAACTTAAAATGGATTAAAGACCTAAATGTAAGAACAGATAACTATGAAATGCCTACAGGATAACACAGGCGGAACACTCTTGGACATAAATAGCAGCAATATTTTTTTTGATCCATCTCTTAAAGTAAAGGAAATAAAAGAAAAAAATAAACAAATGGGACTGAATTAAACTTAAAAGCTTTGGGGTATTATTACTTCCACTTTTTATTCTCACAATTAAAACCCAGCTTCTCCTGAAGTGTGGCAGCCTCTGTCTGACCCAAGGAGAGGTCGCATATGAGGAAGTGGAAGGAAAGAGAAGCACAGAGGTGGCACGTGAAAGTCAGACTCTCCTGACAGCCAGCATCCAAAAGGGAGGAGTGGATGCCCATTCAGGACTCAGGGACACAAGAGTCCCATGGCAGGAGAAGCCCAGTGACTCAGCCCAGAACTCCCCAGCTCACATGGCCACAGAACTGGGTCAGCAAGTTCAACACGACCTTGTCACACAGGTCCCAGCTGACATCTGAGACACTTTTTGACCACCTCAAATGTCATTCCTCACATGTAAAATCAGGATGGTAATAATGTCACACTTGAGGAGAGGTTGTGAGAATGAGCTGGATTAATACATATAAAGAGCTTAGAAGGGAGCCTACATATCAACTTTCCCAAATGCTAGAGCTTATTGTTACCTCAGTTAATTCTTATTTTCTTCTTTGTGGCTTTCTGCACGTCCCTTTTTCCTGTGATGGGTATGAATTACTTTTACAACTAGGAAAATATGGAAATAGGGAAAGGATCTGTTTTAAAGAAAAAAAAAACAATGATTAAAGATAGAATAGCAGTGCTGACAGCTGTGAGGACGTGAGAGGCTATGTCTAGTTGGGGGTAATTCCAGGTGGGCCTCACAGAGGCAGCAGCATTAGAGATGGGCTTTCAAGCATGGGTAGAATCTCATTTAGTGGTGAGGGAGCTCCCTGGTGCACCATTATGAGCCAAGGAACAGGGAAATTTGGTGCTAATGAAAAAGGTATGAGGAGAGAAAACCCAGCAATGCCCGTAGATGAGATGGGAAGAAGATCCTGTGAGGAGAATATTTTCCAGAATGCCTAGTTTCTGGGCAATAAGGAGGCCAGAGACATAAAGTGAGGGCAGTCTTTAAAACAGCGACACCTTTCTTTGTTACTGATCCAGGCTTAGAATTGTTGCTGGAAAACACAAACTGATCATTTACAAGAGAACAAATAAAAAATGATCATTAAAACCATAGGGAAATTGTGATAAAGTATCAATAAAATAGGCCAATAAACACAAGGAAGGTTAGAGGAAGAAAGAGAGGCAGAAAAAGGAAGGACATGAAGATTATTTTCACACCTGAAGAAGTAATAGAATTAAATTCAATGCTTCCTGAGACAATATAGACCACCACATTCTCTTCAGTCTCACCTCCAAGGCCCTTCACTAAATGAGGTTCAGTGATCCCCCACTCACCTTCTTGGGACCTGGCAGCCCACTGCTCTCTGCTCTGCTGAGGGAGCCTTATATGGGTAGAGGATGAGGGTGTGTGTCCGGTCTTTATAGAAGCAACAGAAAATGAAATGAAAAGCCAAGCCAGCTGGCATGGGCAAGGAACTTTAGAGCAAACTTCTTCCAATCTTTTTTGAAGAGCTCCTCCAATTAGACATAAGCAAATCAATAGACAGTGCTGTGGCACTTCAGCGTTGGGTAGGAATCCCACTTCTGCCATCTCAAAAGAACTCCAGGCAAGGGGCCTTCCTCCTTGGGGCATGAGTTCCCCCATCCATCCAGTAGAAGGGATGACACAGACCCTGCAAGGTGGCTAGGAGCACGAGAGAGAGGAACGTATGGCCAAACTCTGGCCTTAATTAGGACCACCTTATCAAACAGTCAGAGAGAAAGAGGAGCATTCACAAAAATGCGCAGTGGCAGAGAGTCTGCCTGCCGATGCTGGGGACGCGGGTTTGTGCCCCGGTCCGGGAAGATCCCACATGCCGTGAAGCGGCTGGGCCCGTGAGCCATGGCCGCTGAGCCTGCGCGTCCGGAGCCTGTGCTCCGCAACGGGAGAGGCCACAACAGTGAGAGGCCGCGTACTGCAAAAAAAAAAAAAAAAAAAAAAAAAAAAAGCTCAGTGGCTCCTGTTGGCTGGAGAGCAGAAGCTGGAACTGAGGCATGCTGCTGAAGTCCTTAATTCCTCTGATTCTCTACTACCAAGTGCCCTGGCCAGGAACAAGCATTCAAATTGTTAAAAGTCTCCTTTTCCTAAGATGCATAATAGGAATGGCTGGTTCAGTGCAGAGCCAAGCATGCAGAGTTATGCGGCTGGTGGCCCACAAGCAAACCTTAAGCAGTTTTTATGGTCACCTGTTGGTACTGGGCAAGAAGAGACTGAAGGCATCCATCTGCAACTTTGAACTAAGATAAGGGCAAACATGCCTGCTTCAGGGCAGCTAATAGGAGATTCAGGAGGCCTCTAATTCAATGGACTCATTCTACATGAAGCAGAGATCATTCAAGAAAATGGTGCTTATTATCCCAGACTCTTGAGAACATGCCCTGGTTCTCCCTGGCCCGTCCTCATCTTCCAGGTCACAAAATAAGCAAAAGAGCCTGACATTTGAGGACTAGCCATTTGATTTGGGAACTAAAAATCTGCTTCTACTGACTCAAATAAGGAACCCCACTGTCTACGCTGTGTCCTTCTTGACTCAGTAACAACAGGAAAATATTTCCTGCCATATGGCCTTTCTTTCACTCATCTTCCTGCCTAGAGTCACAAAGTGGGCAAGGCAGCCAGGAGTCAAGTTCTCCCTTCATTTCACCATGCGAAATGCTGCCAAAGTAGCACCAATATATTCCATGGTCTAGGCTTAATTCCATCCTCATTTAGCAAAGTCCACTGGCACCGTCAATCTGCTTTGAGACTCAGCGGGTCAGAGTAAATGAGCCACTTACACAAAACTAAGTTAAGATGACATTAGGCGGGAAGGGAAGAAGGCCACTGCTGACAGTGACCAAGCACTACGCTTGCCATAATCTGTGAGACTAGTCCAAGGGGAGAGTGCTGAAGATGCTAGCAGCTCAGGAAATTCAAGTTTAGGATAAGTAGTAGACAGCGCAGCTTGTCATAGCAAGCATGTAATATACACGGGAGACAGTCAATGCTTTCTAAATGTTTAAATAAATTCATAAAGGACAGATCCAGAAGGGATTGTGAAAGGAACCTAGAACAGGCGACATGTTTATGAATCAGAAGAACAACTAAAGCAGATGGACTTCTCTCTCCCCTGCAAGAACAATACTGCCATGTCAAGGTTAGGAAGCATTCCTAACCCTGAACTTCACAATAATTAAGTCATAAATATGATTCTGAGTACATCAGGAGAGCAAAGATATCGCAACCATAAACCTTTATAATATTTTACTGTGCTAAGAATTTACGTGGCCTGCCTGGTAAATGGGCATTGCTTCATCAATCACATTAATTATATGAAAGGTCCCATCTTACTATAAAGTACAATGGAACTGCACCACCAACTTGACTTAAAGCCCATGTGTCAGCTATAATACACATTAAATTAGCACCAATTTGACTTGCCTTCTTAAAATGTGAGAGATATGGGAAGAATGATTTCAACAATCTTAGCCTCTTTTGAGGCCATGACAGTACAAGAAAAACTAAATAGATGCCCTGGTTTTCTTTTGAGAAGCTATCCAGCAGCAGGGAGGGACATTCAGCCTCAGTCCCCTGCCTCAGAATCCTGCTCCCACCTTTTATTTTTTTTTTGCGGTACGCGGGCCTCTCACTGCTGTGGCCTCTCCCGTTGCGGAGCACAGGCTCCGGACGCGCAGGCTCAGCGGCCGTGGTTCACGGGCCCAGCCGCTCCGCGGCATGTGGGATCCTCCCGGACCGGGGCACGAACCCATGTTCCCTGCAACGACAGGCGGACTCTCAACCACTGCGCCACCAGGGAAGCCCCTTGCTCCCACTTTTAAGTGGTCTGAGAGTCCCGACCCTGGTCGGGGGGTGGGGGGGGGATGCCAGCAGCAGTGTCTCTCCTCCCCTTTAGAAATCTCCTTGCTGTTCCCCAGCTTTAGCTTGGATGTTTCAAATGCTGGAGCACTCACTACAAGGTAGCTCCTTAACTCAAGGAAGATATCTAGTTCCCCCAAGTTCTAATTCTGCTTTCTTGGAGATAAGGAAATAAAGTTAATCTTCCTTTTATAGACCAGGTTCTGCCAGTTAAAAGGTTGTTAGCTTCAAGAGAAAGAAAACCCAGCTCAAAAGGGATGAAACAATAAGGAGATTTATAGACTTATCTGAAAGACAGACCTAAATTAGGGTGGGCTTGCTGTGTGGAAGGGCAATTGATCTAGCGCCCTGGCCATCTCCCAAGGCTGGCTGCACTTGTGGTCACAGGATGGCTGCCAATAACCAGCAAGACTACCTGCTTTTTGCCTACTGTTGGTGGGGGGAGCGGGGTGGACAGAGAGAGGGACCCTTCCTGAACCCCCTCATTAAAGTTCAGAATGACTTTCCTAGACACCCCTACTAAAACCTTCCACCTTCCATCTCATTGGCCTGAAATGTCTTCGATCGGCCCATCTCTGAACCAGTCACAGAGGCAAAGGGATGGGACTTTCCTGATTGGCTTAGCTATGGATCAACCAGGGCCCATCCAAGCTGTGGGTCAATCTGCCAACCCCCCACTGCTGTTACATAGTGGGAGAAGGGTACATGGATGTTGGAGGGGCAACCACCATGTGTATGTCAAGGTCCTTCTCCTTTCCTGCTTAGAAAGTCCAGCCCCTTCCCCTGGTCCTCCAAAGGCCGGATCCCTGGGCCTTTTCTGGACAGCCTGCCCTCCCCAGCACTCAGCACTTTGGGGAGCTAATCTATGTAGGGGAGCCCTGTGTTGATAGACTGGGTGTCTAGGAACTCTGGCTAAGCCCCACCTGTGGCTTTTACAACCATGTCATGCTAGGAGCTTATACTGGACAAATCACCATGAGCTTCAGTGCAAGCTGGATTTGGATTCCTGCTCTACCACTTACTGGATGAGTAACCCTGAGCAGCTTATTTCACCGCTTCATCCATGGTTTTCTCATCTGTAAAATGGGAATAATAATAATACCTATTATACTGGGTTATTTTGAATAAATTAAAGCATTCACTGCATGGTGCACAGTAAGTTCCTCATAGATCTTGGTATTATTATTATTAAATGATAATAATAAATTGGTTATCTTCCATCTGGTACCAATATCAACCTCCAATTGTACAGGAAAGTAAAGGCTTTCTGCTTCTTCACTCACACCGGATCCAGAAATGTGATCCTTTCCCTCTGTGGATGCTCAGTTGTGCAGAAAGCCCTGCATTCGCTATAGGAGAAACTCGTTCTCTGCCCTCCGAGAGCCCTCCCCGTCCTCCCTCCACCTCCTCCGTTGCTGTTCCCTGTCCCCTGCCCCCCAGACCCTTGCTATATAAGAGAACTAAGCAGAACAGCTCTGTCACAAGAGAAATACCCATTTACAGTAACTGCGTGTCTTTTTTCTGCAGTTTCAGTTGACACTCTGGGCCTCCAGTTACTCAAATGTAACAAACCAACTTCTGCGTTACGAAAGTTAATTATAAGAAAAAATATCAGAACAGCTGGGAAGATGACTTCAGTAGCAAACCATTCATCTTGTAAAATACTCAGTTTACTCCAGGACCTAAAAAGAAAAGTAACTCTCACACTATGTTTCTTTGCAAGTGTTTCTATTATGAGCTCCTCACACCAGCACTGGGAAGTCATGCAAATAATTACCCATATCGATATTCTTAAGCAGTTTTAAGAAATTTGCCAAAGCAGGAATGAGAAGGAAAACTGACTGTCCAGCTACTGTTTCCTCCTTGGAGTGAAAAGCAGTGAAGGAGTAACTCATGTTCCAGATCGTAATACTTCCTTCCCTCTCAGGCTGAGAATTCCTATTGTTCGAGAACTTTCTTGAGCTCCCACCCTGCAATCTGTCCAGCACTCTGTTGCTTTGGCTTGGTCCCCTGGGCTCCGTCCATTTGCCCTGATTTGATTTCATTCTGCTTAGCCCTCTGGATGGGCACATTAGCCAGACTGGCCGCCTGGCTGTCAGGGTGGGTCTTCCAGTTCACTTTCAGCCCCAGGCCCTGCAGCCATCTGGTCGGGTCTCTCCTGGCCCTGCGCTCAGCCGGACCCTTGTCCTGATGACCCGATGACTCCGTTGTCCAGCAGGGGAGTCTAGACAGGTAATATGGAGACCATCCTCTTACACACTCTGTAGAACAATACTTGAGCGGGTTCAGGGTACATATCTCAACCTTGATTTTGATCTCAAGGAGGAAACTCAAGTTCTTGCAAAAAGCATGTCCCTTATCTGAAAGACTGGATGAATCACGAAGCTGTTTCTGTGTGAGAAGCCTGATACGGATGAGGTCTCACAAAGAAGGCACATGGCGGATTGGACGGCTCTTCCCATTTCTTCTCTCTTCCCTCTGTCAAGTGGCCTTGAAAAGCAGGAAATGCGGAGGATGCACTCCCACTGCACCGACACTGGGCTTGGTTTGCTTTGCTTTGGCCAAAGGAATATTAGCAGACGTGAGGTGAACTCTTCCAGGCTCACACAGTTTTGTATGTCCTTGACACTTGCATGATCCTCCAGGAGAAAGGTAGGCCCCAAGTAGCCACCAGTCCAAAGAGACTTGGACCCAACCTGCAGCTCAGAGCCAAGCCCAACCAGTCCCAACCAGGACACAGTCAACCCCAGGTCCGTGAGCAAGAAAGTAAATATTTGAAGTTGTTTGAACACAGCAAAATGCAAAGCAGAACTGCCATTGCCCAGAAACACCATTACTGGCATCCTGACCACAAGGTTCCTGATTGTCCCAAATCAAGACATGGCTGCAATCAACAAAATGAAAAGGCAACCAATAGAATCGGAGGAAATATTTGCAAACCACATATCTGATAAGGGGTTAATATCCAAACTATGCAAGGAGATCATACAATTCGATACCAAAAATAAAAACAAATAACCCAATTTAAAAATGGACCAAGGACCTGAACAGATATTTTCCCAAAGAAGACATTCAAATGGCCGACAGGCACGTGAAAAGATGCTCAACGCTGGTCACCAGAGAAATGCAAATCAAAACCACAATGAGATATCACCTCACACCTGTTAGAATGGCTATCAGCAAAAAGACAAGAGATGACAAATGCTGGAGAGGGTGTGGAGAAATGGGAACCCTCCTACACTGTTGATGGGAATGTAAATTGGTGCAGCCACTATGGAGAACAGCATGGAGGTTCCTCAAAAAAATTAAAAATAGAGCTGCCATATGATCCAGCAATCCCACTTCTGGGTATATATCCAAAAGAAATGAAACACTATCTCAAAGAAATATCTGCACCCCCATATTCAGTGCAGCATTATTTACAAATAGCCAAGAACTGGAAACAACCTATGTGTCCATCAACAGATAAATAGATAAATAAAATGTTTATATATATATATATATATACACACACACATATGTATGTGTATATGTGTGTGTATGTATTGTATTATTATTAATATTATTCAGCTTTAAAAATAGAAGGCAATCCTGACTTTTGAAACAACATGGATGAACCTTGAGGGCATTATGCTAAGAGAAATAGATCAGCCAGAGAAAGACAAATACTGTATGATATCACTTATATGTGCAATCTAAGAAAACCACACTCATAGAAACAGAGAACAGGGTCAAAGGAATGGGGTGCAGGGACATGGAATGGGTGAAGGTGGTTGAAGGGTACAGATTTCCGGTTATAAGATGAATAAGTTCTAGGGATCTTACATACAGCATGGTGACTATAGTTAAAATACTATTATATTGTATATTTGAAAGTTGCTAAGAGATTAGATTTTAAAAGTTCTCACCACACACCCACCCACCCACCCCCACACACACACAAATTGTGCCTATATGCAGTGATGGATGTGTTAACTAACCTTATTGTGGTAATCACTTCACCGCATATATATATACACATATCCTATCATTACATTGTATACCTCAAACTTACACAATGTTATATGTCAGTTATATCTCAACAAAGCCAGGAAAAAATTAAAGGATGATAAATATTTTTTACAAAGATGCAACTACAAACCTTGCAGAAGAGAAGAGAGAAGAGCAGCCACTCCATCAATAGCCCCCAGCACTCTGCAATGATGATGGACCAAGGAAATCAAAAGAATACTGGATGGAACCTGGCTTCTGCTTTTCTTCACATGCCCCATGTGATGAACAATTGTGTTTGCCTGTCCCACATCCCTTTCTCCTTCCTCTGGCAGCAGGCGCAGACACCCTGTGGGGAGCTGCTGTACCTTTACTATCAGCCCTGTGGTGTAGGAAGGCTCCCCTGCTCTCTGACTCTAGGTGTGGGTTCATGGTCCTAGCATAGCCATTCAGCACATTCCATTATCCTGGCCACAGTGAGTGGGTCAAGGGTGGGCACATAACCCAGGCCAGACCGAAAACAGGCAACCAGGGGGCTTTTGCAGGAAGTATTAGGGAGGAGAAACTCTCTTTCTGGTAAGATTTGAGCCTGGATCCGCTGGAGCACCACACACAGTCAGATTGCCCAAGAATGAAGCAAACACAAAGGAAAACCAGGGCTAAAAGATGGAAAGAGACAGATGTAGAAATACTTTGTGTGAGCACCTGGATCCAGCTGTGCCTGAAGTCAAAGTATCCTGAGCATCTCAGATATATGAGCCCATAAATTTCTTTTTGTTTCTTCAGCCAGTGGAGTTGGGTTCTTTCCCTCCCCCACAGACAGGGTCTTAATTGAGACACTCCCTTTGTTAGCTGCCCTGTGCAGTTGCTTCTCTCCATCCTTTTATCTTCAAGGTCTAAATTTAATGCGAAGAAAAGGCATAGAATTTTCATGCTCCTCCACTGGAATTTCTGTTGCTGGCCTCCATCATTGTTGAGCTGGTGACTCCAAACATTTGAGTGTGGCAAAGTCCATCACTGTTAGTCAGGAATACTGCATAGCATGTATTTATTTATGCATGTATTTATTATTTTCTCAGCAAGTGGTTAACCCTTCATTTTTTTCTTGGAGAAAAAAAAAAAATTGAGCATGTCACCACCTCATTTCCCCACCTCCCCCAGGATTCAGGGATATGACAGAGTTGAATTGGATATTTATGAACTTTAGAGTTAAAAACAAATCAAACCATCCCCCCTTCCAAAACAACAAAGAACTATTTTGTCACAGAGGGTCCTTTCCCCTTAAATGCATTCCAGAGCAATGCCACAAATGCATGCATCAGGCCAAATGCCATCGGCTGCTGATTGAGGGCCATGTGAAGAACGTCTTCCCCTTCCGGCCACCCCCCAACCCAGCTGTCAGGGCTCCCCACTTGGAGTCCTCGAGTTCCTGAAATGATACGGGCAGTGCAGATGTCACAGGGCTCATGTAAGGCATGAGCGTGGCCTTGGCCCTTGAGTGCTCCCCTGCTCAGCTGTCACAGCTGATTGGGCCACTGACTCAACCAAGGGCTCCCTCGGAGAGCTTCCAAGATAAGACCCACTTTCCCCTGCAGTCAAGCTCCTGATGTGCCAGGTTTGTGGCTCTCTGGACTGGCAGTAGTAACCTCTCTGAAGTCACAGACTTTACTGTCATTTCCTTTTTTTTTTAAACTCTTTTTTAAAATTGTGATAAAATACCCATAACATAAAATTTACCATCTTAACCATTTATAAGTGTACATACAGCTCAGGAGTTTGAAGTGTATTCACACTGTTGTATAATCAGTCTCATGTTTTTATCTTGCAAAACTGAAATTCTGTACCCATTAAGCAATCATTCCTCCCCCACCCCCAGCCTCTGGCAACCACCATTCTACTTTTTGTTTCTATGAATTTGACTACTTTAGGTACTTCATATAAGTGGAATCATACAGTATTTGTCTGTTTGTGACTGGTCTATTTCACTTAGCATCCATCATGTCCTCAAGTTTCAACCATGTTGTAGCACGTGTCAGAATTTCCATCTTTTTAAATGCAAAATAATATTCCATTTTATGTATATACTACATTTTTTTTTCTTTTTTAGCCACATGGTATGCAGGATCTTAGTTCCCTGACCAGGGATTGAACCTGTGCCCCCTGCAGTGGAAGCAGTCTTAATCACTGGACCACCAGGGAAGTCCCTATACTACATTTTCTTTATATATTCATCTATTCATGGACATTTAGGTTACTTCCATATCATGGCTTTTGTGAATAGTGCTGCAGTGAACATGAGGGTGCTAATATCTCTTTTTTAGTATTTTTGGATGCATACTGAGAAGTGTGATTGCTGGATCCTATGGTAATTCTATTCTTAAATTTTTGAGGAATTGCCATACTATTTTCCACAGCAGCTATATCATTTTACATTCCCCAGCAATGCTCAAGTGTCCCAACTTCTCCACATCCTCATTAACACTTGTTGTTTTCCAGGTTTTGTTTGTTTATTTATCTGTTTGTTTTTTATAGTTTCCATCCTGATGGATGTGAGATGATATCTCATTGCAGTTTCCATTTTAACTGTTATTCTTGTTGTAGTGGCCAATGCTGCAACATCCTCCTGTCTGTTTTCTTTTCTTTCTTTCTTTCTTTTTAATGTTTCAGAAGTGAGTTAATTTCACTTTAAAGTTCAGTGCCTAACCAACTTGCTACTGTCTTCTAAGATAGAGATTCTGCTGCAAAATCACAGGGGCCTGGAGCTCCTAAGTGATTAGCGCCATCCTCCCCTTTATGGAAGAGGAAACAGAGGCCCCCAGGGGGATACTGCTGTGATTAAGAAATCCAAGATGCGCAAATCCGGAGGGAAAAGCTGGCGCTGCCACTCACGAGCTGCAGGACTGCAGGATGCCCCTTTGCTTCTCTGAATCTTGTTGGGGTTCTTTTCTGCAAAATGGGAATAGGAACAGTATGTGTTTCACGGGGTTGCTGTGAGAGTTCAGCTAGATAACACATGCCAGTGCCAAATGCAGTGCCTGGCACACAGTCAGTGCTCAATAGATGCTAGTGGCTGTTGTGGATATTGCTGTATTTTTTTTTTTTTTTTTTTTTTTTTTTTTTGCGGTACGCAGGCCTCTCACTGCTGTGGCCTCTCCCGTTGAGGAGCACAGGCTCCGGACGCGCAGGCTCAGCGGTCATGGCTCACGGGCCCAGCCGCTCCGTGGCATGTGGATCTTCCCGGACCAGGGCACGAACCCGCATCCCCTGCATCAGCAGGCGGACTCTCAACCACTGTGCCACTAGGGAAGCCCCACTGTATTATTCTTATTAAATAACTTGCCCAGGTCCTAGGACCAGTGAATCAGGTTTCCTGATTCCCAGTTGATGTTCCTGCTGTGATGACTCATGACCCCACCTTCCTCAGTGGACATGTTCATTTAAACAGCCCTGTGTCGGTTACGTGACTGTAAATGATTGCCATGATTCTAAAATGTACACTGAACCCACTCCCTCAATGGTACACCCCATCAATGCCATGCAGGAGGACAGGGGACAGCTGTGGGAAGCCCCTGCTGGTTGTCACTGCAAATTCTGAACAGCCCAAGGTAGCAGAAAGCAAGGGCCAAATGACAGAGAGGGGGCACGGGAAGTGCTCAAGGGATGGGATCTTCAAGACCTTTGACCTCAAAGAAGTTCGCATGAACTAATCTGACGCTATTCCTAAGTCATCGGGGAGCTGCTTTATCTTTGCCTCAATTCCATCATGCTTGTGTCTGATACTTCACACTTTACAAAGATTTCCTCATTCAATAAATAGTTCTTGAGAACCTACTCTGATCACGAAAGATGATGTGTAAGGTGCTGGGACACACTGAAGAGCAACATCAGAGGGTCTGGGGAGCGAGACAGATATTCAGAAAATTGCACAGAGCGATGGACAAGGAAGGGAGGAGAGGCAGTGATGGGTGAGTTATGCCTTCAGACAAATGGAGCTAAGTCCTGCTGGGCACTCTTCAGAATCCATGTGCAACATCCTCAGACTAGGTCCATTTGAGGATGGGGAGGCTGGAGCATTTACCCATTTGCTCTCATCCCCAACTGGTGGATGTTTTCCCCCAGAGGCATCAACACCCCCCAGAGAGAGCCCCCAGGTAGCTGGAGGTGGGAATCTGTCAGTGTGCTTGATACTGTTGACCTCAGCTGCAGGTGAACTCAGATAGCCAGGTGGCTGTAAAACAAGTGTCAACAGCATCTGCTATAGAATCTGTCACCACCCACCATGAGATTATGGAGTGGCTTCTAAAATAAGTGTCCTTATTGGTCAGGGAGAGGACTTGTGCAAACAAGTCACTGGGACTCAGCAAACATAGATTCTGTGACAGCCAGCCACAAATACATGCAGAAATACTACCAAGAGCTCAGGCTGTGGAAGACTCTGATTCACTCACTCAACAGATATCTACTGAACACCAACTATATGCCAGGCACTGTGCTAAGCTCTGGAATAGAACAGTGGACAAAGCAGACATGGTCTCTGACTTCAAAGGGTTTACAGGCTAGCGGATGAGACCAGCATTCAACAAGCACACAACGAAATAAGTAACACTTGTGACAACTGGTTTAAAAATGAAAATCTTCTGCCTGCAGATTCAATGGGGAGGAATGCATTTTCTGCAGAGAAAGACCATCTGAGAAAGTCCAGGAATCTATAGCCTTTGACAAAGCTGCAAAAGTCACCGTGCATGGTCCCAGGATATAATGAAGACAGAGTAGATTAGTCTCACGGGCTGAATGTGTGTGTCCCCCCAAAATCTGTATGTTGAGTCTCTAATGAGATGGCATTCAGAGGTGGAGCCTTTGTGAAGCAATTAGGTTTAAGTGAGGCCATGGGAGTGGAACCCCCGTGATGGGATTAGTGCCCTTATAAGAAGAGAGAGAGACACCAGAGCTCTCTTTCTCTGCCATGTGAGGGCACAGCAAGAAGGTAGCCATCTGCAAGCCGGGAAGAGAGCCCTCACCAAGAACTGAAACTGCCAACACCTTGATCTTGGACTTTCCAGGCTCTAGAACTGCAAGAAATAAATGTCTGTTGTTTAAGCCACTCAGTCTGTAGTATTTTGTTACAGCAGCCTGAACAGACTAAGACAATGGTGTTAGAAGTGGTTCTGAGCATGACCAGGGTACTCCTTCACAGAGAAGCTCCCTCATCCATGCAAAGAGTGGTACAAAAGGATATAGGGGACTTCCTACTAGTCAGGCAGAACAAGAATAGCTCCCTAAAACTGGGCTTCTATAAGGAATGGTCAAGATGGTTCCATCAGAGATCTGGTCATTGAAATGACTGTTCCAGAAAGCAAGAAATAAAACCAACACCCTAAAGATGGTGGATTGCCAAGAGAGAAAAGTCTGGGCTCCTTGATGACATTGTTGAGCCCTTGTGCTAGCTTTGGAAACTCACCTCCAAACTTCTTGTTATGTGAGCTAATTAAAAGTCTTTACTGCTTGATCCACTGTAAATCAGGTCTGCTATTACTTGAAGCCAAAAGCATCCCTCACTGACATAACATACCATTTTTCTCAATACCCTTCATGAGAACTGTTCTTCTTTCCATGAAATAGTTAAGGAAACTGATCCCCAGAGAAGTGAACTGATGTGTCTAAGGTCACACAACTAACAGAGCTGGAATTAGAACTCAGAGCTTCTCTGAATCCATGCTAGTACAAGATGCTACAGTGAAT
The DNA here is from genome assembly GCF_026419965.1 of Kogia breviceps. Classification (NCBI taxonomy): domain Eukaryota; kingdom Metazoa; phylum Chordata; class Mammalia; order Artiodactyla; family Physeteridae; genus Kogia; species Kogia breviceps. The sequence goes on along the minus strand of NC_081313.1, from coordinate 130,440,251 downwards.
ATAAGCCCTGTTTCTCCCCCATGGAGCCTCTACCACATGCTGTCACCTTACAGAGCTGTTTTTAGTCTCCAAATGCCATGAGGCACTGCATCACCAGCTGCTGCCTCCTCACTCAGTGCCATTGACATGACGTGTCAGCACAGTGGCCTTTGCTGTTGTGCGTGACCAGAGGTCCCATGGGCATTTTGCATCCTTGCCTTGACAGTTTGTACTGTTCACTCCCTTCTTGGGACATTCTTTTCTACCAGCTCCCCTAGAACTCCATTATGTCAGCACATACACACATTCTTGCAATATTTAAAATACTGGTTATGAAAATTATGGAATGACATTAAAACATTATATGTTAAGTGGAAAAGCAGAATACAAATTGCATGCACAGAGCTATGAAAAAAATGCACAAGCACATAGAAAATGAAAGCAAAAACACAAGACTGATTGCTGCGATTGTGGTGGTGTGGTATGATTGTGGGTGATTTGTTTCTTCTTTTTTGATGTTCCAAATTTTCTGTTATGTACTTACAATGAAAAAGTAGGTTAGAATGGTTTTTTACAATATCTCATTGTTTATCTGGCCCCTCTCCTTCGAGGCAGTAGAGCAGAAAATGCTAGTTAAAAATATGAGCTCAGGAGCTTCACTACCTGGGTTCAAATCTCAGCCCCACCCTTTAATAGCTGCATGACTCTCAGAGAGTTCCTTAACTATTCTGTGTCTCAGTTTCCTCATCTGTAAAATGGGGCTAATAAGAGCACTTGTCTCATAGGGTGGTTTTGAGGATTAAGTAAGGTAACATTTGTAAAGTCCTTAGAACAGTACCTAGTATAGACTGTAAGTGCTATGTAAATGTGTGTTAGCTACAAGCCATTTAGTCCTGCCTTCTCCACTGGGGAGCATCTTGGAAGGGACTGTGATGTAGAAGCAGGACAAACCTCATGTTATTCAGAGGGACTCAACTGGTAAAAGTTTCAGAGAGATGGATGTGTGCTCAAAATAATAAAGAGCTATCTCATAACAAGCAGGCTGGAGGTGAACTCCTTAGCAATTCAGCACTGAATACGCTCTGATGCTTTATGGCTCAAGAAGTATCCATACATAAGGCCACCAGAGAATTAAGTGCAGGGAAGATGAGCAAATCTCCCCCAGTGCAGAAAGGCCCTGAACAAGTCTAACTTTGCTTAAATAGGATGAAGTCCTCTAGTGGCCAGGAGGGGACATTACAACTCCTTATCTGAGTCCCAACATAGGATGCCCAACGGTTGCTGGCGACCTTTAGCTGGTTTGGCTTTACCACGCATATCAAAAGAGAATGCACCTCTGTGCTTTGTGACCACCTAGAGGGGTGGGACAGGGAGGGTGGGAGGGAGGGTGACGCAAGAGGGAAGAGATATGGGAACATATGTATATGTATAACTGATTCACTTTGTTGTAAAGGAGAAACTAACACACTATTGTAAAACAGTTATACTCAAATAAAGATGTTTTAAAAAAAAAAAAAAAAGAGAGAATGCAAGACTCCTTCTCTCCCCTTGCAGTGGCTGGAAGAGCCAGAACACATTTCTTAAGATAGAGTACCTGTATGTTTGTGGTATAAACCCACTTTATGCAGCTGATCTCTAAAAAGGAGGTCCCCTCCCTGGGCACATTTGATGGTATGTGCCACTTGTGTTCACATTACATCTGCTTAGAAGCAGGGGGCTCTAAAAAGGATGGCTTAGAATGTGTTAGAGATGGAATAGACCTTAAATTAAATCTTCTCATTTCAATCCCTTCACTTTATAGATGGGGAAAATCCCAACATTTAGAATAGTGCCTGGAACATACTAGGTATATCATATATATCACAAATATTTTATGAGAACTTGGTGTCACTTTTCATCTTTGTCATTACTTTAAGAGTAGACCTCATCGGGGCTTCCCTGGTGGCGCAGTGGTTGGGAGTCCGCCTTCCAATGCAGGGGACATGGGTTCATGCCCCGGTCCAGGAAGATCAGATCCCACATGCTGTGGAGCGCCTGGGCCTGTGAGCCATGACCGCTGAGCCTGCGCATCCGGAGCCTGTGCCCTGCAATGGGAGAGGCCACAACAGTGAGAGGCCCGTGTATCTAAAAAAAAAAAAAAAAGAAAAAAGAAAAAAAAGAGTAGACCTCATCAAAAAATTCACCTGATGATACCTTAACTGTTCTTTCTTTTGCAATTTGGCATTGGTAAAATGCCCATGAAAACATGATGCTACATTAAGAATAATCTTCCTTTACTTTTATATTTTATATATTATCTTATGGCTGGTAGAAAGAGAAATAAACAGGTAAGAAGAAATAGACAATGAAAAAAATAGTCTAGTGTAGGGCTCAGCAAACTTGGAGTAAAGGGCCAAACGGTAGATCTTCTAGGTTTTGTGGGTCAGGCAATCTCTGTCATCACTACTCAACTCTGACATCTGTAGCATGAAAGCCAGCCACAGACAATACATAAGTGAAAGGGCCTGGCTGGATTCCAATAAAACTTTATTTACAAAACCACCAGTGGGCTGGATCTGGACTGCCAACCCTTCATCAAATGCAAGAATGAGGAAACTCCCATTCTTCATATATGACAGAAATGGTTAATAGATCATGGTGTCAATTTATTGCCTGAGTCCAAAACCCAGTTCCAGGCCCTTACTAAATGCACAACTTCAGGAAATTGGTTTAACCTCTCCATGCCTCAGTTTTCTCATGTTTAAATGGAAAAAGTAATTCTATGTAGCTTGAGGGATTGCTGTGAGAATCAAATAAGATCATGCTGGCAAATGCTTAGTACAGAGACTGGTACTGAAGAAGCACACTATAAACGTTAGCCGCCTTTTTATGATCTCTGTTTTCACCATCATCATCTGCTTCTATTGACAGACAGAGTCATGAACATTAAATGAGATATGGACATGAAAGTGCTTTGATATGACTGCACTAGGGAAATTGGAGGCATTCTTCACGGAGTGTTCAAATGTATATCAATAGCCCATGCACTCACTCCCCACTGCTGACATGCCAAGGGAAACTGGATATATTCTTCTTGTGTCAGTGGAGTAGTGATGGAAACTGAGGCTCTGGAAAACTCAAAAGAATCATTAAAAATGGCAATTTATTGACTTGGCAATGGGTCCCCATTCCTCGCCTACTTTTCAGCCTCTTATCAGCAACTTTGGGTTCCAGTGACCATACCGGGCCTTGTTTGTTCAGAGATCTGCTCAGGAAATAGATCCTGAAAGTTCTTTCAGATCTGCTCTCCTACCCTCCATCCTCCTGTCACCTCCACTTACTGATTTCTGATCTTCGTTATCTGTGCTTGGTCCATTGCGACAGCCCCATAACTGGTCCCTTTGATGACGATGGATTTCTTCCTGTTCCATCATCCATCATCCACCCACATCCTGGGTGATCTTTAGAAAGCAAAGATCTGACTCTCAGGCTAAAGGTCTGCATTGTAAAAAATGCACATGGGTCCCTTCACCACCTGGGTACCCACCAGTGCACCAGTCCCCGCTCTAGTCCCTCCCATCCCCCATCCATCCTCAGGGACTTTTGACTCCAGTGCCAGGGACATGCTCACCCTTGGCTCAGCTCCACAGCAGGGACCCACATGCTCTTGGGAAGGCACCGCTCACCTGGGCACCATGCTCTGTGCCTTCTCCTCAAGCTTCCAAACCTCCTCTCCGTTGCTCACTCTCAACTGATAACCTTGGTTTCATTCCTCCGTGAGGAAACAGTAGTAGTCAGGAGAGGAATTCCATACGCAAACCCATTGGATCTACTCACCTACCTGCACCTGTCCCTTCTCCCGGTTTTCCTCCTGTCACTGAGTGGGCTCTTTGCAAAGGCCAGCCCCTCCCCAAGCCCTGGATGCCTAGATGCCATCACCTCTCACGTCCTCTAGGGCATTATAACAGCAATGAACTTCCCTGGCTCCTGCATATTCGGTGTTCCCCTCTCTGCTGAATCTTCCCCATCATCTTACAAGCATGCTGCTCTTTCTTCTCTCTAAAAAATACTTTTTAACTACTTTGACCTCCACCTCCCCCTCCAGCTACCTCCATATTTCTTTGTTTTCCTTCCCAGAGTAGATTTTCTAAAACATTAACTAAACTTGAGCTGTCTAGTTTCTCTCCTCTCATTCTCTCTTAAATCCACTCCAGTCAAGCTCTCCACCTCACCACCCCCTGGAAATGGCTCCTTCCAAGCCCACCAAAGATCAGTCCAGTGGTCAATACCCAGCCTTCACTGCCCTGATCTCCAGCAGCATTGACAAAGATGACACACCCTCCTCTTAAATTACAGCGTGATCCAAAAAGAATCAAACACTTTAAAAAATGTATTGCTCAGTAACTGGATTATACAAACAAGTAGTCAAAACCCATTCTTCAAGGAGCTATCATTTTTACTTCCATCGTCTTATAAACCTTCCACATGTGCCCCTTGTCTCCCATGGCCCCTTGGTCCTGGGTCTGTAGCCCAGACCTGTGTAGCATATCCCAGATGGACGATTGACATGGCAGTCATGATACATTTCTTCACGTCCTCAAGGATGGGAGAAAGATGTGGTATAAGCCACAATTCTTGAGTAATACAATTTTTATTTTGATTACTGAAGGATGAAATTATGTCCAGTTTGTCTTGAATAGACCTGTACTTCCTTCATTTGGCTTCTGGGACACCATCCTTCTCGCCTCCCTGGCCTCCTTGGTAATACAGTGTGTCCAAAAGCTCCTCCTCTATGTTTACTCTCACTCCCTGGAGCAAGCATCCAGGCTCTTGGCTTTAAGTACCATCCATATGTCCATGACTCTCAGATTTCTATTTCCAGTGTAGGTAACAAGATCATATATCCAACTACCTACTTGACATTGCCACCTGGGTGGCATCGAATACACATCTTCAGCTCCTGATCTTCCCACACACATTAACCTGACGCTCCCAGTCACTTCTTCCGAAGACGTCCCTTTCATTCTACAGTTATTTAGGCCACAACTAGCTTACCTTCACAATAGGACACCCTCTGGCCCTTCACTGCTCCCCCCTTCAGCCAAGGTAGCTTCGCGTTTCACCTGAATTATTGCAATGGCCTTCTTCCAGATGCCCTGCACTACTCTTTCCTCTCGCATTGGTTCCCTGTGGCTACTGTAACACATTTCCTCAAACTTGGTGCCTTAAACAACAGACATTTATTATCTAACAGCTCTGGAAGCCAGAAATGCCAAGTCAAGGAGTCAGCTGGGCCATGCTTCCTCCAGGGACTCTAGGAGAGAATCCTTCCTTCCCTTGTCTGGCTTCCGATGGCTGAAAGCATCCCTTGGCTTGTGCCTGCAGCACTCTAAGCTCTGCTTTTGTTTGCACATGGCCCTTTCCTCTGTGTCTGTGTTTCCTCTTCTTTCTCTTACAGGACATTTGGCGTTGGGTTGGAATAGGTCCCACCCATATAATCTAGAGTGATCTCATCTCAAGATGCTTAACTTAATTACATCTGCAAAGACCCTTTTTCTAAGTAAGGTCACATTCACACTTTCTAGGGGTGAGGATGTAGACATATCTTTTGAGGGGCCACCATCCAACCCCCTGAACTTTTCTAGAGTCTTTTTTTCCATACAGCAGCCAATGGGAGCCTTTAAAACCATACATCAAATCATGTTGGGCTTTAAACCCTCCATAGGCCCTCATCTCATTGCCTAGAAGACCTAGGATATGGTCCCCACTAACTCTCTGACCTCACCTCCAGCCCCTTGGCCCCTAGTCCCTCTGCTCTAGCCTTCTGGCCTCGTCCCAGCTCTGGGTCTTTGTCCTTGCTATTCTGTCCTCCTGGAGCACTCTCTCCACTCCTGGCTCCATGCTTCACCCTCTCACTTCCTCCCAGGTCTTTTCTCCACCATCACCTCCTAACACAGGTCTTCCCTCTGCTCCTGCTACTCTCTATCTGCCACGCGTTATTTTTCTTCACATTATTTTTCTTCTCTTCCATCATCCATTGTATATTGCTGGTTTGTTCATTGTCTGCCTCCTTTACGGAATGCAAGATCCATGAGAGCAGGGGCTCTGTTTTGCTCAAGGCATGTTATGAACTGAATGTTTGTGTTCCTCCACCACCCCTGCCCTCAAATTCATATGTTGAAGCCCTAACCCTCAATGTGATGGTATTTTAATATGGGGCCTTCAGTAATTGGTTTAGATGAGGTCTGAGGGTGGGGTCCTCATAACGGGATTAGTGTCCTTATAAGAAGAGACCAGAGAGCTTGCTCTTTCTCTCTCCACAATGTGAAGACACAGCAAGAAGGAAGCCATCTGCAAGGGAGCCCATGAGAAATAGTGTTTGTTGTATAAGCCACCCAGTAGATGGTATTTTGTTATGGCAGCCCAAGCTGACTAAGACCGACTGTGCTATCTCCACTGCCTAGAACAGTGCTTGGTGGGTCATGATGCCCCATAAATATTGTTAGTTAAAACCTTCCCACAGTCCTCTGGGAAGAGCCTATATCCCAATGAGGAGGCCCTTTGCTTCTTTTATTGAAATAATGGGAGGCAACATGAGGCTGCAATCAAGCTCTGGAGTCCTTGTCACTCTATGTACACATGTCCATGCTCCATCCCAGCACAGATTGTGCCAGCCTGTCGTGACATGATACATCTGTCTCTTCCACAAGACTAGGAACTCTTCCTGAGATGAGTGGGCATTCCAGAGTAATGTTTCCTGAAGTATTTTGGGTAGCATGATTTATCCCAGAGCAGTGATTTTATTAGCGGGTGTTTCCAGTAACAGAGCAGACCAGGAAAGGACATTTTGGCTGGGTGGGTGTAATAGTGCACGTTATTTTCATTTCAAGTAACAGAAAACCCTACTCAGGCTCAAGCTTTAAAAGGAACTAAATATTTTTGGAGGTAGTACAGGCTTCAGGTATGGTCTGATCAAGTGGCTGAAAAATGTTGCTCAGTATCCGTTTCCTTCCATCATTCTGTGGATCTTCCTCAGCATGTGTTCATCCTAAGGCTGACTCCTCTCATGGTCACAGAGAGCTAACAGGGTTCATCTTCCTCATTTGTATCTCAAGGGGAAGAGAGTTTCTCTTCTCCACAACCTTAAAAGAACTCCACACCACATTCCCACTCCTGAACCAATTCACTGTAGCAAGAATTAGGTTAATTGTCTTCAACAAATAAAAGTCCACTTCTGGATCTGCAAACCACATGCTGGGAAATTTGGGATCCATTTAGGAAGAAGGAAGGGAAATGGATGCTGGAGAGGTGACCAATAATTCTCAACACAGTGTGAGTCTTCCAGAACATCAAACCCTCCCAGGTGACTGCTGCCCCTGTCTCCGCACAGGATTAGTTTCTGGGTGCCCGCAGCCAAGTTATGGCTTTTATGAGATATGAGCGAACCTAACCTTGGCTTTGGAATGTCTCTTTTAGAAATTAGTGGTGAGCAGGCCAAACATACAATTAAGTATTGAATTTTTCTATAAACACAGATACACACAGAACAGGACATGGCATTAAGCCCTCCACACAGATCCCTTTCCCACCAGCCTGTCTTGTGCTAAAAGACCTCTGGTTAGAGAATGTGGCAGATGATGGAATTGAAATGTTCCATCATAACTGAAGCAGATTCTCAGCAGCAGCTTTGCCCTCCACACAGCACGGAATGCCTTTATGTAAGTGCATATCTATGTATGATGACCCACAGCATCAATCTTGAGGGTTCTTGATCTCTTTACTCTCAATCATATAGTATATTATATATACTATATATTATAATATATACTTACTATATATTATATATAATATATACATATAGTATACTATATATAATGTATGATCTATTATACAATAGTTATACTATACTTATATATTATACTATATATGTTTTATATTATACTATATGTTATATAGAGAATATTACACTATATACTCTATATAATATATACTATATATACTATAGTATATATAGTATATATTATATAGAGTATATAGTGTAATATTCTCTATATTACATATAGTATAATATAAAACATATATACTATAATATATATAGGAAGTATATATAGTAAGTATGTATTATAATATATAGTATATTAATAGTATATTATATATACTATATAATATATACTATATATATACTATATACTATATAATATATAGTATATTATATACTATTTACTATAGTATATACTATACTATATATACTACAGTATATACTGTACATATACTATATATAGGAGTATGGTATACTATAGTGTTAGACATCCAGACCCTTGCCATTCCTTCAGTGGGTGGGGAGGAACCTTCCCTGCCCTTGACTTTGGACTTGACTATGTTATTTGCTTTGGCCAATGAGATGTTAAGAATGGCTTGCCACATGCCTGTGTGACTGGCATTGCCCTCTCGTGATCTTGCCTTGGCTTAAGGAACCAGCTAGTATAAGGAGGAGCATGTGGAAAAGACCTGGATCCAGCCTGCAGCAGGAGCCCAACCCAGCCAAGTTCCATGTAGATCAGGAAAACCCAGGCTGACCTGTGGACAGGTGAGCTGAACACCCCTGAGATTCTGTGTTTGTTTATTACACAGTCAAAGCTGAGTGTATAGTAAACACTCAATTCATATTATGATTGTTGGCATGAAAAATTGCATATGGCTCATACAACCAGGGTATTCATTTGGAATGTCAGGTTTGTGATATTTGCTCTCATACTAAAAGTTTCACTGCAAGCTCTCAAGGGCCCATTTGGGGTCTGAGCCAGTAGGCGTCCCATGGTGTGGTTGACCAACGGAACCATTAACACACTTCCCCTCTGATCTGCACCAGTGTTTTTCCCCAGTTCTCTACAGCATCGCCACATTCTCCACTCACCCATTTGAGCAATGTTTATCAAGTGCTTTCCACATTTACTAGGCAAGAACACAGACCACAATGAACAGGGCAGACGAGGCTAAGCCTGCAAGAAGCCGCATTCTAGTAGGGGAGACAGGTAACAGACACACATGAAGAAACAAACAAGTACAGACTGATGAGAGCTGAGAGGGCAATAAATGGGTAAGGAGCCAGAGAGTAAATGGGAAGGCCACTTACCTAGTGGTCAAGAAGGGGTGAAGGGCAAGTACAAACTGCAAAGTGTCTGGGGAACCGAAAGGAGCCAAGTAGCTTGAGAGGAGTGCAGGAGAGGCGAGCGGGAGGGAGAGTCCATCCACATTCCTCTTTCCCAAATTCCTTTGTCACCAATTTTCCAATCACATTCCTTCCAAGTCCCTGACCATCTAGCCAAACCATTGGCCACAGCCCATGAATCAATAGTTCACTGGCCACTTCTCCTTCCAAGCAAAGGGAACAACCAGGTACACTGCTCAGAGTTCTGCCCACTGGGAGGATTTCCCTTCCCCACGTCCTCCAGGGATGTCCCAGACAGGGGCTCTAGTGCTGCAGCCATCCACTTTCAGGCAGTGCCTGCATATCGTGCAAAACCACCTGTAAACCAGGCCCCAATCTTCTTTCCTTCTGTCAGCTGATCATAGGGAACTCCCCAAGAGGCCATGGTGCAGGCTGGGAGACAGAAAACAGTGTAGTAGGAGTGGGGACCATGGCACTTGGGCCACTTCATCATGTCATTTACTTGTGTCTTCAAGGCCCAGCCACGTACATATCACTTC